>NC_134358.1:560705763-561043263 GCF_048569485.1 Anomaloglossus baeobatrachus | reverse complement strand
TTTTCTCCGGAGCTAGCCTGACTGCAAAATGCCTTTGAAGCTATCCTGAATCTTGCAGTTGCACGTCCATTTCCCTAGCTGAATTACTTTGTCAGTGGAAGGGGCTGCTGGGACCAGAGCTGCTTTCTCAATTTAAATTGAATTTGTCACCTGTCATTTGGTGCCCAGATCTTGGTGAATGTTTCTTGCTGCAGGGCAGGATGTGTGTAAATATGAAAAGTGGCAGTTGACTAGCATGTATGAACGCCATATTCCTCACAATATTCCTCACAATCCAGAAGAGCATTTGTGAGGTGACCCTAATTTTGGGGGAGGTCGGGGTTTCAGTCTCCTTAATCGGATGGGGCTGAGGTTTGGGCTTTGTGTGGCCATCATATTCTTCCCCCTCTATGTCTGTATGGACCTTGTGCACTGGACACATCATGGGAAATAGGAAAGAGTCTTCTCCAAACTGTTACCACAAAGCTGAGGCTACGACTGTCTGCAGTGTTTTGTACTGAAGGTTAAGATTTGCCATCACTGGAACTAAGGGCCCAATGCTGACCCCTGATAAGAGTGGATCTAAGGGCCCAATGCTGACCTTTGATAACATAGTGGAGCTAAGGGCCCAATGCTAACCCCTGATAAAGTGGAGATAAGGGCTCAGTGCTGTCGCCTGATAACAGCCAAGAACATTCTGCCATCTACCTGCTGGGATACTTAGCAGCACTTCTGTTAGGTCTGGGACAATATCATCTCTCTTGACGTTGCGCCGGTCTTTCTAGCAGAGGAGTCACTGTTACTTCGATTCTTCCATCTGGCACACAGACCTCTTACGTGGCTACTGGTCCTGTGACTTATTTTGCTCATCTCTCATTAGCCCTTCTGGATCGGCTTTTTAAAGTTGTTTTTTTTGTGCTTTGAGCAATCTCCCTTAATTAGAAGACTCATGACCGTATTCGTAGTGATCACCAGTATTCTGTAGGAAATCCATTTTTCTGCAGCACCTCCGCAGGGGGAATGGGGTATTACAGTCCATTCATATCAATGTGTTATATGTGTAAAGCAGAACAGTAAAGAATCTCTGTAGCCGCTCGTTAATACTCCTGAACGAGAAGGGTGCTGAATGAGCCCCTTTTCCTCCTCTACATGAAAATTGTTTTTCTAAACCGGACATCCCCTTTAAGAGAAAACGCCCCCTCGAATGTTCGGCCCTGAAACATGATGACAAAAGTGTCTTACAGGCACAATGATGGCTGTGGGTTCAAGGGATGATACTGAAATCTCCTGGAAGGGAGCGCATTCAAACCTCTCCTGGGAATACCGCCGAGATGCTTTGCCATTAAACAAACCCTAGCGTTTAAGGGGGTGGAAAACTGAATGTGGCATTTCAAAGGGGGAGCGGGCATGTAATTTTTTTTTTTAACACGGCTCTTCTAAAAGAAGGCAATATCTCCTAGGTTTGCAAATAACTATCTGCTGACAATTTGTGCTTGAGAGGGTCTTAGGACCCCATACACCTTGTTGCGGGTGGAGGAAGCAGCCGGAGTTTCGCTTTATCTCAGATTCTGCAGGTCACTTTGGGAATGTTAAACATAGAAAAAAATACTGCATTTATATGACTAATTTTGAGCTGACGCAATATGCGGCTCGCTGCTGTAGGCGTTTTGGTTGGTGCAGTCCTCTCCCGGCTCGGAGCTCGCACAATGGCCCCTTTGTGAAGACGTCTTATTACCGACTTATGCAACACACTTTGTTTTTAGTTTTTACTTGTGAGGATCTTTTGTGCCCTCGTTTCTAGGGATAACGTATTCGCACATAATGCACGGCATTCAGGTCTGATGGTGCCCTGGCTCCTGGGATTTTCCTAGGATCGGGTGGTGGGCAGCCATGTACTAAGCCCACCCTGAGACGGCCAGCACATATATGTGCTATCAGTCATTGTACAGGAGCAGGAGATGAGCTGTGACATCACCTATTGTGTATGGTGCATCCTATGTTATCTACTGTATATAGGAGGTGCGATCAGTCATTGAACAGGAGGAGGAGGTGAGCTGTGATATCACCTATTGTGCATGGTGGATCCTGTGTCACCTACTGTATACAGATCGGTTAACAGTCATTGAACAGGAGAAGGAGGGGAGCTGTGACATCACCTATTGTGTATGGTGCATCCTATGTTATCTACTGTATATAAAGAGGTGTTGTCAGTCATTGTACAGGAGGAGGAGGTGAGCTATGACATTACGTATTGTGTATGGTGGATCCTGTGTTATCTAATGTAATATAGAGCTGTTAACAGTCATTGGACAGGAGGAGGAGGTGAGCTGTGACATCCTGTATTGTGAATGGTGGATCCCATGTTATCTACTGTATATAGAGGTGTTATCAGTCACTGTACAGGAGGGGGAGGAGGTGAACTGTGACATCTATTGTGAATAGTGGATCCTGTGTTATCTACTGTATATAGAGGTGTTATCAATCTTACAGGAGGAGGAGGAGGTGAGCTGTGACATCACCTATTGTGAATGGTGGATCCTGTGGCGTCTACTGTATAAAGAGCTCTTAACAGTCATTATACAGGGGGAGGAGGAGGTGAACCCAATTCTGGCCAGTATGGCAGCTATTTCTGCTCTTAGTGATGGTCTCCTAGGATTGCGGTGCAGCTGCAGATGAAAAGAAGCTAGCTACTTCCTCCTCCATTGATGTTTCACTCTACAAACAAGGGTTGTCTCTTGACAGTAGGGATTCGTGCTTACTTATTTACTGCCAGGAAGACCTATAAGACCGTGCGGAGGAATCTCTGGAATATACCCCTCAGTAGCCCCATGAGAGCTACTTCATGTCCCAAAAAACTGAATACTGGAAAAATTGGCCTCAATGTTACTCCTTTCCCAGCCTCAGCAGTGTGGAGGGATAAATGTAGACCGAATGCCAGCAGAATTATGAATGCTGCTCTGGGTGTGAGTTGAGTATAAGGCACCAGGGGATGGTACTCGGCATAATCACTGTAGACTGAAGACTTGTACACCTGCTACCTGCGAGGAGCTTTGCACATCCCCTGAGGGACACATTCCTCATATATTGGGGAGGACGGTCGCCGCTTCCGGCCCCGGAGCGCTCCGTACTTCTCCACTGGCGGCTCGTAATAATAAGCTTTTGTTCCTCATCTTGGGACTGATCCACATTAGCGTCTTAAGCCTGTGTGAGGTCTTCTAATATTGTCTTCAGACGTTTCCTAGCTGCTGGGTGACATCGACCAGTCGCTGCCTTCATAGCCCCCCGGGGCGTCAGTGTGCGGGGGCGAAACGACACCGCACGGAGCAGACGGGAATAATCAGCGAATTGTGCATCAGCATAATGGCGGCACAGATATATTCTCTATACATACAGTACAGACCAAAAGTTTGGACACACCTTCTCATTCATAGAGTTTTCTTTATTTTCATGACTCTAAAAATTGTAGATTCACATTGAAGACATCAAAACTATGAATTATCACATGTAGAATGAAATACTTAACAAAGTGTGAAACAACTGAAAATATGTCTTATATTCTAGGTTCTTCACAGTAGCCACCTTTTACTTTGGTTACTGCTTTGCGCACTCTTGGCATTCTCTTGATGAGCTTCAAGAGGTAGTCACCGGAAATGGTTTTCCAACAGTCTTGAAGGAGTTCCCAGAGATGCTTAGCACTTGTTGGCCCTTTTGCCTTCACTCTGCGGTCCAGTTCACCCCAAACCATCTCGATTGGGTTCAGGTCTGGTGACTGTGGAGGCCAGGTAATCTGGCGTAGCACCCCATCACTCTCCTTCTTAGTCAAATAGCCCTTACACAGCTTGGAGGGGTGTTTGGGGTCATTGTCCTGTTGCGTCGCATAAAGACACGGTGGTTGGATCCAAAGAGCTCAAATTTGGACTCATCAGACCAAAGCACAGAATTCCACTGGTCTAATGTCCATTCCTTGTGTTCTTTAGCCCAAACAAGTCTCTTCTGCTTGTTGCCTGTCCTTAGCAGTGGTTTCCTAGCAGCTATTTTACCATGAAGGTCTGCTGCACAAAGTTTCCTTTTAATAGTTGATCTAAAGATGAGAAGGTGTGTCCAAACTTTTGGTCTGTACTGTATAACATGCTCGATATTCAGGCTTCACACGGACTTTCGAGTAATGTAGTTTGAATATTGGCCATGGTGTTGGGTGATCAGCGCCCCCGGGTCTGGCGTTATAGGGGCCCGGACTCTGCACACGTCTGATGTCCCTGGTGTGAGAGACCGGGCACTAATCTCCCAGTGTTTGATGGTTTAGTGTTCTAGTGTTTGGTTTAGTGTCCCAGTCCCTGGTATCTAGTGGTTAAGTTCCCTGTTGTCTGGTGGTTTTGTTCTCCGGTCCCTGGTGTCTGGTGGTTTAGTGCTCCAGTCCTGGTTACTGGTAGTTTTGTGCCCTGGTCCCTGGTGTCTGCTGGTTTAGTGCCCCGGTCATTGGTATCTGATGGTTAAGTGCCCCAGTCCCTGGTGTCTTGTGGTTTTGTGCTCCGGTCCCCGGTATCTAATGGTTTAGTCCCCGGTGTCTGGTGGTTCAGTGCCACAGTCCCTGCTGTCTGGTGGTTCAGAGCCCCGGTGTCTGGTGGTTCAGTGCCCCGGTGTCTGGTGGTTCAGTGCCCCGGTGTCTGGTGGTTCAGTGCCCCGGTGTCTGGTGGTTCAGTGCCACAGTCCCTGCTGTCTGGTGGTTCAGAGCCCCGGTGTCTGGTGGTTCAGTGCCACAGTCCCTGCTGTCTGGTGGTTCAGTGCCCCGGTGTCTGGTGGTTCAGTGCCCCGGTGTCTGGTGGTTCAGTGCCCCGGTGTCTGGTGGTTCAGTGCCCCGGTGTCTGGTGGTTCAGAGCCCCTGTGTCTGGTGGTTCAGAGCCCCTGTGTCTGGTGGTTCAGAGCCCCTGTGTCTGGTGGTTCAGTGCCCCGGCGTCTGGTGGTTCAGTGCCCCGGCGTCTGGTGGTTCAGAGCCCCGGCGTCTGGTGGTTCAGAGCCCCGGCGTCTGGTGGTTCAGAGCCCCGGCGTCTGGTGGTTCAGTTCCCCGGCGTCTGGTGGTTCAGTTCCCCGGCGTCTGGTGGTTCAGTGCCCCGGCGTCTGGTGGTTCAGTGCCCCGGCGTCTGGTGGTTCAGAGCCCCGGCGTCTGGTGGTTCAGAGCCCCGGCGTCTGGTGGTTCAGAGCCCCGGCGTCTGGTGGTTCAGAGCCCCGGCGTCTGGTGGTTCAGAGCCCCGGCGTCTGGTGGTTCAGAGCCCCGGCGTCTGGTGGTTCAGAGCCCCGGCGTCTGGTGGTTCAGAGCCCCGGCGTCTGGTGGTTCAGAGCCCCGGCGTCTGGTGGTTCAGAGCCCCGGCGTCTGGTGGTTCAGAGCCCCGGCGTCTGGTGGTTCAGTGCCCCGGCGTCTGGTGGTTCAGTGCCCCGGCGTCTGGTGGTTCTGTGCCCCGGCGTCTGGTGGTTCTGTGCCCCGGCGTCTGGTGGTTCTGTGCCCCGGTGTCTGGTGGTTCAGTGCCCCGGTGTCTGGTGGTTCAGAGCCCCGGCGTCTGGTGGTTCAGAGCCCCGGCGTCTGGTGGTTCAGTGCCCCGGCGTCTGGTGGTTCAGTGCCCCGGCGTCTGGTGGTTCAGTGCCCCGGCGTCTGGTGGTTCAGTGCCCCGGCGTCTGGTGGTTCAGTGCCCCGGCGTCTGGTGGTTCAGTGCCCCGGCGTCTGGTGGTTCAGTGCCCCGGCGTCTGGTGGTTCAGTGCCCCGGCGTCTGGTGGTTCAGTGCCCCGGCGTCTGGTGGTTCAGTGCCCCGGCGTCTGGTGGTTCAGAGCCCCGGCGTCTGGTGCTTCAGTGCCTCAGATCTCTGCTTGTTGTATTTGGACTCTTACCTTTCTGGAGCGGGCACACCGGGCCCGGGGGTAGGGGTCCAGGTCAGCGATGGTCTGGTCTCCGCTCACAGAGGATTGCCCTTCCTGTAAGTCCTCGGCTATCTGAACGTGTGACGACATCGGAGAGTTTTCTGGAAGTGAATGACAATCCTGCCTCACAGCAAGCACAGATCTTGAAAATGGCGAAGAGCTGAAACACAAAGTGATGAGATATTTATCCCCCGCCGTTAGGATGCGAGCCTTGTCCTGTGGCGTCTGACGCCTGGTTTGTGTGTAGAGGAGCTGACGCGTTTCTCAGCCTCCGGCCTGTAGGGAACCAGCGAGGATCTTACACAGGAAATATGGAATTAGACTCAACCTGGGTTTATTGTTCTCATTCCAATGACAAAGTGCAGAAGTCGTCCTGCGTCGCCCCCCGTTTTGCTCACTCTCTAAAGACCCCAAACCCCTCACCCACGGAGAGATCAGAGGAGCGGCGGCCCCCCGGGGGATTAATGTAGGTGCCTCCGCAGATCTGTTCAGTCCAGATCGATTCTTGGCCCGGGCCCAGCGCGTCGGAGGCTCTGTATAGACGAGGCCTCGGAGGTGGCAGAAGCGTCTATTGACTCAGGCCTGTGTTTGGATTTACGGTCGGATTATTTCAGTAACAGCTGCAAACTGATTGTGCACAATTATTTCCAGATCTTACTTGTAAAGTTGGAAACATACGGAACTTTAAACTTTTTTTTTTCTTTTTTTTTTTTAACCAAATATTCTACAGAAATTATCCGGGGACACAAAAAGGAAAAGGCACCAGAGGCAGCAACACTGTGCAATTGTATCAACCACATCAGGACGCTGCAGGCCGGCCACCAACTTGTCACGACACGACACGCTGCTGGCCCTTTAAACTCAGTCTGATTATGGAGATATTAAACATGGGCATTTTTATTAACCGTACTGTATTTATTTATTTTTTTGTGGCAATATAGCCGTGTAACGGCTTCTTTTTTGCAAGACAAGTTGCACTTTAAAAATGACATCTACCCTGTGGCTGTCAGAGGCAGATGATGGCTGAATATCACAGCCATCATCTGCCAGGAAAGATGCACGTAAGCCTACGACATAAGCAGGGAGCTGCCTTCTGACATACCTTGTATATCATAAGTCGTTAAGGGGCTTATAATTTCAGTTTTTGGGAAGTGCAGCAAAAATAGGTGATGTAACAGCTCACCTCCTCCTCTTCCTGTACAATGACTGCTAATACCTCTATATACTGTAGATAACACATGATCCATTAATTACAATAGGTGATGTCACAGCTCACCTCCTCCTCCTCCTGTACAATGACTGCTAATACCTCTATATACTGTAGATAACACATGATCCATTAATTACAATAGGTGATGTCACAGCTCACCTCCTCCTCCTCCTGTACAATGACTGAAAACTTCTCTATATACAGTGGATAACACAGAATCCATCAATCACAATAGGTGATGTCACAGCTCACCTCCTCCTCCTGTACAATGACTGATAACACCTCTATATACAGTAGATAATACAGGATCTACCATTCACAATAGGTGTTGTCACAGCTCACCTTCTCCTCCTCTTGTACAATATAATATTATAATATTTATTCATTTATATAGCGCTATTACTTACACAGCGCTTTACATACATCAGCAACACTGTCCCCATTGAGGCTCACAATCTAAGGTCCCTATCAGTATGTCTTTGGAGTGTGGGAGCAAACCAGAGAACCTGGAGGAAACCCACGCAAAAACGGAGAGAACATACAAACTCCTTGCAGATAGTGTCCTTGGTGGGATTGGAACCCAGGACCTCAGCGCTGCAGGACTGCAGTGCTAACCACTGAGCCACCGCGCTGCCCACAGGATCCACCATTCACAATAGGTGATGTCACAGCTCACCTCCCCTTCCTGTACAATGACTGATAACACCTCTATATACAGTAGATAACACAGGAGTGACCATTCATAGTAGATTATGGCACAGCTCACGTCCTCCTGTACAATGACTGATAACACCTATGTACAGTAGATAACACAGGCGCCATCATTTACAATAGTGGATGTCACAGCTCACCACCTCCTCCTCCTGTACAATGGCAACACAGGAGCCACCATTCACCGTAGGTGATATTACAGCTCACCTCCTCCCCCTACTGTACAATGACTAATAACACCTTTTCTAAAATACCCTTTGCTGTTGAGAGATGAGTGTTGATGTGTGATCTCCCTCAAGAACGGGAATAACCTTTCCTAAAATACTCTGTGTTGGTAAGACTGACTCTCCATCTGAAAATATAACCTCCCTAAAAGTGTGGCAAACTCCTGCCTTGAAATAGGCAGGTCAAGCTCTCTCTCAACAGCTTACAACTGTCACGGGTGCGTCACAGTTGACTGACAGACCTGTGGTGTCCGGCTGTAGAAGGTCACAGCATTTAGCTCCACAAATTGCTCCCTGACCATCTATTTTTCCTGCTGTGGTGTAAATGCTATCCTATGTATCTTCTCTGCTCTGAGTTAATCATTTGCCTTTTAGGACCCTGCGGATATCCTCACCTTTCAGCTGTTAATTATCATCACTTTCCCTTGTGCCTTAAATACCCACAGTCACCCTTGGTGCTTGCTGGTGATGGTTATATTCCTATACAGGCCTTGGATGCAAGCAGTCGGGATTCCCTTTCCTTCTCGCGGTACACGTGGTACTTCCCCATACCTATCATCACACTATCTTTGTGTGATCTCCCTGAAGAACGATACAATGCTCTCCTGAAATACTCTGTGCTGCTGGAGAACTAAGCAATTTGCCACTGGTGTTCTCCCACATGTCTCCATCACCCTCCTCACATCACGGCCCCCTGCTTCGTCCTCACTAAGTTCATAAAATGCATAGACAAGATACTTTATACTCCTCCTGAAATACTATGTGCTGCTGTGAATATAAGGCAAGTTCAAGCCCTTATGTATCTTTTATCTGATATATATAAATATATCCACATGTCGGGCAAAAAAATCTAATATCGTGTCAATAAATCTACGAGTGTAGGGAAATATATACAGATCGGAGCTGTCCGTCAGCAGCGTCCACCACCTCAGATGGATATTGTGTGGATGATTAGTTAATCAGTCGGGATATCCTGTCACATAAACACAGCTGGGGATGACCTTCTAATAAGACGTTCCCAAGAAGACGAGGATCACAATCCCACATATTGCCATATTGTATGTGTAGAGAAGAATATAGGGGCATTCACAGAGTTCAGATGTTTCCGGTAGATCTTGACCAGGTTTGCACACACTGCAGCAGGGATTTTGGTTACTCCTCCACACAGATATTCACCAGATCTTTCAGGTCACTCCTCCATACAGATCTTCACCAGATCTTTCAGGTCACTCCTCCATACAGATCTTCACCAGATCTTTCAGGTCACTCCTCCATACAGGTCTTCTCCAGATCTTTCAGGTCACTCTTCCATACAGATCTTCTCCAGATATTTCAGGTCACTTTTCCATACAGATCTTCTCCAGATCTTTCAGGACACTCCTCCATACAGATCTTCTCCAGATCTTTCAGGTCACTCCTCCATACAGATCTTCTCCAGATCTCTCAGGTCTCTCCTCCATACAGATCTTCTCCAGATCTCTCAGGTCACTCCTCAATACAGATCTTCTCCAGATCTCTCAGGTCACTCCTCCATACAGATCTTCTGCAGATCTTTCAGGTGACTCCTCCATACAGATCTTCACCAGATCTTTCAGGTCACTACGTCATACAGATCTTCTCCAGATCTTTCAGGTCACTCCGCCATACAGATCTTCTCCAGATCTTTCAGTTCACTCTTCCATACAGATCTTCTCCAGATATTTCAGGTCACTTTTCCATACAGATCTTCTCCAGATCTTTCAGGTCACTCCTCCATACAGATCTTCTCCAGATCTCTCAGGTCACTCCTCCATACAGATCTTCTCCAGATCTCTCAGGTTACTCCTCCATACAGATCTTCTGCAGATCTTTCAGGTCAATCCTCCATACAGATCTTCTCCAGATCTCTCAGGTCACTCCTCCATACAGATCTTCTGCAGATCTTTCAGGTGACTCCTCCATACAGATCTTCTCCAGATCTTTCAGGTCACTCCGCCATACAGATCTTCTCCAGATCTTTCAGGTCACTCCGCCATACAGATCTTCTCCAGATCTTTCAGGCGACTCCTCCATACAGATCTTCTCCAGATCTTTCAGGTGACTCCTCCATACAGATCTTCTCCAGATCTTTCAGGTGACTCCTCCATACAGATCTTCTCCAGATCTTTCAGGTCACTCTTCCATACAGATCTTCTCCAGATCTTTCGGGTCACTCCTCCATACAGATCTTCTCCAGATCTTTCAGGTCACTCCTCCATACAGATCCTCTCCAGATCTTTCAGACCACTCTTCCATACAGATCTTCTCCAGATCTTTCAGGTCACTCCTCCATACAGATCTTCTCCGGATCTTTCAGGTCACTCCTCCACACAGATCTTCTCCAAATCTGTCTGGTCACTCCTCCGTATAGATATTCTCCAGATCTTTCAGGTCACTCCTCCGTACAGATTTTTCAGGTTTGGGGGCGGTTGCTGGACAAAATTGAGTTTACGCTTCCAAAGATTTTATCTTGGGTTCAGGTCTGGAGACTGGATAGGCCACTCCAGGACCTTTGAAATGCTTCTTATGGAGCAGCTCCTTAGTTGCCCTGGCTGTGTGTTTTGGGTCATTGTCATGCTGGAAGACCCAGCCATGACCCATCTTCAATGTTCTTATTGAGGGAAAGAGGTTGTTGTCTAAAATCTCATCATACATGACCCCATCCATCCTGTCTTCGTCATGATGCCGTTGTCCTGTCCTCTTTGCAGAAAAGCACTCCCAAAGTTTGATGTTTCTACCCCCATGCTTCACGGTTCGGACGGTGTTCTTGGGGTTGTACTCATCCTTCTTCTTTCTCTAAACAAGGCGCGTGGCGATGATACCAAAAAGTCTCATCTGACCACATAGCCTTCTCCCATGCCTCCTCTGGATCATCCAGATGGTCATTGACAAATTTCAAAAAGGCCTGAACATGTGCTGGCGTGAGCAGGGGGAATTTGCGTGACTTTAATCCATGATGGCGTAGTATGGTAATCTTTGACTGTGGTCCCAGCTCTCTTTAGGTTATCGACCAGGTCTTGCCTTGTGGGCTGATTCCTGACCTTTCTCAGAAGCCTCCTTACCCCATAACATGAGATCTTGCATAGAGCCCCAGAAAGAATAAAATTGAGGGTCATCTTGTATTTCTTTGATTTTCTAATTGCACCAACAGTTGTTGCCTTCTCACCAAGCTGCTTGCCTATTGTCCTGTAGCCCATCTCAGCCTTGTGCAGGTCTACAATGTTGTCCCTGGGTCTACAATGTTGTCCCTGGTGTCCTTAGACAGCTGTTTGGTCTTGGCCATTGTGGAGAGGTTGGACTGTGATTGATTGTGTGAACAGGTGTCTTTTATACAGGTAATGAGTTCACACAGGAGCAATTAATCCAGGTAATGAGTCGTATATGAATCTTAGCTGTGGTCACTGGCCTTGGTCTCCCGTCTGCTTACAATGCCTCTATTAAAACCATACATTGCAATTCTTGATTTGGCTGCAATAATCCTAAGAGCTTTGCTGCGAAATAATGGGAGAGGGGAGTAGCAAATATTTTACCCCCCCAGGGCATTTTCAGGGCATTCATGGGGTGGGTCTTGTGTGCTGATTTGGGAATGCTGGTAAGAATGCAATGCTGTTTATGCTGCGTCCCCATCTCTCCCCAAATATGTGCCCCCCCCCGTGCTTCTTCTGAAGACCCTCTTCACACATCTGTATCAAAGTACATGTGACACGTGCTGTTTTGATCATCCATGTTAATTTTGATCACTCTTCCATGTGTATGTTTTTAAAAACATGTCATCTGCGTTTCATCCGTGTGTCATTAATCTCTTTCATCTGTCACCCGTGTGTCTTCCGTGTGTCATCATCTGCCTTTCACATGTCATTTGTGTGAGATCCGTGTGTCTCTTGCGTGTCTTCAGCATGTCGTCCGTGTGTTCTGCATGTTTTATGCATGTCATCCGGTTCTTCCACATGCCATTTTGCATGTCATCCGTGTGTCATCCATGTCTTGTGTTATCTGCATGTCATCCATGTTTTATCGGTGTGTCATCTGCTTGTTTTCTACGTGTCCTTCATGTGTTATTCATATGCATTCTGTGTGTCATTTGCGAGTCTTCTGCGTGTCATTTGTCATTTATCTGTCACCCGTGTGTCTTCTGTGTCATCCATGTGTCTTTTGCAAGTCATTTGTGTCTCTTCCGTGTGTCTTCTGTGTGTTTTGTGCCTGTCATCCGTGTTTCATCCATATGTCATTCGTCTTTCATCCATGTGTCTTCTGTATGTCATCCGCGTGTCTTCCGTTTCTCTTGTGTGTGACATTCACTTGTCATCCGTATGTTATCTGGTGTCATCTGTGACTTCCATATGTCATCTGCTTCTCTTCCGTGTGTCCTCCATGTGTTATTCGCGAATCGTGTTTCATCCGCGTGTCTTCCATGTGTCTTCTGCTTTTCATCCATGTGTTATTCGCGAATCGTGTTTCATCCGCGTGTCTTCCATGTGTCTTCTGCTTGTCATCCATGTGTTATCCGCGTGTCATCTGTGTGACTTCCATGTGTCATCTGCTTGTCTACCGTGTGTCCTCCAGGCGTTATTCGTGTGTCTTCTGCGAGTCTTCCGCGTATCATCCATGTTTCATCAGGGTTTTTTACAGTCAGGATAAAATAATGAAATTCCAAAGCTTCTCCTGTACTTTGCAATGTTAAACACATACAGTGCATGGATGTCACATGAACGCCGTCCGTGTGCTTTGCATGTTTTTCATGGACCCTTAGACTTGTATTGACCCCTGTCATCCGTGCTCCCGGACAATAATGGCCATCACCATAGCTTATAATGAGTAGACGTGGTACCCATGAAAAACCGGAAGCCACAGGTACCGGAAACCCAGAAAGCCGCACCGTTACATTGCGGTGGGAGTGTCCACACGATCGCGCACCTGATAACCAGCAATCAATAAATGTCTTACCCTCGAAGACCCTAAAACACGACTTCTTTCCGTCACATTTTCCGTTCCATCGCTACCTTCAGATCTGTTCTTCATTTTAAAGGGGCCGTTCCCAACATCAACAATCCCGCTATCCGTCACAGCCTATTACTTTCCTTATACACCGCGCGGGACGCCGCGGCAGATGGCAGTCATTTGTTTTGTTGACTTTATCGCACATGGCCACGATCGTCTTACGTACGGTTTCGGCCGCCATAAAATAAACTCTCGCTCCTTACTTTTCCTTTTCGCTTCGTCATATTCTGCTCTCGCTCCCTCCAGCCCGGCCGGGGCCCGCACCGCCCCGATACTGCAGGACACATTTTTGGTGGTCCTCCTTGAGTTCTATAATTACTTCCACCTGAGAAATTGGAATTCTAAGGAAGTAATACTTTACATAATTGCTAGTAATGAGATGTGCGACGAGCGAAACCACAAAGAATCCAGCGTGGCCGATAACCCATCCCCGGACACCAAATGCACCAGGGACGATCGTCCATGAGCCCCCGGTTGTGTTTGGCGGTTTTTTTTTGGCCACTTCCATTAAGACTAGCAACACACATCCGTGTTATTTGTACGTGTGCGGTACGTATTTGCACGTACCGGAGACACGTACACACGGAGACCCATGTTGTTCTATGGTAGATGGCACACACACGTAAAATCACACGGAACGTGTGACCGTGTGGTAAGTACATGTGTGCGCTTTTCTGCACGGACGACATGTCCATTTTTGGCCGGCAGCATGCAGGCATGGACCCGCTTTAGTCTATGGGTCCTTGCCTGCACGTACCACACACGGAGTATGTCCGTGTTCAGCACGTTTCGTGCGTGTGCGTTTTTACACTAGCGCTTATTTTTATTTATTTTTTTTTAATTAAATTCAGTATACTTACCTTTTTTTCTGCTGTTCTCAGTCATACTTACATTGGCGCTTGTTTTTTTTCTTCTCCTGGCTCATACTTACCGCTCCCCGATCACCAGCGCGGCGAGGAACAGCTGTGCAGAGAATACGCGGCAACAATTACTTTGAATATGCCGGCCGCTCATTAATCAATCTCGTATTCCCTGCTTTCCCCACCCACAGACGCCTGTGATTGGTTGCAGTCAGACACGCCCCCACGCTGAGTGACAGCTGTCTCACTGCACCCAATCACAGCAGCCGGTGGGCGTGTCTATACTGTGCAGTAAAATAAATAAATAATTAAAAAAAAAAGGCGTGCGGTTCCCCCCCATTTTAATACCAGCCAGATAAAGCCATACGGCTGAAGGCTGGTATTCTCAGGATGGGGAGCTCCACGTTATGGGGAGCCCCCCAGCCTAACTATCAGTCAGCAGCCGCCCAGAATTGCCGCATACATTATATGTGACAGTTCTGGGACTGTACCCGGCTCTTCCCGATTTACCCTAGTGCGTTGGCAAATCGGGGTAATAAGGAGTTAATGGCAACCCATAGCTGCCAATAAGTCCTAGATTAATCATGTCAGGCGTCTCCCCGAGATACCTTCCATGATTAATCTGTAAATTACAGTAAATAAACACACACACCCGAACAATCCTTTATTAGAAAAAAAACCACTAACAAATTGCCTTGTTCACCAATTTTATAAACCCAAAAAAGCCCTCCATGTCCGGCGTACTCCAGGATGGTCCAGCGTTGCTTCCAGCTGTGCTGCATGAAGGTGACCGGAGCTGCAGAAAACACCGCCGCTCCTGACAGCTCCACACAGCTAATGAAGGGAATAGCGCGATCAGCTGAGCTGTCACTGAGGTTACTCGCGGCCAACGCTGAATACAGCTGATCGCGCTATTCCCTTCATTAGCTGCGTGGAGCTGAAAGGAGCGGCTGTGTTTTCTGCAGCTGCGGTCACCTCCATGCAGCAGAGCTGGAAGCGACGCTGGGGGTCCGTGGATTACGCCGGACATGGAGGGCTTTTTCGGGCTTATAAAATTGGTGAACAAGGCAATTTGTTAGTGTTTTTTTTTCTAATAAAGGATTTTTTCATGTGTGTGTTTATTTACTGTAATTTACAGATTAATCATGGAAGGAATCTCGGGGAGACGCCTGACATGATTAATCTAGGATTTAGTGGCAGCTATGGGCTGCCAATAACTCCTTATTACCCCGATTTGCCAACGCACCAGGGCAAATCGGGAAGAGCCGGGTAGAGTCCCAGAACTGTCGCATATAATGTATGCGGCAATTCTGGGCAGCTGCTGACTGATATTGTTAGGCTGGGGGGCTCCCCATAACGTGGGGCTCCCCATCCTGAGAATACCAGCCTTCAGCCGTATGGCTTTATCTGGCTGGTATTAAATTGGGGGGGACCGCACGCCGGTTTTTTAAATTTATTTATTTATTTATTTTATTGCACAGTATAGACACGCCCACCGGCTGCTGTGATTGGGTGCAGTGCGACAGCTGTCACTCAGCGTGGGGGGGCGTGTCTGACTGCAACCAATCACAGGCGTCTGTGGGTGGGGAAAGCAAGGAATACGAGATTGATTAATGAGCGGCCGGCATATTCAAAGTACTTGTTGCCGCGTATTCTCTGCACAGCTGTTCCTCGCCGCGCTGGTGATCGGGGAGCGGTAAGTATGAGAGAGGGCTGCTCACTTCAGTCACTCGGGGGATTAGCGGTCACTGGTGAATCCTTCACAGGTGACCGCTAATCAGTACGCGGCACACAGACAGAGCCGCGGCATGACAATGAAGTCGGGTGAAGTTCACCCGAGTTCATTCTCATCGCAAAACTCTGTCTGCTGTCAGCCGATATGTATCAACGACATGTGCAACACACAAACCGACATTCCACGTACACATACATGGGCATTTTACACACAAACAAGGACATTTTACACGCACACACGGCTCGCATACGCCATCACACGGATGCCATACGTACCGGAGAAACGCCCCAAAAAAACGGGACACGGACCCGAAAAACGGACCGTAAGACACGTACGTTTTTTTTGCGGAAGTGTGTTTTAGGCCTAAGACTCTCTTTCAAGGATATGTTTTTTTTCTTGGCCGCTTTTTTTTTTTTTTCCACAAACTTTAAGCAGGTTTTTCGGACACTGTATGGGTGGACGTCTGTATACAAAAAGGAAAAGAGTCACCTGGGATGCCACAAAGAAGGGGGGTCCCTCTAAACCGAACAGCTCAGAAACCCACCCAACTCAGGAATGTATGATCCCAGACAGACCTCCAAGCTCCTCAGTCATCGGGTAGAGCGGTCATGAATTGCTCTGCCCGATCATTGCAAGAACTGAGTTAAGCTATGTTCACGTGTAGCGACCCACGGGGCAGGTGGTTAACCTACTTGTTGCCGGGACGTTTCGTGTCGGGTCAGGCGTTGTCATGGGGTGGCCTTGCCCGATTCCGTTGCCCCGTTATGTTGCCCCAAGGCGTACAGTTAATGGTGGGGGAAGTGGGTATTTGGGAAAGTTTGTTTTGACGCCACCTGTGGATTGCAGCCAGAGAGTAGCCACTGCTGACGGTTTCCTCTCCGGTGCAGGTGTTATGGCAGCCGGGATGGTGTCGCTCCCCACAGGTGGAGCGGGTCCCGGGTGGATGATTAGGATTTTAATGGCCGTCGGCGCCTAAGCGCTGGGCGGCGGTGCCGGTAAGGACGAGCCAACACAGTCTATGGTTCAGGGTGTAGTTTACTCAGAACTTCAGTCTCCAGCCCGGTCACACTGGCCACTGCTGTGATAGGCTCAGTTCGATCCCGGATCTGAGGGAAGTCCGGTAGTCTGTAGGCTCTTCCTTGCGGCACTTTGTAGTGCGGCTCCCTGTGGCTTGAAGCACTTAAGACTCCCATCCGTACTAGGTAGAGTACTGTACCCTATGCCAGTAGCCGGGATCCCCTTAAGTAGGCCCCGGGAGTCCTAGGTGCCACTTGGCTCTGGAAATTTGGGTGGTCGAAGAAGCGTGGAACCTCTCCATCTGGCAGAATCTGGTGATGCAAAGTGGAATTACACCACCCTAGGGTACTGCACCCTGAACAGCGCTGGTCCCGGGGGAACTGACACGGTATCCTCCTCAGCGACCGTTAAACTCCTATAGGGGGCTTTACACGCTGCGACATCGCTAGCGTTTGCTAGCAATGTTGCGAGCCATAGCACCCGCCCCCGTCGTTGGTGCGATATGGGGTGATCGCAGCCGTAGTGAACATTATCGCTACGGCAGCGTCACACGCACATACCTGCTGTGCGACGTCGCTGTGACCGCCGAACAATCCCTCCTTCAAGGGGGAGGTGCGTTCGACGTCACTGCGGTGTCACTAAGCGGCCGGCCAATAGAAGCGGAGGGGCGGAGATGAGCTGCCGGAACATCCCGCCCACCTCCTTCCTTCCGCATTGCCGGTGGACGCAGGTAAGGAGATGTTCCTCACTTCTACGGCTTCATACATAGTGATTTGTGGTGCTGCAGGAACGAGGAACAACATCGTACCTGCAGCTGCAACGATAATACGGAAATGAACGACGTGTCAACGAGCAACGTTTTTTGACGTTTTTGCACTTGTTGATCATCGCTCATTGGTGAAACACGCTGCGATGGCGCTAACGGCGCCGGATGTGCGTCACTAACGACGTGACCCCGACGATATATCGGTAGCGATGTCGCAGCGTTTAAAGCACCCTAATGTCCCACAGGAGCTAACGGGAAAGACGTCCGCTCACGGTCACTTCTGCTGGAGAACTCTCTAATTTCTGTTAACTGTGTGTGTGACTCCTAACCCCCCCCGGTGGCCGCTCCTCCACCTACCCAGGTCCTAAGCTAGTGGATAGGGGTCCCTGTTGTGATGCATCCTGTAAATGCTACACTGTTGTAAACCCCTTTTATACCCGACCCTAGCCCAATTCCCAGTGGGGAAGGGGCAACCCATGTGTGTATGTGGTTGTGGATGATGAAACCGGCGCTGACCTCCTTTTGGATCCATGATCAGCACCACACCCGAAGTGGGGTGCAGTACCCTGTGGCGACCTGAGCCTCAGGGGCGCCACACACACGTTACTTTTTTTTTTTTCTGCAGGCGAAGCCTGCTCTCTTGGCAGGAAAAAAGCTGCTTACAAAGAGCAAGTTTTGCTGTGTTTTTTGCAGATTTTTTTTGTTGTGTTTTTTATGGTGTAGATTGTACGGTATATGTCATTTGTCTACAGTACATGGTGTAATAATGTTAGCTTTATTCATCAAAAAAGTAGCAAAAATGCTGTAAAAAAAAAAAAAAAAAAAGCCTGGGCGTGTTTTTGCATTGTTTTTGCACTTCCTCATTGCTTTCTATGAGGGAAAAAAATGCTGCAAAAAATATGGAAGAATTGCTGTAGATTTAAAAAAAATAGACGTTTTCTAGTTCAGGCAGGGGATAAAAAACAAAAACGCGCATGACATTTCTGACATCTTATACCTTTTGCTGAGAATCTAAAGAGTAGTTTTTTAATTTGAATTAAAAAAAAGCAGCAAAAAAAAAAAAATATGCAAAAAACACAAGGTGTGAACGTAGCTCTACAGTTCCAGCTGCACAGTTATTGCTAAGATCAGTGCACGGACGGAACAGGTCCTCGATGCGTTCCATTGCAGGTCCTTGACGCGTTCCATTGCAGGTCCTCGATGCGTTCCATTGCAGGTCCTCGATGCGTTCCATTGCAGGTCCTCGGTGCGTTCCACCGCAGGTCCTCGGTGCGTTCCACCGCAGGTCCTCGGTGCGTTCCACCGCAGGTCCTCGGTGCGTTCCACCGCAGGTCCTCGGTGCGTTCCACCGCAGGTCCTCGGTGCGTTCCACCGCAGGTCCTCGACGCGTTCCACTGCAGGTCCTCGACGCGTTCCATTGCAGGTCCTCTACGCGTTCCATTGCAGGCCCTCGACGCGTTCCATTGCAGGTCCTCGACGCGTTCCATTGCAGGTCCTCGACGCGTTCCATTGCAGGTCCTCGACGCGTTCCATTGCAGGTCCTCGGAGCGTTCCACCGCAGGTCCTCGACGCGTTCCATTGCAGGTCCTCGACGCGTTCCACTGCAGGTCCTCGACGCGTTCCATTGCAGGTCCTCGACGCGTTCCATTGCAGGTCCTCGACGCGTTCCATTGCAGGTCCTCGATGTATTCCTTTGCAGGTCCTTTTTTGACACCCGTAATTTTCATTATTTTTTCAACCGTGGGCTTGGGTTTTTGTGCGCTCAGTTGATGTTTTGATTGATTCCACTTACATATGACTTTTTGATCACTTTTTATTGTATTAAATACTCACTTAAACCCCCCCCGGCATTCAACATACGATTTAAATGGCTTTATATTTTGATGGATCGGACTTTAGAAACCCGACGATATAAAATGCTTTTTTGTTGTTTTTTATTTTGTTTTCTTTAGTTCAAGTCCGCTAAGAAGTCTTAAAAATAAAATAGAAATTTAAAAAAGTTTTGAAAAAAAAATAAATATATATATATATATATATATATATATATATATATATATATACTGTATATATAAAGAAAAATATATATTTAAAAGTTTGAATAATGTCATTTTCCCCAAATGAGGTTATTCAAACTTTTAAATATATATACTGTATTTTTTTATATACTTTTCAAATGTCTGTTATATAAAAATAGAAAGGACTGAGTTTCCTGTGGCCATACATAATAATGAAGAAATAAATAGTGCACCCAATAATATGTATAAATATTTATTGTAAACAGTAATCATACAAATAGGGGCACTGTCATAAGAATGAATTATAAAAATATGGCAGTGGTTGGAAAACAGAGAATCAGAGATATCCCATCCAGGGACCTCAACAGCACATATATCATAAAGTGTCTAAGCAGTATTAATGCACAGTACAAAGGGTTAATACAAGAGTAGAATCCTACAAGGTATATCAAGGAAAGAATCCATTCCCTGTGTACAAGTTAAAACAAGTGCTTACCCATATTAAAGACTAGTGCAGTCGCCGTATCAACGGTCCGGTGAGAAAGAGGGGGAAGCCCCGACGCGTTTCGCTAGAGTGCTTCCTCGGGGGGCAGGTGAAAGTTTTGAAAGCTGGATAACGCTTTTATTAAATAGGGTGATGTATATGGACGGCACGCACGGTGGTTAGCACTGCAGTCTTGTGGTGGCTCAGTGGTTAGCACTGCAGTCTTGTGGTGACTCAGTGGTTAGCACTGCAGCCTTGCAGCGCTGGGGTCCTGAGTTCGATTCCAACCAAAGACACCATCTGCAAGGAGTTTGTATGTTCTCCCCGTGTTTGCGTGGGTTTCCTCCGGGTTCTCCGGTTTCCTCCCACAATCCAAAGACATACAAATAGGGACTCTAGATTGTGAGCTCCAATGGGGACAGTGTTACCAATGTATGTAAAGCGCTGTGGAATGAATAGCGCTATATAAATGAATAAATATTATATTATGTATATAAATTCTTTTTTAATACATTTCTAAATTTCATAAGTGCTGGGGAAAAAAATGTGGCAAATTTTGTGTCATTAAAAGGGTTGTCCATTGCCCATGCTTTACACTGCAGCATTGCTTGTTAATATTAGGATATAGAAATGCGCACAAGCTCAGGTACAGGTTCACACTTTCTTAGCTGATGATGATTGATGCACGGAGTATAGATTACTGCATTATTGGGTAGATTTGCCAGTCCGGACAGTTGGGTGAGATCCACCGCTGATACAATGGTCATCACCCAACTTTCCCCGGGTCGTGAAACGGCTGCACGGTGACTGACGTATGAGGCGAAACATCAGCGCTGATGAAATTGCTTCAAGACCATCATTCTCGCCAGATTGTCTGATAGCTCGGAGGCTGCGTCGTGTCTCGGGGCTGACGTCACCTCCATATTTTGTTTGATCTTTAGGGTTAGGTAAAGTTCAGATTTGAAATTCTGAAGATGATATTAAATGTTCATGTGTTTTATCAAATTGTCTCCACATGGAGAAAAGGCAGAGGAATCCGGTCCAGGGAATGTATGTACACAGTGACTGCACCAGCGTGAGTGCAGCTCTGGAGTATAGGTAACTCAGGATCAGTAATGTAATGTATGTACACAGTGACTGCACCAGCGTGAGTGCAGCTCTGGAGTATAGGTAACTCAGGATCAGTAATGTAATGTATGTGCACAGTGACTGCACCAGCAGAATAGTGAGTGCAGCTCTGGAGTATAATACAGGAGGTAACTCAGGATCAGTAATGTAATGTATGTACACAGTGACTGCACCAGCGTGAGTGCAGCTCTGGAGTATAGGTAACTCAGGATCAGTAATGTAATGTATGTGCACAGTGACTGCACCAGCAGAATAGTGAGTGCAGCTCTGGAGTATAATACAGGAGGTAACTCAGGATCAGTAATGTAATGTATGTACACAGTGACTGCACCAGCGTGAGTGCAGCTCTGGAGTATAGGTAACTCAGGATCAGTAATGTAATGTATGTGCACAGTGACTGCACCAGCAGAATAGTGAGTGCAGCTCTGGAGTATAATACAGGAGGTAACTCAGGATCAGTAATGTATGTACACAGTGACTGCACCAGCAGAATAGTGAGTGCAGCTCTGGAGTATAATACAGGAGGTAACTCAGGATCAGTAATGTAATGTATGTACACAGTGACTGCACCAGCGTGAGTGCAGCTCTGGAGTATAGGTAACTCAGGATCAGTAATGTAATGTATGTGCACAGTGACTGCACCAGCAGAATAGTGAGTGCAGCTCTGGAGTATAATACAGGAGGTAACTCAGGATCAGTAATGTAATGTATGTACACAGTGACTGCACCAGCAGAATAGTGAGTGCAACTCTGGAGTATAATACAGGAGGTAACTCAGGATCAGTAATGTAATGTATGTACACAGTGACTGCACCAGCAGAATAGTGAGTGCAGCTCTGGAGTATAATACAGGAGGTAACTCAGGATCAGTAATGTAATGTATGTACACAGTGACTGCACCAGCAGAATAGTGAGTGCAGCTCTGGAGTATAATACAGGAGGTAACTCAGGATCAGTAATGTAATGTATGTACACGGTGACTGCACCAGCAGAATAGTGAGTGCAGCTCTGGAGTATAATACAGGAGGTAACTCAGGATCAGTAATGTAATGTATGTACACAGTGACTGCACCAGCGTGAGTGCAGCTCTGGAGTATAGGTAACTCAGGATCAGTAATGTAATGTATGTGAACAGTGACTGCACCAGCAGAATAGTGAGTGCAGCTCTGGAGTATAATACAGGAGGTAACTCAGGATCAGTAATGTAATGTATGTACACAGTGACTGCACCAGCGTGAGTGCAGCTCTGGAGTATAGGTAACTCAGGATCAGTAATGTAATGTATGTACACGGTGACTGCACCAGCAGAATAGTGAGTGCAGCTCTGGAGTATAATACAGGAGGTAACTCAGGATCAGTAATGTAATGTATGTACACAGTGACTGCATCAGCAGAATAGTGAGTGCAGCTCTGGAGTATAATACAGGATGTAACTCAGGATCAGTAATGTATGTACACAGTGACTGCACCAGCAGAATAGTGAGTGCAGCTCTGGAGTATAGGTAACTCAGGATCAGTAATGTAATGTATGTACACGGTGACTGCACCAGCAGAATAGTGAGTGCAGCTCTGGAGTATATTACAGGCGGTAACTCCGGATCAGTAATGTAATGTATGTACACAGTGACTGCACCAGCAGAATAATGAGTGCAGCTCTGGAGTATAATACAGGAGGTAACTCAGGATCAGTAATGTAATGTATGTGCATAGTGAGTGCAGCTCTGGAGTATAATACAGGAGGTAACTCAGGATCAGTAATGTAATGTATGTGCATAGTGAGTGCAGCTCTGGAGTATAATACAGGAGGTAACTCAGGATCAGTAATGTGTGTGCATAGTGAGTTCAGCACAAAGATTAGCAGCATTTTCTATTCTTATTTCTTTCATCATTAGGCTAATGCTCGGCCACCTAAATCCTGACAAATTTGTTATAATTTATGTAAGATTGTGTCATAAATTCTTGATGAAATTTTCACCATCCCAAAACTTTCAGCAAATATTTTTTAGATTTACCATTTGGAATTGTGGAACAGGTGGATGTGAGCCGGTGATTTACTGTGGATTTTTGGCTTTAAAGGAAAGGTTCCTGGTTATTTAGTGCGGTGGCCCCGGAGCTGCGAGATGCCCCCGTCTGGCCACGTAGTCGTTGCCTGTAGGTCTCTTTCATGTCTCGTATCCTTTTCACTTGAATTAACTCAAGACTCCGTTGTCCGTGTGAAGACGTCTGCCCACTTTATGAGCAGAGAAGACCCCGCCACGAAGAAAAACGACCTGAGGAACGGATAACTGGATGCAGATTGTCATGGGTTAACAGAAAGCACATGTCCGAGGCTCCAAAATCTGAGAATCCTGGAGCACCAAGTGTGGGGTGATCCAACACAAATGAATGTGCGCCCTAATACATCATTTAGGTTTTTGTGAATTGTGATTAATTTTGTGACTTTCCTATAGCGGATAGAACTCTATTCCGATACAGAGCTCCAAATCCTCTGCTCTGGTAAAGGAAAAAACTGTTTTTCCAACAATAGAAATATATTATCAGGTTGAGGGAAAAGTTTTCTATGTATGAAAGGTCTGATTACTACTAGTGGATATTCGGGTTCGCCGAACCACCACAGACTAAAATAAAAATTGGGTTCGGCAGCCGAACTTGACCCCAAACAAGGAGCACCATACAAGTCAATGGGAAGATAAGTTCTGAGCTGTAACCTCCGGTGAACTAAGGGACCTCACTGCTGCCAGCTAGATCCCACTTGTCAGTGTTTCCTGATGCCTGAAGAGATCAGACATGTTTTCGGTCTCTCTGGGCTCGGATGTAGCAGAGCTGAATCGTCTTGGGACCTTGTGTGGTTACATCGGACCTGCAGTGAAGCGTTTGGGGTTAATGAAGGGGTAAAAGAAGGTCTTTCTCTGTATTTTATTTCAAATAAAGGATTTTTGGGGGTGTTTGTGCTTTTTTTCATTTCATTTACAGATTAGTGCTGGGGGTGTCTCATAGATGCCTCCCATTACTACTCTAGTGCTTAGTGTCAGCTGTGAGCTGCGATTAACCCATTATTACCCTCGATTGCCACCGCACCAGGGCAATCGGAAAGAGCCAGGTAAAATGCTGGGGTTGTCACATCTAATGGATGCAACAATCCTGGGCAGCTGCAGGCTGATATTTTTAAGCTGGGGGGCTCCCAATAACGTGGGTCTCCCCAGCCTGAGAATACCAGCCCCCAGCTGTCTGGCTTTATCTTGGCTAGTTATCAAAATTGGGGGGGGACCGCACGCCGTTTTTATTTATTAATTTTCACTGTACGCTATAGACTCGATTTGGAAACGTCAGACAGGCTGTCACACAGGCTGGGGCGCTGTCTGGAAAAAAAAGAAAACCAGCTCCAATGCAGTAAAAACCTTTTAGGCTTTATTACAGGTTATATGGCTAAAATCCAAATAGTATAATATGAAAAAATTAAAAGGAATCCCAGGGAAAACATTATGGACCAACAAACCAAAGCTACGCGTTTCAGACTTGGTGTCCTTTGTCAGAGCTTTCTACTGAACCAATCACAGTCAGCGGTGGGCGGGGGAAGCAGTGAATATGCATGAGCCTAATGAGCGGCCCCAAAAGAAGAAAGAGGCCGCGGGAGCAGTGTGACAGCCGTGTCGGTGATCGGTGAGTATAAATCGCTTACTCTTTCCCTCCATTGGACCGGATTCTGGTCCTCATAGATTATATGGGGACTGGCATCCTGCCAGATACCGGGAAACAATCCCCTGCCAACCCCGAGCCAGCGGGAGACTGATCTGCGAATCCTCCCATCACTAATGAGAAACGCAGGGACAAAATGCAAGAAGATAGAACATGCTGCATTTTTTTGTCAGAAGTTTGTGACAAATAAAATGTAAGCAAATCTGAATTCTCATAGACTTTTCAGGGAAGTCAAAAGTCAGAACTTTCTGACGACAAAACTGCACCAAAAAAGGCAAAAAAACCACGTCAAAAAACGCAGCGTGCGCATCTACCCTAAGAGGAAAAAAACCTTTGACGTCAACTTATCAGGAGCTTTACTCCATTGTAAACCACCACTATTGCATTATTGAGCCCTTTATCACATTGTGCAAAATAAGAGCATCTGCGTGCTGCATGGAACATATTTGCTACTAGTCATGTGGGTGGTGCTATTTCGGGGAATAGTCATGCCGTCCCAGCATATTCAGGCGTGATACTTGTCTCAGCTTCATCTGTGCATGAGCTCGATGCTGCAAGACTCGGAAACAAATCCAAATCAATGCTAAAGCTTTTACTCAGCACATTAATGATTAATGAAAATGGAAAAGTTTATTGAAAAAATCTTGCATACTTTTAGCTACCACTAGGGGAAGCTTTAGTGCACACAGTGTAGACACAGCTAAATAATGAGTGTTTGTTAGGTGCTCCCCCTGCTGGTGGCTGGAGATAGTGTTCCTTTACAGATCATGTTATTTTCCAGTTTTTTTAAATAATTTATATCTCCGTATTTTGAACAATCAAAATTCCTTTAGTCCAGCTTTAGTGAGAACAGAAAGGAGAAAATGGGAAAATGACATATTCTGGATACTTGGACCTATATAAGAGACGTCCTATCACTTTTATTTCTGTACAGTTACAAGCCAGCTTTATGGAATCTTAATAATTTGATTTTCTTATGTATACGTTGCGGTTTAGGATTTCGTTTTTGTTCTTGTAATATTTAGTTTGTAATTTTTATAGATAAATAATCCAGGTGGAGAGTGCGGCAGCGGGGATCACTCCCATCATGTTTAGTCTGCACGGGGAATGCACATAAATGTCTGGAGTTTTTAGGTAGAAAGATGTTATTGATACATTACGGTCAGTGGTGTAGCTGGTTATAGATACTGGAGGGGAGCGACTATAGGGAGGCAGGGGCCCTGGTGCCAAAAGAGGGGGGGTGGGGGCAAAGATTCCTCATATATATATATATATAATATATATATAATATAATATATATATATATATATATATATATATATATATATAATATAATATTATATTCCGCCCCCTTGAATTTTTCAACCTTTTCCCACATTTCAGGCTTCAAGCAAAGATAAAAATGTTGATGTTCTGGTGAAGAATCAACAACAAGTGGACACAATTGTGAGGTTAATGACATCTATTGCTTATTTTAAAACTTTTGTAAAAAATAAATAACTGAAAATTGGGGCGTGCAATTTTATTCACCCCCTTTACTTTCAGTGCAGCAAACTCACTCCAGAAGTTGATTGAGGATCTCTGAATGATGCAATGTTGTCCTAAATGACTGAGGATGATAAATATAAACCCCTGTGTGTAATCAAGTCTCCGTATAAATGCCCCTGCTCTGTGATAGTCTCAGCGTTCTGTGTAAAGTACAGAGAGCATCATGAAGACCAAGGAACACAATAGGCAGGTCCGTGATACTGTTGTGGAGAGGTTTAAAGCCGAATTTGCTTACAAAAAGATTTCCACAACTTTAAACATTCCAAGGAGCACTGTGCAAGCGATCATATTGAAATGGAAGGAGCATCATACCACCGCAAATCTACCAAGACCCGGCCGTCCATCCAAACTGTCATCTCACACAAGGAGAAGACTGATCAGAGATGCAGCCAAGAGGCCCATGATCCCTCTGGATGATCTGCAGAGATCTACAGCTGAGGTGAGAGAGTCTGTCCATAGGACAACAATCAGCCGTACACTGCATAAATGGAAGAGTGGCAAGAAGAAAGCCATTTCTCAAAGATATCCATAAAAAGTGTTTAAAATTTGCCACAAGCCACCTGGAGACACCAAACATGTGGAAGAAGGTGCTCTGGTCAGATGAAACTAAAATCAAACTATTTGGGAACAATGCCAAACGATATGTTTGGCGTAAAAGCAACACAGCTCATAACCCTGAACACACCATCCCCACTGTCAAACATGGTGGTGGCAGCATCATGGTTTGGGCCTGCTTTCTTCAGCAGGGACAGGGAAGATGGTTAAAATTGATGGGAAGATGGATGGAGCCAAATACATAACCATTCTTGAAGAAAACCTGTTGGAGTCTTCAAAAGACCTGAGACTGGGACGGAGATTTGTCTTCCAACAAGACAATGATCCCAAAGATAAAGCAAAATCTACAATGGAATGGTTCACAAATAAATGTATCCAGTTGTTAGAATGGCCAAGTCACAGTCCAGACCTGAACCCAATCGAGAATCTGTGGAAAGAGCTGAAAACTGCTGTTCACAAACACCTCCATCTAACCTCACTCAGCTCCAGCTGTTTACAAAGGAAGAATGGGCGAGAATTTCACCTCTCCATGTGCAAAACTGATAGACACATACCCCAAGAGACTGCAGCTGTAATCGCAGCAAAAGGGGGCGCTACAAAGGATTCACTTACAGGGGATGAATAATATTGCACGCCACAATTTTCCTTCACCTTCACAATTGTGTCCCACTTGTTGTTGATTCTTCACCAGAACATTAACATTTTAATCTTTGAAGCCTGAAATGTGGGAAAGGTTGAAAAATTTCAAAGGGGCCGCATACTTTCACAAGGCACTGTATGTGTGTATATACAGTGCCTACAAGTAGTATTCAACCCCCTGCAGATTTAGCAGGTTTACACATTCGGAATTAACTTGGCATTGTGACATTTGGACTGTAGATCAGCCTGGAAGTGTGAAATGCAGCAAAAAAGAATGTTATTTCTTTTTTTTTTTTTTTTTTAAATTGTGAAAAGTTTATTTAGAGGGTCATTTATTATTCAACCCCTCAAACCACCAGAATTCTGTTTGGTTCCCCTAAAGTATTAAGAAGTATTTCAGGCACAAAGAACAATGAGCTTCACATGTTTGAATTAATTATCTCTTTTTCCAGCTAATTAAGACCCTCCCCAAACTTGTGAACAGCACTCATACTTGGTCAACATGGGAAAGACAAAGGAGCATTCCAAGGCCATCAGAGACAAGATCGTGGAGGGTCACAAGGCTGGCAAGGGGTACAAAACCCTTTCCAAGGAGTTGGGCCTACCTGTCTCCACTGTTGGGAGCATCATCCGGAAGTGGAAGGCTTATAGAACCACTGTTAGCCTTCCACGGCCTGGACAGCCTTTGAAAGTTTCCACCCGTGCCGAGGCCAGGCTTGTCCGAAGAGTCAAGGCTAACCCAAGGACAACAAGGAAGGAGCTCTGGGAAGATCTCATGGCAGTGGGGACATTGGTTTCAGTCAATACCATAAGTAACGTACTCCACCGCAATGGTCTCCGTTCCAGACGAGCCCGTAAGGTACCTTTACTTTCAAAGCGTCATGTCAAGGCTCGTCTACAGTTTGCTCATGATCACTTGGAGGACTCTGAGACAGACTGGTTCAAGGTTCTCTGGTCTGATGAGACCAAGATCGAGATCTTTGGTGCCAACCACACACGTGACGTTTGGAGACTGGATGGCACTGCATACGACCCCAAGAATACCATCCCTACAGTCAAGCATGGTGGTGGCAGCATCATGCTGTGGGGCTGTTTCTCAGCCAAGGGGCCTGGCCATCTGGTCCGCATCCATGGGAAGATGGATAGCACGGCCTACCTGGAGATTTTGGCCAAGAACCTCCGCTCCTTCATCAAGGATCTTAAGATGGGTCGTCATTTCATCTTCCAACAAGACAACGACCCAAAGCACACCGCCAAGAAAACCAAGGCCTGGTTCAAGAGGGAAAAAAATCAAGGTGTTGCAGTGGCCTAGTCAGTCTCCTGACCTTAACCCAATAGAAAACTTGTGGAAGGAGCTCAAGATTAAAGTCCACATGAGACACCCAAAGAACCTAGATAACTTGGAGAAGATCTGCATGGAGGAGTGGGCCAAGATAACTCCAGAGACCTGTGCCGGCCTGATCAGGTCTTATAAAAGACGATTATTCGCTGTAATTGCAAACAAGGGTTATTCCACAAAATATTAAACCTAGGGGTTGAATAATAATTGACCCACACTTTTATGTTTAAAATTTATTAAAATTTAACTGAGCAACATAACTTGTTGGTTTTGTAAGATTTATGCATCTGTTAATAAATCCTGCTCTTGTTTGAAGTTTGCAGGCTCTAACTTATTTGCATCTTATCAAACCTGCTAAATCTGCGGGGGGTTGAAGACTACTTGTAGGCACTGTATATACAGTTAGGTCCAGAAATATTTGGACAGTGACACAATTTTCGCGAGTTGGGCTCTGCATGCCACCACATTGGATTTTAAATGAAATCTCTACAACAGAATTCAAGTGCAGATTGTAACGTTTAATTTGAAGGTTTGAACAAAAATATCTGATAGAAATTGTAGGAATTGTCACATTTCTTTACAAACACTCCACATTTTAGGAGGTCAAAAGTAATTGGACAAATAAACCAAACCCAAACAAAATATTTTTATTTTCAATATTTTGTTGCGAATCCTTTGGAGGCAATCACTGCCTTAAGTCTGGAACCCATGGACATCATCAAACGCTGGGTTTCCTCCTTCTTAATTCTTTGCCAGGCCTTTACAGCCGCAGCCTTCAGGTCTTGCTTGTTTGTGGGTCTTTCCGTCTTAAGTCTGGATTTGAGCAAGTGAAATGCATGCTCAATTGGGTTAAGATCTGGTGATTGACTTGCCCATTGCAGAATGTTCCACTTTTTTGCACTCATGAACTCCTGGGTAGCTTTGGCTGTATGCTTGGGGTCATTGTCCATCTGTACTATGAAGCGCCGTCCGATCAACTTTGCGGCATTTGGCTGAATCTGGGCTGAAAGTATATCCCGGTACACTTCAGAATTCATCCGGCTACTCTTGTCTGCTGTTATGTCATCAATAAACACAAGTGACCCAGTGCCATTGAAAGCCATGCATGCCCATGCCATCACGTTGCCTCCACCATGTTTTACAGAGGATGTGGTGTGCCTTGGATCATGTGCCGTTCCCTTTCTTCTCCACACTTTTTTCTTCCCATCATTCTGGTACAGGTTGATCTTTGTCTCATCTGTCCATAGAATACTTTTCCAGAACTGAGCTGGCTTCATGAGGTGTTTTTCAGCAAATTTAACTCTGGCCTGTCTATTTTTGGAATTGATGAATGGTTTGCATCTAGATGTGAACCCTTTGTATTTACTTTCATGGAGTCTTCTCTTTACTGTTGACTTAGGGAAAGATACACCTACTTCACTGAGAGTGTTCTGGACTTCAGTTGATGTTGTGAACGGGTTCTTCTTCACCAAAGAAAGTATGCGGCGATCATCCACCACTGTTGTCATCCGTGGACGCCCAGGCCTTTTTGAGTTCCCAAGCTCACCAGTCAATTCCTTTTTTCTCAGAATGTACCCGACTGTTGATTTTGCTACTCCAAGCATGTCTGCTATCTCTCTGATGGATTTTTTCTTTTTTTTTCAGCCTCAGGATGTTCTGCTTCACCTCAATTGAGAGTTCCTTAGACCGCATGTTGTCTGGTCACAGCAACAGCTTCCAAATGCAAAACCACACACCTGTAATCAACCCCAGACCTTTTAACTACTTCATTGATTACAGGTTAACGAGGGAGACGCCTTCAGAGTTAATTGCAGCCCTTAGAGTCCCTTGTCCAATTACTTTTGGTCCCTTGAAAAAGAGGAGGCTATGCATTACAGAGCTATGATTCCTAAACCCTTTCTCCGATTTGGATGTGAAAACTCTCATATTGCAGCTGGGAGTGTGCACTTTCAGCCCATATTATATATAGAATTGTATTTCTGAACATGTTTTTGTAAACAGCTAAAATAACAAAACTTGTGTCACTGTCCAAATATTTCTGGACCTAACTGTATGTGTGTGTATATATATATATGTGCGTGTGTATGTGTGTGTGTGTACATAATAAATACATATCTCTCTCTCTCTCTCTCTCTCTCTCTCTCTCTCTCTCTCTCTCTCTCTCTCTCTCTCTCTATATATATATATATATATATATATATATATATATATATATATATATATATATATATATATATTATATAAAATCTCAAATTCTAATCCCTTGGTGATATGATGCTCACTATTCTGGCATTATTACTATGTTCATGGTGGGGATGGTTTAAGAATTAATCTGTCATGAAGAATAATATTATTTCTGTCTGTTTTATGCCTTGGATCCGGCATTTGTTTTACCACTTTCCCCCTCATTAGCCACTGTCTCTAATTCCTAGTTGTCTCTCTGAGCTAATGTCTCGAGATGAACTGCTATTATGTCTCTTATACACCGCATACACAGACAGGTGTGATCACCTATCTCTATGTAGCACATAACCAAAAGCAGGAGGACATTGTGCAACAGTACTGAGCATTGTAGCTGTGGAGTCAGCATTGCAGTAAGATAAAACACTATAAAGCAGCGTCCTGGAGAATATTACACAACAGTATGGAGCAATGTAGCCGTGAATTCAGCAAAGCAGCAGCAAGGAGGACATTACACAGCAGTACTGAGCAGTGTAGCTCTGAATTCAGCACTGGAGTGAGATAAAACACTATAAAGCAGCAGCATGGAGGACATTACAGAGCAGTGCTGAATAGTGTAGCTGTGAATACACCAGTGGAGTGGGAGGAAACACTGTAAAGCAGTGGCATGGAGGGCATTACACAGCAGTACTGAGCAGCGTAGCTGTGTATTCAGGGAAGCAGTGGCATGGAGGGCATTACACAGCAGTACTGAGCAGCATAGCTGTGTATTCAGGGAAGCAGTGGCATGGAGGGCATTACACAGCAGTACTGAGCAGTGTAGCTGTGTATTCAGGGAAGCAGTGGCATGGAGGGCATTACACAGCAGTACTGAGCAGCATAGCTGTGTATTCAGGGAAGCAGTGGCATGGAGGGCATTACACAGCAGTACTGAGCAGCGTAGCTGTGTATTCAGGGAAGCAGTGGCATGGAGGGCATTACACAGCAGTACTGAGCAGCATAGCTGTGTATTCAGGGAAGCAGTGGCATGGAGCGCATTACACAGCAGTACTGAGCAGTGTAGCTGTGTATTCAGGGAAGCAGTGGCATGGAGGGCATTACACAGCAGTACTGAGCAGCGTAGCTGTGTATTCAGGGAAGCAGTGGCATGGAGGGCATTACACAGCAGTACTGAGCAGTGTAGCTGTGAATACAGCTTCAGACTAAGATAAAACACTTAGACCCCTGCGGCTCCATTGAAGTTTATGTATCTGTACCTGTCTCCCATGATAGCTTTCCCTTTCCTCTCTTTGGATGTCTATATGCAGCTGTATTCTGATCCCTCAGGTAATTGGCAGTCTGTGGTCTACTGAATGATTTAGTGAATGATAAGTTGAGCAGGCAGGTGGAAGAAGGAGAAGAGGCTCATAAGTGAAGACAGGAGGAGATTCGTCTGATGAGATATATTAGGAAATTTCTCATATTTCTATTCATCTATGCAGAGTTTTTGAAGCAACAGAGATATTTAAAGATGGCACTCGGCTTCGATTACTGGGATCAGAGTTCTCTCCAATCTTGGTAATTGAATCGGACCATTTGAGCTCTCCGATTCTATGATCGATTAGTAGCTGCTTCATCTAAAAGATGAGACCGCAAGGAAGGGCACCCCCTGCGTAATAAACCAAAATGTAAAAAAGTTAAAATGTTCTCAAAAAACAAAACAGTATAACATATTCATACGATCACTGTCACGGTTCCGAGGTGCGGAGCATTTTGCACTTGGAATGCTTTTGTCACGGCTCCGCTGTGCGGAGAATTTTGCATTTAAAAATGCTCTGCTATGTGTCTTGTTCACTTGTTTGCAGGTTGTCTTTCGGCACTAGGGTCTACGCTGGTTCTGGGAGGTGACTTCACAGATGCGCCTGGTGATTGCTTTGTTTCTTTACTGGCCTTGCTCTGTCTGAACTTCCCAAGTGTGCTCTTGGCTCCTGTCTGGTGTAACTGTTCTGATCTTGGCTTCTGACCTCAGACCTCTTCCTGACCATGTCTGTCTTCTGCCTGAACCTTCATACATTACCTTCCGGCTTCTGACCTCGGCCCTCGTCCTGGCCACATCTGTCTGCTCCCTGAACCCTATACCTTACCACCTGGCTTCTGACCGCAGACCTCTTCATGACCGCGTCTCTGCCTGCTCCCTGAACCTTATACATTACCTCCTGGCTTCTGACCTCGGTTCTCTTCCTGACCACATCTGTCTGCCCCCTGAACCTTATACATTACCTCCTGGTTTCTGACCTTGGTTCTCTTTATGACCACGTCTCTGCCTGCTCCCTGAACCTAATACGTTACCTCCCGGCTTCTGACCTCGGCCCTCGTCCTGGCCACATCTGTCTGCTCCCTGAACCCTATACCTTACCACCTGGCTTCTGACCGCAGACCTCTTCATGACCGCGTCTCTGCCTGCTCCCTGAACCTTATACATTACCTCCTGGCTTCTGACCTCGGTTCTCTTCCTGACCACATCTGTCTGCCCCCTGAACCTTATACATTACCTCCTGGTTTCTGACCTTGGTTCTCTTTATGACGACGTCTCTGCCTGCTCCCTGAACCTTATACGTTACCTCCTGGCTTCTGACCTCGGTTCTCATCCTGATCACGTCTCTGCTCCCTGAACCGTATACATTATCTCCTGGCTTCTGACCTCTGACCTCTTCCTGACCATGTTTCTGCCTGCTCCCTGAACCTTATACGTTACCTCCTAGCTTATGATCCCGGCTTGTCCTGAGTACCCTTCTATTCATACTGCTCGTTGTAGCTATCATGGTTTTGTAGGATTAGGTTATCATGTCATTAGGAAACAATGTAAAATGTTGCAAATCTCAACCAAAAGGCCAAAAATATGGAGACGTTAAGGGGTTAAATCCAGCACAGAATGGGTCTCGCTCTCCCCCTCCAGACGGCGCAGACGTCTTGGTTTCCAGCCGGTCTGTCATGTTTCTTATTCATTCCAACATCTTGAAAATATAACTTTGTATCCAGTTAATGACAAATATTATTTCTATGTTCACAGGCAAAAAAGGGAAAAAAACAACAAATTCAATTAAAGCCGCCCTGTGTCTGCGCCCTGTAATCGATGCAGACCCTGACACTGTGTACGTTATGGGGGCAGCGCGAGGAGGGGGGTGTTATAACCTAAACCTCCACTTTCTCCTGCCGTCCTAAGCGTTGACTTTCAAGGTCAGTTTATTTTCGGAGAGATCTTTACATTGGGCGAGAAGACGCCTTGCGTAGTACGTAGGCCTGGTACAATTATAAGGGGTGAGGGTGCGGCCCCCCAGATTGCGGGTGGTCGGTCAAGGCACGATAATTGTTTGTGGCTCGATGTGATATCACAATAGGCGTCTGTTTCTGTTCTCCGTTTTACACGGCCGCCTGTAAAGTCATAACACCGCCAGATGAGTAAACTATTTATGGTAAGAAGCCGTGCGCCAACTCCTCCTGGCAGCAAGCGCCGCATCCGGGCCCAAGCATATAGCTATGAAATGAAGAGCTCCACTAGAGAAGTGACAAGAGAACGACTTGTGGCTGTAATTGTCATATATATATATATATATATATATATATATATATATATATATATATATATATATATATATATATATATATATATATATATATATATATATATATATATATATATTATAGATCTCTGATTTATATGACATACGGAATCTTATTGGATATATGAATACAGGGATCTCCCCCTAGTGGTGGCTGCAGACAGGATCTTATCATGTATCTCTGTATACAGGGAGCTCCCCCTAGTGGTGGCTGCAGACAGGATCTTATCATGTATCTCTGTATACAGGGATCTCCCCCTAGTGGTGGCTGCAGACAGAATCTTATCATGTATCTCTGTATACAGGGATCTCCCCCTAGTAGTGGCTGCAGACAGGATCTTATCATGTATCTCTGTATACAGGGAGCTCCCCCTAGTAGTGGCTGCAGACAGGATCTTATCATGTATCTCTGTATACAGGGAGCTCCCCCTAGTGGTGGCAGCAGACAGGATCTTATCATGTATCTCTGTATACAGGGAGCTCCCCCTAGTGGTGGCTGCAGACAGGATATTATCATGTATCTCTGTATACAGGGAGCTCCCCCTAGTGGTGACTGCAGACAGGACCTTATCATGTATCTCTGTATACAGGGAGCTCCCCCTAGTGGTGGCTGCAGATAGAATCTTATCATGTATCTCTGTATACAGGGAGCTCCCTCTAGTGGTGGCTGCAGACAGGATCTTATCATGTATCTCTGTATACAGGGAGCTCCCTCTAGTGGTGGCTGCAGACAGGATCTTATCATGTATCTCTGTATACAGGGAGCTCCCCCTAGTGGCGGCTGCAGACAGGATCTTATCATGTATCTCTGTATACAGGGAGCTCCCCCTAGTGGTGGCTGCAGACAGGATCTTATCATGTATCTCTGTATACAGGGAGCTCCCCCTAGTGGTGACTGCAGACAGGACCTTATCATGTATCTCTGTATACAGGGAGCTCCCCCTAGTGGTGACTGTAAGCAGGATCAGTCATGTATCTCTGTATACAGGGAGCTCCCCCTAGTGGTGGCTGCAGACAGGATCTTATCATGTATCTCTGTATACAGGGAGCTTCCTCTAGTGGTGTCTGCAGACAGGATCTTATCATGTATCTCTGTATACAGGGAGCTCCCCCTAGTGGTGGCTGCAGACAGGATCTTATCATGTATCTCTGTATACAGGGAGCTCCCCCTAGTGGTAGCTGCAGACAGGATCTTATCATGTATCTCTGTATACAGGGAGCTCCCCCTAGTGGTGGCTGCAGACAGGATCTTATCATGTATCTCTGTATACAGGGAGCTCCCCCTAGTGGTGACTGCAGACAGGACCTTATCATGTATCTCTGTATACAGGGAGCTCCCCCTAGTGGTGGCTGCAGACAGGATCTCATCATGTATCTCTGTATACAGGGAACTCCCCCTAGTGGTGGCTGCAGACAGGATCTCATCATGTATCTCTGTATACAGGGAGCTCCCCCTAGTGGTGGCTGCAGACAGGATCTTATCATGTATCTCTGTATACAGGGAGCTCCCCCTAGTGGTGGCTGCAGACAGGATCTTATCATGTATCTCTGTATACAGGGAGCTCCCCCTAGTGGTGGCTGCAGACATGATCTTATCATGTATCTCTGTATACAGGAGCTCCCCCTAGTGGTGGCTGCAGACAGGATATTATCATGTATCTCTGTATACAGGGAGCTCCCCCTAGTGGTGACTGCGGACAGGATCTTATCATGTATCTCTGTATACAGGGAGCTCCCTCTAGTGGTGACTGCGGACAGGATCTTATCATGTATCTCTGTATACAGGGAGCTCCCCCTAGTGGTGGCTGCAGACAGGATCTTATCATGTATCTCTGTATACAGGGAGCTCCCCCTAGTGGTGGCATGCATCTAGTAGATTGGTCTGCACAGCTGATTCTCGATTCTTCAGAGGTTGCATCTTTTAATGAAGGTTTTTAGCAGAATAACTGTAGGACTCTTATCAAGAACTTTGTGTAACCGGCTGAAGGAGCACAACCCTCACCAGAGCCGCCGGTCAATGTCAGACTTTGTGCAGACACAATATTATTATGTTTTTGTTTCTTTTCCCCCAGGAGGACATTGCCCTTAGACGCACGTCCCCTCTTATTTAGCGGCCGTCCCTCCTGCAGCACGTCTGGAGCTGAGAAGGGCAATATAGCAGCATACACAATGACACTACTACTCTCATGATGCGCGCTTCTTGCGGTTCTTGCAGGATGATCGTAGTCGGGACTTTGCGGTTTAAAGATAAATGTGGAAACAATTTAGGAGGTCAGGTATGAGAGCGCGGTGAAGGGCGCACAGGGGAACAGAGGAACAGCACAGGGGAACAGAGGCGTCAGATCTGAGACCTTTAGAAAATGTCTCAAATTTGTCTATTTCAGCTTCTGTAAATGTTTCCGTTTGTGGCACTTTCTGGGGCGCCTGAGCTCCGTTCTAGAGGGGCGAATATCTAATATCGGGGGGCTGATGGGAATACCTTTGTTGCAAAACTGGACGATTCCGATGAGATCTGAGGACTATTGTTAGGGTGGGCTCCCGGATTCTCCCTCTACAGGGGGGGGCCGGGAGATGGAAATCGTGCGGTCCGGATTTAATCGTCTGTTCCTTTTGTTCTTGAGACAAACTGCTGCCGAACTCCTCTTACTCCACTCTCCCCATAGAGAACATAGGAAAGTTTAAATTCTGGAATTTCTGCTATCCCTGGAGGGCTAGGGTGGTTCTGGGATAATATCTAATATCCCTGGAGATCTATATTGCCTCTCCAATTCATGTGACAAGTTTTCTTAAGGCATTCCCTTCATAAAGAGACTGACGTTTTGACCCTCAATCCCAGACCTTCATCAGACACTAGATGATATCAAAATAATGCAGAGAAAAAGTTATCAACATGTGACCACACGTATATATACAGTACATCACAAAAGTGAGTACACCCCTCACATTTTTGGAAACATTTTATCTCTTTTCATGGGACAGCACTGAGCATCTCACCCTGTGATACAATCTACAGTGTCAGTGTGCAGCATATATACAATGTATAGTGTCAGTGCGCAGCTTTTATACAATGTACAGTGTCTGTGTGCAGCTTGTATACAATGTACAGTGTCAGTGTGCAGCTTGTATTCAATGTACGGTGTCAGTGTGCAGCTTGTGTACAATGTACGGTGTCAGTGCGCAGCTTGTATACAATGTACGGTGTCAGTGCACAGCTTGTATACAATGTACGGTGTCAGTGCGCAGCTTGTATACAATGTACGGTGTCAGTGCGCAGCTTGTATACAATGTACGGTGTCAGTGCGCAGCTTGTATACAATGGACGGTGTCAGTGCGCAGCTTATATACAATGTACAGTGTCAGTACATTGTATACTAGCTGCTCACTGACACTGTACATTGTATCACAGGGTCAGATCTGCAGCACTGTCCCATGAAAATATATAATAAAAAATTTACAAAACTGTGAGAGGTGTACTCACTTTTGTGATGTACTGTGTGAGTGTTTGTGTGTGTGTGTATATGTATGTATGTATGTGTGTAAATATAAATAAACATATATACATATATATATATATATATATATATATATATATATATATATATATATATATATATATATATATATATATAAAATTATATAGTGTATTGGCACCCCTGCAATTCTGTCAGATAATACTCAGTTTCTTCTTGAAAATGATTGCAGTCACACATTCTTTGGTATTATTATCTTCATTTATTTTTCTTGCAATGAAAAAACACAAAAGAGAATGAATCAAAAATCAATTCATTGATCATTTCACACAAATCTCCAAAGATGGGCCAGACAAAGGTATTGGCACCCTTAGCCTAATACTTGGTTGCACAACCTTTAGCCAAAATAACTGCGCACAACCGCTTCCGGTCACCATCGATGAGTTTCTTACGATGCTCTGCAAAAATTTTAGACCATTCTTCTTTGGCAAACTGCTCCAGGTCCCTGAGATTTGAAGGGAGCCTTCTCCAAACTGTCATTGTGAGATCTCTCCACAGGTGCTCTATGGGGTTCAGGTCTGGACTCATTGCTGGCCACTTTAGTAGTCTCCAGTGTTTTCTCTCAAATCATTTTCTAGTGCTTTTTGAAGTGTGTTTTGGGTCATTGTCCTGCTGGAAGACCCATGACCTCTGAGGGAGACCCAGCTTTCTCACACTGGGCCCTACATTATGCTGCAAAATTTGCTGGTAGTCTTCAGACTTCATAATGCCATGCACACGGTCAAGCAGTCCAGTGCCAGAGGCAGCAAAGCAACCCCAAAACATCAGGGAACCTCCTCCATGTTTGACTGTAGGGACCGTATGCTTTTCTTTGAATGCTTCTTTTTTATTCCAGTAAACTCTATGTTGATGGCTTTTCCAAAAAGCTCTACTTTTGTCTCATCTGACCAGAGAACATTCTTCCAAAACGTTTTAGGCTTTCTCAGGTAAGTTTTGGCAAACTCCAGCCTGGCTTTTTTATGTCTCGGGGTAAGAAGTGGGGTCTTCCTGGGTATCCTACCATACAGTCCATTTTCATTCAGACGCTGATGGATAGTACGGGGTGACACTGTTGTACCCTCGGACTGCAGGGCAGCATGAACTTGTTTGGATGTTAGTCGAGGTTCTTTATCCACCATCCGCACAATCTTGCGTTGAAACCTCTCGTCAGTTTTTCTTTTCCGTCCACATCTAGGGAGGTTACCACAGTGCCATGGGCTTTACACTTCCTGATGACACTGCGCACCGTAGACACAGGAACTTTTAGGCTTTGGAGATGGACTTGTAGCCTTGAGATTGCTCAAGCTTCCTCACAATTTGGATTCTCAAGTCCTCAGACAGTTCTTTGGTCTTCTTTCTTTCCTCCATGCTCAATGTGGCACACACAAGGACACAGGACAGAGGTTGAGTCAACTTTAATCCATGTCACCTGCTGCAAGTGTGATTTATTATTGCCAGCACCTGTTAGGTGCCACAGGTAAGTTACAGGGGCTGTTATTACACAAATTACAGAAGCATCACAGGATTTTTCACACAGTGCCAATACTTTTGTCCACCCCCTTTTTTATGTTTGGTGTGGAATTATATCCAATTTGGCTTTTTGACATTTTTTTATTTTTTTTCATTGAAGACAAATTAAATGAAGATAATACCAAAGAATTTGTGATTGCAATCATTTCCAGGAAGAAGCTGAGTATTATCTGACAGAATTGCAGGGGTGCCAATACTTTTGGCCAGCACTGTATATACTGTATCAAATATCCCTGGTGGTCTAGGGTGGGTTTGGGTCCCTCTCTAGTATTCATGGGGGTCTAGTTTCAGGAGCTCTATAGTAATTATGGGTTAATACCCGATACCCGTGGTGGTCAAGAGTGGTTAAGGGTTAGTATCTGATATCCCTGCAGGTCCTATATAACATTTCTGAGGTTTACAGAAAGCTACATCTGTCCTCCACTTATACATTGTAATGGAGCATTTGAGGAGGAAGCGTTGAGCTGCTGCTGTTAGTTTTGTATAGAATTGTCTATGACGACTGATACACTGTAACAAACCCTCAGCTTTGTGTGAAGTGAATATGGACGGTGCCCCAAGTCAGTCGTGGGGACCTTTACAGCCCACAGAGCCGCCTAATGCCTTGGGGGAAAGCAGCATTTATAGGATCTGGTTCTAAACTGCAATGTTGCTATTCATAGACAGCAAGCAGAGATCTAGAAAGTGGAATTAATCAATGGCGATTATAAGATTTGAGGCGAAACCTTCGCTTCCTCTAAGGGCATAAAAGAACATAGCCGCTTTCTTCTACAGACGGCGCCACATCTGTCCACAGGTGGTATGCGGCATTCACTGCAGTGGAGGTGACCTGCAGTACTAGTCACAACCAGCAGGCAGTGGTGGCGCTGTCTCCGGAAGAAAACTGTGTATTTCAAATCCAATTTTTTTGATGTTTAAAAAAAAATAAAATAAAAAATAAACAAGTCAGGATTTATTTTTTTTTCTGTACACAGGAGGAGTCGCAGCTTGAAGCCGGCGCCCGTCAGGCCTCTGCAATCATCAGTGCACTGATCACGGACAGGAACCCGGCGCTCACCGGTCAAGTAATGGTCGTGTGAAGGAAACCGCGTGGACCGGGAGGTGCAATATCATGACTGGAGCCTTAAAGGGCCACTCCGCCGATAATAGTGCGGCGGGATCGGCGTTATAAGCCAAACTACTGAAGTCACCTACACAACAATCACTGCATATGCTATCAATAAAGAGCCCAAATTTTTGATGTGTTGCCCCCTCCATTCTGAGGGTCAGTGGGGAGGGGTCGCGGCATTCCTATCCCACCAATCAACAAAGATTGACGATGTGGTTTAAATCATAAAAGAGGTATAGCCCTTTAAAAAAGTGCAAATGCAGCAAAACATGTTTGTGTATTACCAGATTCATGTTGCAGAATTTAGAATGCAGCTCTGAGGGTGAAAAAAGTTCAAGAGAAGATATAATGATGCAAAATAAAGTCTTTGCCACATCATTCAATGTATTCCGGTCTTCACTGATGAGTATTATGGGATGGTGCTTGTAAAAATGAGCTATTTTACAATTTACTGTTTGTTACAATTTACTGTTTGTTACAATTTTCATTGATTCTTGAGATATTAACACTTTTCTTGTTTACAGCTCGTTGCCTTGGAGACCGACCACTTGTGCTAAACAGCAGAGCATGCAAAGAGCTTACCAGCTATTTTCTTTTAGCTATTTTGACGCTGGAGTGGGCTTATACCTCTTAATACAAGTTAGCTAGACAGCAGAGGTGGTCGGGGTCTCATAGGCAACCAGCTGCAAACAAAAAGTGTTAATATCTCAAGAACGGATAAATATTTTCACAAGCAGTAAATTGCAAAAAATCCATGTTAGCTTGAGTGCAGTGCTTACAAGCTAGACAGTGGTGGTCGGTCTCCTAGGCAATGAGCTTCAAACAAAAGAAAAAAGTATTAACATCTCTAGAACGGATGAAAAATTTTGCAAGCAGTAAATTGCAAAAAAAAAATCCAGCGCAGTGCTTACAAGCTGGATAGCAGCAGTGGTCGGTCTCCTAGGCAACTAGCTGGATACAAAAGAAAAAAAATGATGATATCTCAAGAACGGCTGGAAATTTTCCCAAGCAGCAAATTGCAAAAAAAAATTCCACTGCTTACAATCTGGATAGCAGCAGTGGTCGGTCTCTTACGCAACTAGCTGCAAACAAATGAAAAAAGTGTTAATATCTCAAGAACGGATGAACAATTTTGCAAGCTGTAAATTGCAAAAAGAAGCAAGGTTAGCTTGAATGCAGTGCTTACAAGCTAACATTAAGGAATAACGTTTGGAACTCCATTCTATGTCTGAACTGGGTGCAAAAAACCTAAAAAACATCACTATGGGGAGATAAGGTATGCACACCAGTGACTATGGAAGGGGAATACATGGAATAGCAGAAACTGCTGTGTGAATACTGACATGAAAAATTCAATAGCTATTAGTAAGAATGAAATGTGAAAAATGGAACCTGCATTACTGCCATGAATATATGAATAAAGAGAAATTTAGCTACTGAATTGATCAATGCAGAATGCTATACAATGCTATTCCATGTATTCCCCTTCCATAGTCACTGGTGTGCATACCTTATCTCCCCATAGTGCTTACAAGCTAGACAGCAGTGGTGGTCGGTCTCCTAGGCAACCAGCTACAAACAAATAAAAGTGTTAATATCTCTGGTTATTTTCGCAGGCAGTAAATTGCAAAAAAAAAAAAGCCAGGTTAGCTTGAGTGCAGTGCTTACAAGCTACATAGCAGCGGTGGTCGGTCTCCTAGGGAATGAGCTGCAAACAAGAGAAAAAAGCATTAATATCTCAAGAACGGATAAAAAATGTTGCAAGCAGTAAATTGCAAAAACAAAAATCCAGGTTAGCTTGAGTGCAGTGCTTACAAGCTAGATAGCAGCGGTGGTCGGTCTCCTAGGCAACCAGGTGCAACCAAAGAAAAATGTTAATATCTCAAGAACGGCTGGAAATTTTCGCAGCCAGTAAATTGCAAAAACGCTTCTTTTTACAAGCTCTATCCAGCAGTATCCGTCTCAGAAGATCAGTATATATGAGGTGGAGGGGATGGAAAGAAAAGGACTATATAAATTGCCTAAGATCTGGAATTGCAGGTACTCGTCTCCATCTATTTGCCTTTTCTCTTGCTGAAAAGTAGGCCCGTGCGTGGATCATACCGCTATAATGATATGGTGCCGGGCCTACAAATCAGAGGAGGTGCTGGGGATTATGACTCCTGTTTGGAGGCCATGATGAACTGGATTAGGGTCTTGCAAATAGATTGGCTCATCTGTACCCATATAACATATGTACCACTATTAAAGGGGTAGAAAAACATGACTTTTCTTTCTGAAACAGCGCCACCCCTGACTATGGGTTGAGTGCGGTACTGCAGCTCCGCTCCATGTATATGGATGTGACTAAAAGCAGATAAAGGCTTCATTGTAAAGAAGGGTATGGAGACCCCCCCCCCCCATAACAAGCCATGTAATCCCCCACCCCCCCTTTTCGCCGGTCCCATGTGTTATGCAGATATTGCCATGTCTTTGAGGTTAAGGGGCATTAAAATGTGTCTGCACCTAAACCTGTGATCAAGAGAGGAACGCTGGAAATAAGGTCGGTGGGATTTATCTCCATTACCTAAGGTGGAGCAGGAGGAAGGACGCCTGCCGGCTGTGACTGATTTGGGAGTGGCGGTCCTAGCACCAGATCAAAGATATCCCCTCGTAATTGGTGGGTAAATGATCCCTTTATTCTACCTTCCAAAGTTTGGCTCCAAAACGTCTTTCCTCCAATTGTTCTTTGTTTCTCAGGCCGTGCAAATCTTTCTTTTTCTTTTTTATTTGATCCTACAAAAATGTGTCAGCAACCTGGAAAGTCATATATATGATTGTGAGATGTATTTAAAGGGCCAGGCATCAATTACACTGCTGCTGCCAGTGAACAGGGCGATGGAAGAATAGTGCTACAGCGCCATCTAGAGGGAGGATTACAGACTTCACCCACCTGAACTTACAGTAATGTATCCAGAACAAAAGAGAATCCGATCCCGGGGAAACTATTATACTTTATGGGGAGTTACAAAATTGCCAACTACACCCACTGATGTGTGTGTGTGTGTGTTTTATATATACAGTATAGACCAAAAGTTTGGACACACCTTCTCATTCAAAGAAGTTTTCTTTATTTTCATGACTCTGAAAATTGTAGATTCACATTGAAGGCATCAAAACTATGAATTGCCACATGTGGAATGAAATACTTAACAAAAAAGTGTGAAACAACTGAAAATATGTCTTATATTCTAGGTTCTTCACAGTGGCCACCTTTTGCTTTGATTACTGCTTTGCACACTCTTGGCATTCTCTTGATGAGCTTCAAGAGGTAGTCACCGGAAATGGTTTTCCAACAGTCTTGAAGGAGTTCCCAGAGATGCTTAGCACTTGTTGGCCCTTTTGCCTTCACTCTGCGGTCCAGCTCACCTCAAACCATCTCGATTGGGTTCAGGTCTGGTGACTGTGGAGGCCAGGTCATCTGTTGTAGCACCCCATCACTCTCCTTCTTAGTCAGATAGCCCTTACACAGCCTGGAGATGTGTTTGGGGTCATTGTCCTATTGAAAAATAAATGATGGTCCAACTAAACGCAAACTGGATGGAATAGCACGCCGCTGCAAGATGCTGTGGTAGCCATGCTGGTTCTGTATGCCTTCAATTTTGAATAAATCCCCAACAGTGTCACCAGCAAAGCCCCCCCCCACACCATCACACCTCCTCCACCATGCTTCACGGTGGGAACCAGCCATGTAGAGTCCATCCGTTCATCTTTTCTACAAAGACACGGTGGTTGGATCCAAAGATCTCAAATTTGGACTCCTCAGAACAAAGCACAGATTTCCACTGGTCTAATGTCCATTCCTTGTGTTCTTTAGCCCAAACAAGTCTCTTCTGCTTGTTGCCTGTCCTTAGCAGGGGTTTCCTAGCAGCTATTTTACCATGAAGGCTGCTGCACAAAGTCTCCTCTTAACAGTTGTTCTAGAGATGTGTCTGCTGCTAGAACTCTGTGTGGCATTGACCTGGCCTCTAATCTGAGCTGCTGTTAACCTGCAATTTCTGAGGCTGGTGACTCGGATAAACTTATCCTCCGCAGCAGAGGTGACTCTTGGTCTTCCTTTCCTGGGGCAGTCCTGATGTGAGCCACTTTCTTTGTAGCGTTTGATTGTTTTTGCCACTGCACTTGGGGACACTTTTAAAGTTTTCCCAATTTTTTCGGACTGACTGACCTTAATTTCTTAAAGTAACGCTGGCCACTCGTTTTTCTTTATTTAGCTGCTGTTTTCTTGCCATAATACAAATTCTAACAGTCTATTCAGTAGGACTATCAGCTGTGTATCCACCAGACTTCTGCACAACACAACTGATGGTCCCAACCCCATTTATAAGCCAAGAAATCCCACTTATTAAACCTGACAGGGGGCACCTGTGAAGCGCAAACCATTTCCGGTGACTACCTCTTGAAGCTCATCAAGAGAATGCCAAGAGTGTGCAAAGCAGTAATCAAAGCAAAAGGTGGCTACTGTGAAGAACCTAGAATATAAGACATATTTTCAGTTGTTTCACACTTTTTTGTTAAGTATTTCATTCCACATGTGATAATTCATAGTTTTGATGTCTTCAATGTGAATCTACAATTTTTAGAGTCATGAAAATAAAGAAAACTCTTTGAATGAGAAGGTGTGTCCAAACTTTTGGTCTGCACTATATATATATATATACACACACACACAGTGAGTACAGAAAGTATGCAGGCCCCTTTAAATTTTTCACTCTTTGTTTCAATGCAATACTGCCCCCTATGTACAAGAATATAACTACTATAATACTGCCCCTATGTACAAGAATATAACTACTATAATACTGCTCCTATGTACAAGAATATAACTACTATAATACTGCCCCTATGTACAAGAACATAACTACTATAATACTGCCCTCTATGTACAAGAATATAACTACTATAATACTGCCCCTATGTACAAGAATATAACTACTATAATACTTCCCCTATGTACAAGAATATAACTACTATAATACTGCTTCTATGTACAAGAATATAACTACTATAATACTGCCCCTATGTACACGAATATAACTACTATAATACTGCCCCTATGTACAAGAATATAACTACTATAATACTGCCCCCTATGTACAAGAATATAACTACTATAATACTGCCCCTATGTACAAGAATATAACTACTATAATACTGCCCCCTATGTACAAGAATATAACTACTATAATACTGCCCCTATGTACAGGAATATAACTACTATAATACTGCCCCCTATGTACAAGAATATAACTACTATAATACTGCTTCTATGTACAATAATATAACTACTATAATACTACCCCTATGTACAGGAATATAACTACTATAATACTGCTACTATGTACAAGAATATAACTACAATAATACTGCCCCTATGTACAAGAATATAACTACTATAATACTGCTCCTATGTACAAGAATATAACTACTATAATACTGCTCCTATGTACAAGAATATAACTACTATAATACTGCCCCTATATACAAGAATATAACTACTATAATACTGCCCCTATGTACAAGAATATAACTACTATAATACTGCCCCTATGTACAAGAATATAACTACTATAATACTGCTCCCTATGTACAAGAATATAACTACTATAATACTGCTTCTATGTACAAGAATATAACTACTATAATACTGCCCTCTATGTACAAGAATATAACTACTATAATACTGCTCCTATATACAAGAATATAACTACTATAATACTGCTCCTATATACAAGAATATAACTACTATAATACTGCTCCCTATGTACAAGAATATAACTACTATAATACTGCCCCTATGTACAAGAATATAACTACTATAATACTGCCCCTATGTGCAAGAATATAACTACTATAATACTGCTCCTATGTACAAGAATATAACTACTATAATACTGCTCCTATATACAAGAATATAACTACTATAATACTGCCCCTATGTAGAAGGGACACTGAGACACTCATCTTCCTGACTGCTCAACGGTGGCTGCTTTGACCCTGGTCCCTGCTGTCTAATACCGGGGCCTGCGCATGCTGCACAAGCCTCCCGGGAGCACTCTTATGGTGCACTTGCAGCTATTCTTACAAAGCCTGTGTTCCCTAACCTGGAAGTGTCTCTTAGCCTGGCTGAGCGGCTCTCAGATATTTAAGGCACCCTACCCTTCTGGGGGTCTATTTCTAGAGTGGTGTTGTTAGTTGTGCAGGTTCCTTGCTTATGTGCGGATGTTGCGGTGTTACTTACACTTGTCTGTTTCGTTGTCCGAGCTGCCGATGCTGCATCATATTTTGTCTGCCAAGTCTGCTACACCGGCCATTCCTGCATTGTATCATGTTGGCTGAGCCTGCTATACCGGCCGCTGCTGCATCATACCCTATTGGCCAAGCCTGCTATATCAGCCATTGCTGCATCGTACCCTATTGGCTATGTTTGCTATATCGGCTGCTGCTGCATCGTACCCTATTGGCTATGTCTGCTATACCGGCTGCTGCTGCATCGTACCCTATTGGCCAAGCCTGCTATATCAGCCATTGCTGCATCGTACCCTATTGGCTATGTCTGCTATATCGGCTGCTGCTGCATCGTACCCTATTGGCTATGTTTGCTATTTCGGCCATTGCTGCATCGTACTCTATTGGCTATGTTTGCTATTTCGGCCATTGCTGCATCGTACCCTATTGGCTATGTCTGCTATATCGGCCATTGGTGCATCGTACCCTATTGGCTATGTCTGCTATACCGGCTGCAGCTGCATCGTACCCTATTGGCTATGTCTGCTATATCAGCTGCTGCTGCATCGTACCCTATTGGCTATGTTTGCTATACCGGCTGCAGCTGCATCGTACCCTATTGGCTATGTTTGCTATACCGGCTGCAGCTGCATCGTACCCTATTGGCTATGTCTGCTATATCGGCCATTGCTGCATCGTACCCTATTGGCTATGTTTGCTATATCGGCCATTGCTGCATCGTACCCTATTGGCTATGTTTGCTATATCGGCCATTGCTGCATCGTACCCTATTGGCTATGTTTGCTATATCGGCCATTGGTGCATCGTACCCTATTGGCTATGTTTGCTATATCGGCCATTGGTGCATCGTACCCTATTGGCTATGTTTGCTATTACCGGCCATTGCTGCATCGTACCCTATTGGCTGAGCCTGCTATATCGGCCATTGCTGCATCGTACCCTATTGGCCAAGCCTGCTATATCGGCCATTGCTGTATCGTACCCTATTGGCTATGTTTGCTATATCGGCTGCTGCTGCATCGTACCCTATTGGCTATGTTTGCTTTATCGGCTGCTGCTGCATCGTACCCTATTGGCTATGTCTGCTATACCGGCCGCTGCTGCATCGTACCCTATTGGTTATTTTTGCTATACCGGCTGCTGCTGCATCTTACCCTATTGGCTATGTCTGCTATACCAGCTGCTGCTGCATCGTACCCTATTGGCTATGTCTGCTATACCGGCTGCAGCTGCATCGTACCCTATTGGCTATGTCTGCTATACCGGCTGCTGATGCATCGTACCCTATTGGCTATGTTTGCTATATCAGCTGCTGCTGCATCGTACCCTATTGGCTATGTTTGCTATATCGGCTGCAGCTGCATCGTACCCTATTGGCTATGTCTGCTATACCAGCTGCAGCTGCATCGTACCCTATTGGCTATGTTTGCTATACCGGCTGCTGCTGCATCGTACCCTATTGGCTATGTCTGCTATACCGGCTGCAGCTGCATCGTACCCTATTGGCTATGTCTGCTATACCGGCTGCTGCTGCTGCATCGTACCCTATTGGCTATGTTTGCTATATCGGCTGCAGCTGCATCGTACCCTATTGGCTATGTTTGCTATATCGGCTGCAGCTGCATCGTACCCTATTGGCTATGTTTGCTATACCGGCTGCAGCTGCATCGTACCCTATTGGCTATGTCTGCTATACCGGCTGCTGCTGCATCGTACCCTATTGGCTATGTCTGCTATACCGGCTGCAGCTGCATCGTACCCTATTGGCTATGTCTGCTATACCGGCTGCTGCTGCTGCATCGTACCCTATTGGCTATGTTTGCTATATCGGCTGCAGCTGCATCGTACCCTATTGGCTATGTCTGCTATACCGGCTGCAGCTGCATCGTACCCTATTGGCTATGTTTGCTATACCGGCTGCTGCTGCATCGTACCCTATTGGCTATGTCTGCTATACCGGCTGCAGCTGCATCGTACCCTATTGGCTATGTCTGCTATACCGGCTGCAGCTGCATCGTACCCTATTGGCTATGTCTGCTATATCAGCTGCTGCTGCATCGTACCCTATTGGCTATGTTTGCTATACCGGCTGCAGCTGCATCGTACCCTATTGGCTATGTTTGCTATACCGGCTGCAGCTGCATCGTACCCTATTGGCTATGTCTGCTATATCGGCTGCTGCTGCATCGTACCCTATTGGCTATGTTTGCTATACCGGCTGCAGCTGCATCGTACCCTATTGGCTATGTTTGCTATATCGGCTGCTGCTGCATCGTACCCTATTGGCTATGTTTGCTATACCGGCTGCAGCTGCATCGTACCCTATTGGCTATGTCTGCTATACCGGCTGCTGCTGCATCGTACCCTATTGGCTATGTCTGCTATATCGGCCATTGCTGCATCGTACCCTATTAGCTATGTTTGCTATATCAGCTGCTGCTGCATCGTACCCTATTGGCTATGTTTGCTATATCGGCTGCTGCTGCATCGTACCCTATTGGCTATGTTTGCTATACCGGCTGCAGCTGCATCGTACCCTATTGGCTATGTCTGCTATACCGGCTGCTGCTGCTGCATCGTACCCTATTGGCTATGTTTGCTATATCAGCTGCTGCTGCATCGTACCCTATTGGCTATGTTTGCTATACCGGCTGCTGCTGCATCGTACCCTATTGGCTATGTTTGCTATACCGACTGCTGCTGCATCGTACCCTATTGGCTATGTCTGCTATACCGGCCGCTGCTGCATCGTACCCTATTGGCTATGTCTGCTATACCGGCTGCTGCATCGTACCCTATTGGCTATGTTTGCTATATCGGCTGCTGCTGCATCGTACCCTATTGGCTATGTCTGCTATACCGGCCGCTGCTGCATCGTACCCTATTGGCTATGTTTGCTATACCGGCTGCTGCTGCATCGTACCCTATTGGCTATGTTTGCTATACCGGCTGCAGCTGCATCGTACCCTATTGGCTATGTTTGCTATACCGGCTGCAGCTGCATCGTACCCTATTGGCTATGTCTGCTATATATCGGCTGCTGCTGCATCGTACCCTATGGGCTGAGCCGGCCTCATCAGAGACTGTCCATGTCCTTACCCCTGGGGTCTGCTGTCGCAGCTCGGAATCTACCTGAGTGGCACCTGGTTTCTACCTGCAGCTCAGGACCCCCACCATCAGGGGCTCTGGTGAAAAGCTGGTGTGAGCCATAGTCACGCCCCTCAGGTATACTGTGTGCGGTGTCCCTGTGGGTCCACTCCCCGCTTGCACCCACTTCCATTACAATTTGCCCAGGCCATGGATCTTGCTGGCTCTAGTGCTCTCCTGCTTAATGGACTGCAGCAAGAGGCGATCTGGCCCCGCGCTTCAGCCACTACAACCACCATCATCCTCCTGGGGCCTGGCTTCACCTGCGGGAAGCTGAACTATCCTAGCTGCGACACCATCCGCCCCAGAGGACAGCAACCGCAGCGGCGGCTAATCCCTGGCCGCAGACCATAGGTGGCGTCACAAACAACTACCCCCATCATCATCCATTACCCTTTTTATTGTACACCTCGGGCCCACGAAGCTGGGCAGGGCCGGCACCCGTGACATCCCAGACCTGACATCACCGGCCTAGCGACAAGTACGTTTAACCCCTGCAATGTGGGTGCTACACTGCCATATAGTAACCCTATTGCATTGTATAGACCCAGCATAATACCATCAAATAGTACCAAGATTCCATTGTATAGACTCAGCATAATACCGTCATATAGTAACGAGATTGCATTGTATGTACTCAGCATAATACCGTCATATAGTAACGAGATTACATTGTATAGACTCAGCATAATACCGTCATATAGTAACGAGATTGCATTGTATAAACTCAGCATAATACCGTCATATAGTAACGAGATTGCGTTATATAGACTCAGCATAATACCGTCATATAGTAACGAGATTGCGTTATATAGACTCAGCATAATACCATCATATAGTAACGAGATTACATTGTATAGACTGAGGATAATACCGTCATATAGTAACGAGATTACATTGTATAGACTCAGGATAATACCGTCATATAGTAACGAGATTGCATTGTATAGACTCAGCATAATACCGTCATATAGTAACGAGATTGCATTGTATGTACTCAGCATAATACCGTCATATAGTAACGAGATTACATTGTATAGACTCAGGATAATACCGTCATATAGTAACGAGATTACATTGTATAGATTCAGCATAATACCATCATATAGTAATGAGATTACATTGTATAGACTCAGGATAATACCGTCATATAGTAACGAGATTGCATTTTATAGACTCAGGATAATACTGTCATATAGTAATGAGATTGCCTTGTATGGACTCAGCATAATACCGTCATATAGTAACGAGATTGCATTATATAGACTTAGCATAATACCATCATATAGTAACGAGATTGCATTGTATAAACTCAGCATAATACCGTCATATAGTAACGAGATTGCATTGTATAAACTCAGCATAATACCATCATATAGTAACGAGATTGCATTGTATAAACTCAGCATAATACCGTCATATAGTAACGAGATTGCGTTATATAGACTCAGCATAATACCGTCATATAGTAACGAGATTGCATTGTATAAACTCAGTATAATACCGTTATATAGTAACGAGATTGCATTGTATAAACTCAGCATAATACCGTCATATAGTAACGAGACGAGATTGCATTGTATAGACTCAGCATAATACCGTCATATAGTAACGAGATTGCATTGTATAAACTCAGCATAATACCGTCATATAGTAACGAGATTGCATTATATAGACTTAGCATAATACCATCATATAGTAATGAGATTGTATTGTATGTACTCAGCATAATACCGTCATATAGTAACGAGATTGCATTGTAGAAACTCAGCATAATACCGTCATATAGTAACGAGATTGCATTGTATGTACTCAGCATAATACCGTCATATAGTAACGAAATGGCATCGTATTGACTCATCATAATATCGCCATATAGTAACCACATTACAATGCATTGTATATACCCAATATAATAGTACCATTACCTAATCTGTCTCTAATGTGCTACATCTGATTGCCTCACTCAGATGTAGCAGAGCTGAGACGGTCAGAGACGCTATATGTGTCTCTGCTCTGCTACATTTGACTGTCTCAACTCTGCTGCATCTGAATGAGACGTCATATGTAGCAAAGCAGAAACAGATGTACAGCCTCCGACCGTCTCAGCTCTGCTACATCTTAGTGAAATAGTCAGAAATAGTCATCTGGGGACTGTGAAGATGCTGGTTTTTTTTTTCTTTTTTGCCTTCAGCAGTTTTGACTTTTATTCCCTTTACATAATAATAGCACTGATGCTGGTCATTTCATTACAACGATTCTTCACATCCTCCTCTGATCATTTCTCATTTCATCAGAATTAATCCTTACTATTTCCTTGGATCCTTTAATGACGATTCTTCACATCCTCCTCTGATCATTTCTCATTTCATCGATCTCCTTGGATCCTCTAATGACGATTCTTCACCTCCTCCTCTGATCATTTCTCATTTCATCGATCTCCTTGGATCCTTTAATGATGATTCTTCACATCCTCCTCTGACTTTTTTACTGTGTTTCTTTGATAACATCATTTCCTCTCTCCATCACCCAATCATTGCACAAGAAAAGCCTCCGAGGTCGTCAGTTTGAGAAAGGACATGCTAACACGAGCGTACGAGTCCGACGAGTGCAATGTGAGAAAATCTCGTATTGCGCTCGGACAAATGTTATTCAATGAGGGAGAGCGAACAGTCAGCTTCTTTCTCGTCCTGATTCTGGATGAGCGTAAAGTCGCAGCATGCTGCGATTGTCAGCGAGAGCCGTATCCCTCACACCCATACAAGTCTATGGGTACGAGAGTAACCTTGGACTGCACTCGGATGACACCGGAGTGCAGTGCGATATACGCACAGGCTGACAATGGAGGAGATGGGGAGATGAATTCCTCCCTCTCCTCCGCTGCTGTGATCCGAACACACACAGTATAATGACACTCAGTTTGCTGGCAGCACAGTAGTAGCCGAGGGTCATTAGTATATCGCATCAGATGCCATACCATCATGTGAATGCAGCCCAATACTGTCTTACTCCAATTTCCAGGCCTCATTCCAGATCACTTGATTGTCCTGTTTAATTCACCCCGACACGAATGCATGAAGAGGGACAAAATGCAAAGGACAAAATGCCCACATTCTTGATGAACACATATGTGAATTCTGGTTGTGCAATCTGCTGCTGCACCACAAGGTGGCACTGTTGCTCCTTCCACCTGCACTGTGCCATATAGAGAATGTCCTGGGTAAACCATGCAATTACCTATCAGCATAAGAAAAGATGAATAAGGAACATCTTTAGAACTAGTGGCTGTAGCCATTAAGATTAACTATTTGTGTGCCCTGTCTCGCAATGGTTGCCCTGGAAGCACGCGGCGCACCACCGATCTGTTTGCGGTTTATTCTGTTGCCAGTGGTGAGATTTACAAGCCACGCGTTCGTTAAAATAATACAAGGTGCAGATTGGGAAATTCACATCTAGGTAAGAAAAGCCGCAAAATCTGCTGCAAAAATGTAAAAAAAAAAAAGACAAAAACGACAGTGGTCGGATCATATTAACAAGTTCTAAATGATGAGTATCCAACAATCCAAAAAAGGGGCAACGCTTCGAAATTAGATGACAAAAGGTAAACTATGGAAACATTCAATATAGCAATCTGGACCTGCATTACTGCTAAAGAAAATAGGTTACTTAGTGCACAAAATGGTGAATTCATGAGAGCCCAACAGCCGCAGCGGGGCGTATCCCATTATTGGGACCCTAACGTTTTATGTCTCAATCTGGGCTGATGGCCTACAATTTTAATGGCAGTCGCCCATGGAGTTCTTAATTAGAGCTGGATCCTGCCTGACCCTAAAATTGTAGGCTGTAGGTTAGGGTCCCAACAAATGGGTACGCCGTGCTGGGTGAGAGCGCCCAAATTAGCCAATTCAGGAGAACCGAAGTACCTTCATTTCTTAACATACTTTCTATAGCGGTAATGCAGCTCCGTATATTCAGTGTTTGTATATTCTAGCCTTTCAGAGCTGTAGTTGCATGGTTATATTGAATAATGGTGATGGTTTGCACCTGTTCACACTTGTCTTATTCTGTTTGGAGACGCAGGTCAGTTTTTTGATATTCATAAAGAAATCAAGACATTTGTAAGTCGTTCATTGAAACATTTATTTCGGTCACTTCCAGCGCCATTAATTCCACAGCGCTTTACATACATTATCATCACTGTCCCCATTGGGACTCACAATCTAAATTCACTATCAGTATGTTTTTGGAGTATCCCAAGGAAACCCACGCAAACACGGGGAGAACATACAAACTCCTTGCAGATGTTGTTCATGGTGAGATTTAAACTCAACCATGCTGCCCTATATATAGTACTGCTCTAACCACTGAGCCACTGTGCTGACATATATAGCACTGTTCTAACCACTGAGCCACCCTGCTTCCATATATTTATATATATATATATATATATATATATATATATGTATATAATACTGTTCTAACCACTGAGCCACTGTGTTATCCTATATATATATGGTACTGTTCTAACCACTGAGCCACCATGTTATCCTATATATAGTACTGTTCTAACCACTGAGCCACCGTGTTATCCTATATAGTACTGTTCTAACCACTGAGCCACCATGTTATCCTATATATAGTACTGTTCTAACCACTGAGCCACCGTGTTATCCTATATATAGTACTGTTCTAACCACTGAGCCACCGTGTTATCCTATATATAGTACTGTTCTAACCACTGAGCCACCATGTTCCCCTATATATAGCACTGTTCTAACCACCGTGCCACCCCTCTTCCCTATATATATATATATATATATATATATATATATATATATATATATATAATACTGTTCTAACCACTGAGCCACCGTGTTATCCTATATATATATGGTACTGTTCTAACCACTGAGCCACCATGTTATCCTATATATAGTACTGTTCTAACCACTGAGCCACCGTGTTATCCTATATAGTACTGTTCTAACCACTGAGCCACCATGTTATCCTATATATAGTACTGTTCTAACCACTGAGCCACCGTGTTATCCTATATATAGTACTGTTCTAACCACTGAGCCACCGTGTTATCCTATATATAGTACTGTTCTAACCACTGAGCCACCATGTTCCCCTATATATAGCACTGTTCTAACCACCGTGCCACCCCTCTTCCCTATATATATATATATATATATATATATATATAATACTGTTCTAACCACTGAGCCACCGTGTTACCCTGTATTTATAGTACAGTTCTAACCACTGAACAACCGTGCTGCCCTATATATAGCACTGTTCTAAACACTGAGCCACCGTGCAGCCCTATATATAGCACTGTTCTAAACACTGAGCCACCGTGCAGCCCTATATATACAGTTGAAACCAGAAGTTTCCCTCCGCTCTCTATGAAGACAAATCTGCAGGTTTTTCTCTCCACTCTCTATGAAGACACATCTACAGGTTTTTCCCTCCACTCTCTATAAAGACACATCTGCAGGTTTTTCCCTCCCTCTCTATAAAGACACATCTGCAGGTTTTTCCCTCCACTCTATACAGACACATCTGCAGGTTTTTCCCTCTGCTCTCTATACAGACACATCTGCAGGTTTTTCCCTCCGCTCTCTACAAAGACACATCTGCAGGTTTTTCCCTCCCTCTCTATATAGACACATCTGCAGGTTTTTCCCTCCGCTCTCTATAAATACACATCTGCAGGTTTTTCCCTCCACTCTCTATACAGACACATCTGCAGGTTTTTCCCTCCGCTCTCTATACAGACACAGCTGCAGGTTTTTCCCTCTGCTCTCTATAAATACACATCTGCAGGTTTTTCCCTCCGCTCTCTATACAGACACATCTGCAGGTTTTTCCCTCCACTCTCTATAAATACACATCTGCAGGTTTTTCTCTCCGCTCTCTATAAAGACACATCTGCAGGTTTTTCTCTCCGCTCTCTATAAAGACACATCTGCAGGTTTTTCTCACTATCTGACATGAAATCAGAATAAACTTTTCCCGTTTTAGGTCAATTAGGAACCAAAATTATTTCTATTTGCCAAATGCCAGAATAATAAGAGAGAGAGAGAATGTTTTAAGGCTTTTTTATTCATTTCTGCAAAGTCAAAAGTATACATACACTGAGTACTATGCCTTTAAACAATATGGGACAGCCCACATGATGATGTCATGTCTTTGGAAGGTTCTGATAGGTTTATTGGCAACATCTGAGTTAATTAGAGACGCACCTGTGGATGTATTTTACTGCCTATGTGAACCACACTGAGCTGATGGCATTGCTGAACATCTTTCGATTTTAAAGGGAAATAAGCACAGCGTGTCTTTGTTCTGCTGCACTAAGTGTCATCGGCAGCTCTGCATTTCACGATCCTCAACGTTGCCCATATTTTGGAGCTTCTATAGACCTTGAAACCCCATCTTGCTAGGAATATTTGCCTGGGAGACACCTTGCTGGTGCAGTAGAACTGCCTTGTGTCTTCTTGCTGAGCTCAGTCTTGCCATGGTGAATAATAATAATAATAATAATATAATATTCATTTATATAGCGCTATTAATTCCGCAGCGCTTTACATACATTGGCAACACTGTCCCCATTGGGGCTCACAATCTAGAGTCCCTATCTGTATGTTTTTGGAGTATGGGAGGAAACCGGAGAACCCGGAGGAAACTCACGCAAACATGGGGAGAACATACAAACTCCTTGCAGATGGTGTCCTTGGTGGGATTTGAACCGAGGACCCCAGCGCTGCAAGACTGCAGTGCTAACCACTGAGCCACCATATAGTGCTAACCACTGAGCCACCGTGCTGAATGATGTGTGATATAAAAGAGTCAAAGTCCTGGCGGTGGTGACCTGGCCCCCACCGAGCCCTGATCTTAACACCATCCACATGAAGGGTCCGCACAAGCCTCAGACACAGAAGATCTGGGGTCAGGTCTCCAAGATGTTTGGAACAAGCTCCTGCCGAGTGTCATCAATGCCTGTATGGAAGTGAGCAAGGAGAGCTGGTGAAGAGCGGACACCGAATATTGATGTGTATTGATGTCTCTTTTGCTCATTCGCTTTACGTCTATCTGGCCATATTTGCACCTGTCATCGGCTGTAATTGGCTCCAAACCTGGCAGCAAGTGTCCCATTCTCCTCCAGCGCCACCACAGGACAAATGAGGAATTGCACGGCTCCTAATGAAAGAACAGGTTGAGTCTTCAAATATTCCTAAAATTGTAAATTTGCGCCCTCTGCCCCCGATAACTCTGAATTCCCTAGTAATAATGGGTTTTGCAATGCAGACGCGCCCCCGGCCAGTGTCATATTAATATACCGCCATTCTGGGCTTTTCTTCAGGGCCCCTTCCTTCTTGGAGACTGTAGTGAGGTGCTGCTGTACAGGACACAGATCACCGCGCGGCTGCGAGGGTCTGCGCTGCAGGATCTCCCCCAGTGACACGCCGCGGGATCTCCGCTCTGGGACGACTTTATGTCAATTTTATAGGACAAGCAGTTAAAATATAAAACCTGACAACACATGCTAAACAGATGTCTGCTAAACCCCGCACCGCGGCCTCCCCAAACTGTACTGATACCCCCCCTCCCCGGCTAATCCGATCACCCCTCCCCTCCGCCCCAAACCGTACTGATAACCCCCCCCAGCTAATCCGATCACCCCTCCCCCCGAGAGGCACTCCGAAGAAGACAGCTAAGAGTTAAACACTCAGACTGTCAGCCAGAGAGCTCGCTAACAGATTCTAAGTTAACTCATTCTGCAGCCATAGACAGTGCAACACAGGGTCTATAGAAGGGAAATGGTGCAAAATTTGTCATAAAATCTAAGTGCAAAAATATTTTTTTAGCCCCAAATACATGTATTTAAGTAAAAATGCACAATGCCGCTAACCCATCTGCTTGCACTACCCTCTATGGCCACTATACAGTGTGTGGCGCTGTTGCAGTTCTGTTGGATTCTCTTTCTCGTCAATGATCGTGTGTCCGATGCTAATGACCAATTTTATAGTTTGCTAATAATAATTTTTTTTTTTAATATTTTACTTTTCTATTTCATACAGCGGAAAACGGATTTTATTTGTTATGATCAGGATATCTACAGCGGGTTTATGGATTTTTGCAACCTCAATACAGATGAATGGGACAGTCACTAAACCAAAAAAAATATGTAAACATACCCAAAATTTATGGCACTGACAGGGTTAAAAAATATCCCAGCAGGAGACTATACAACTTGCTTATATATTGCTTGTTTGTTTTTTTTCTCTTTGGCTCCCCCTACTGGTCAATAGTGCAAAATATTGTATTTATTTATTTATGTTACACATCACTTTACAGTAAAAAATGAAAAATTCCGAAGTAATTTTTCATTTTTTTTATTTTCTTTGGCTCCCCCTGCTGGTCAATAATGTAAAATATTCATTTTAGCTATTTATTTATTTTACCCAGCGCTTTACAGTAAAATATGAGCAATTTTGAAGTCATTTTAATTTTTTTTCTCAGCAAAATATGAAAAATTCTGAAGTCATTTTTCTCTTTTTATTTTTTTCTCTTGCACCTGCTGGTCAATAGCACAAAATATTTAATTTTTTTATTTATGTATTTATAGAATTATGTATGTATTTATTTTTTTCACAGTGCTTTACAGTAAAGTATGAAAAATTTTGAAGTCAGTTATTTTTTTTTTTTCCTCTTTGGCTCCCCCTGGTGGTCTATAGTGTAAAATATTTTATTTATTTATTTTACACAGCAATTTGCAGTAAAATATGAAAAATTATGAAGTCATTTTTTCATATTTTTTTTCTCTTTGGCTCCCCCTGCTGGTCAATAGTGTAAAATAGTAATTTTATTTATTTTATTTATTTATTTTTCACAGTGCCTTACAGTAAAATATGAAAAATTATGAAGTCATTTTATTTTTTTTTTCTCAGCAAAATATGACAAATTCTGGAGTCATTTTTAATTTTTTTTCTCTTTGGCTTCCCCTGCTGGTCAATAGTGTAAAATAGTAATTTTATTTTTATTTATTTTTCACAGTGCTTTACAGTAAAATATGAAAAATTATGAAGTCATTTTATTTTTTTTTCTCAGCAAAATGACAAATTCTGGAGTCATTTTTCTTTTTTTTTCTCTTTGGTGGTCTATAGTGTAAAATATTTTATTTATTTATTTTACACAGCAATTTGCAGTAAAATATGAAAAATTATGAAGTCACTTTTTCATTTTTTTTTCTCTTTGGCTCCCCCTGCTGGTCAATAGTGTAAAATATTAATTTTATTTTATATTTCACAGCGCTTTACAGTAAAATATGAAAAATTATGAAGTTATTTTATTTTTTTTTCTCAGCAAAATATGACAAATTCTGGAGTCATTTTTCATTTTTTTTCCTCTTTGGCTCCCCCTGGTGGTCAATAGTGTAAAATATTAATTTTATTTATTTATTTTTCACAGCGCTTTACAGTAAAGTATGAAAAATTTTGAAGTCAGTTATCTTTTTTTTTTTTTTTCTTTCTCTTTGGCTCTCCCTGGTGGTCTATAGTGTAAAATATTTTATTTATTTTACACAGCAATTTGCCGTAAAATATAAAAAATTATGAAGTCATTTTTCATATTTTTTCTCTTTTGACTACCCCTGCTGGTCAATAGTGTAAAATATTAATTTAATTTATTTTATTTATTTTTCACAGCGCTTTACAAGTAAAATATGAAAAATTATGAACTAATTTTAATTTTTTTTTCTCAGCAAAATATGACAAATTCTGGAGTCATTTTTCATTTTTTTTTCCTCTTTGGCTCCCCCTGGTGGTCAATAATGTTAAATATTTATTTGATTTATTTTTTTTTTCGCAGCGCTTTACAGTAAAATATGAGTTTTAATATAAGTTTTTCATTTTTTTTCTTAACAAATAAACAAAATAAATAAAAGAAAACCTCATCTCGGAATATACAATCTTGATACATTCTTTTGAAGGGGTTAAGTGAGGTTTGTAGTGGACTGTGCCAGGCGGGCAGCGGCAGTCACTTCTGGAAAATGAAGATCTATTTTTACAATCCCTCCAGTAAGTGCTGGACCCCCAGGGGGGGTAATAGGGAGGGGGGTCCCAGGTAAATGCCGAGAGCGCGGTTAAGTAAATGAATGAGATGATAAATTTCCAGAAGACAATGGGGGATCGGTCAACTTTTGTGGAACACCCATTAAGAAATGTCAAAAAACAAAAGTAACATATTTCAGGTCGCGGCGCTGTGCATCCTCCCGGGCTCGTCTCCAGGAGCCGCGTGGAAATGGATAGTACCAGCTGGTTTTCTCATAAGGAAAAGTAGCCGCCTGGGGAAATCCCGCTTCCTGTTTTTTTACACAGACACTCGAGTTGCGGTTATTGTTGAATACTTAGTAAAAAAAATCCAAAATTGTATTTTTTTTTTTTTTTTTGTTTTTGCAAGTTACTGGTAAAACCTCTGAAGTGTTGAGAAAGATCAAAAAATAAAAAAAAATAGTGCAAAATGTACAATGAAAGTTTTCATCGCCTGTTGTTGCATTTTAATGCAATGTTGCAGTAACAAAAAAAAATAAAAATAATTTTGTCATTTGGATTTTTTTTTTTTTTTTTTTTTGATAGGTCGTCGTGTACTGATCAGATTAAGTGATTTTATATTTTAATAGATCGGGCATTTTTTAAAATGGCAATTCCAAATATGTGTTTTTTTAAAAAAAATATTTTTTAGTGTTTTATTTTCAAATTGGCAAAAGGGGGGATTTCAACTTTTAGGGGTTTTTTTATTTTTTTCTTTTTTTTTACGATTTTTTTTTACATTTTTTTTTACATTTTTTATTGATTTTACTAATCCCTATGATTGCTCAGGAGACTGATCAGAAGAAATGCTGCTCTTCTGTAGATGCCGACGCTCTGTTGGCTCTCACCAGAAGTGACTCCTGAGAGCGTCAGAGGTCATCATTTGACACCACACTGTTATGGTAACACCATCGCCACATCATGGGACCACCGATAGTGGTGGGGAACAGCCCTATCCCTGCCGCGTCCCTTTAAGTCGCGCTGTCGGAGTTTGAGCAGCACAATCTAAGTGGTTAAAAGGCATGGGTGGATTAGAGATCCACCCACGCCTGTTAGTTGCACATGTCTGATGATCAGATCAGCAAATATGTGCGGGGATTACTGTAGACTCACCACCGGAGCCGCAATTACTGGTCGGGATACGACCAATGACGTAATATTTCATCGTGGTCGTGAAGGGGATAAAAAGTGGCAAAAAGTCTACTCTGAGCACCAAAAACAAAAACGAGCCACAAAACTGGAAGCAATATCATTTCTACAATATAAAGTGTAAAAACGTTTTGTTTAATAGGTTTGTTGTTAAATAAACTCTGAAACCACAAAATAAAATATTTCCTATGAAAATCTAAGTTATTGTTGGATATTTTTTATTTCTGGTCTGATGTTATAAATCGTAATTATCCAGTTAAAAATCTATTAGTTTTGTAACATTTTGTAACTGACACTTGTAAATAATTATAATAATAGTTCAATAATTCAACTCATAAAATGATAATATATATATATTTCTGCCATCCTGTCGCGACCAGTTTTTAAGTTTTGCGTTTTCATTCTTCATTCTTCCTTCTTATTCTTCTCCTTCCCATAACCTTTTTTATTTTTTCCATTGGTATAACTGTATCAGGGGCCCATTTTATGGTGGTCCGAGCTGCAATTTTTAATTACATCAGTCATTTCTCCATGTACTGTACTGAAAAAAATAAATAAACTCCAAGGGAATTTGTAAAAAATAACACAATTTTGCAATTTTTTTTTTATTTTTTTTTTTACAATATGATTGTGCAGGTCAGTGCGGTAACTAGGATTTCAAACTATTTAGTTTAAATAAAATATGATTCCATATTATATTTTTATTTAAGTGATACAAAATTTTGACTGATAGATTTTTTTTATACATATTTTTTATATATTTATTTATATATTTTCTATATATTTTTTAAGTGACAAAAAAATGTAGCAGTTTGCAAGAAAGACAATTTGATTCTATTTTTTTTATTTAAGTGATAAAAAATTAGAAATTAGTTAAAAAAATAAAATTTGATTCTATATTTTATTTTTATTTACGTGATAAAAAAATAAAAAAATTGTTAGAAAAGTACAATTTTATTCTAATTTTTTATTTAAGTGCTAAAAAATTAAAAATTTTGTTTAAAAAATATTTTTTTCCTATACTATATTTCTATAAATGTGAAAACAAAATTTGAATTTTTTTTAAAAATAAAATTTGATTATATATTTTATTTTTATTTACGTGATAAAAATTTTTTTACATTTTCTTTAGAAAAGTAAAATTGTATTCTATTTTTTTATTTAAATGATAAAAAAATTAGAAATTTGTTAAAAAATATTTTTTTCCCATAGTATATTTTATTTAAATGTGAAAATAAAATTAGAATTTTTAAAAAAAATAAAATTTGATTATATATTTTATTTTCATTTACTTGATAAATTTTTTTTTACATTTTTTTTTTTAGAAAAGTAAAATTGTATTCTATTTTTTTATTTAAATGATAAAAAAATTAGAAATTTGTTAAAAAATATTTTTTTCCCATAGCATATTTTATTTAAGTGTGAAAACAAAATTAGAATTTTTTTTAAAATGAAATTCGATTCTATATTTTATTTTTATTTACGTAATTAAAAAAAATAATTAAATTGTTAGAAGAGTAACATTTTATTCTATTTTTTGTTTAAGTGATAAATTAGAAATTTGTTAAAAAATATTTTTTCCCATAGTTTATTTTATTTAAGTGTGAAAACAAAATTATATATTTTTTTTTAAATAAAATTTGATTCTATATTTCTTTAAGTGATAAAAAATAGAAATTTGTTAAATAAAATTGTATGCTTTTTTTAAGTGATAAATCAAATTTTATTTTTTTAACAAACTTGTATTTTTTTTGATCACTCAAATAAAAAAAAAATATACAATAAAATATTGTGTTTTTTTTAACAAATTTCTAATTTTTGTTGAGTTGCCCATTTTATTTTTCTGTTTCTAGAGCTGTGTGAGGACCTTTTTTTATATTAGATGGCATTTTTATTTATTTATTTTTTTTATTCTTTTACTTTAAGGTGCCTAGTGAATGGGTTACATTTTTTTTATGTTTTAATAGATTTAGATTTTTTTTATCTTTATTTTTTAAACAGGGAAAATAATGATTTAAATTTTTAGACGTTTTGTTTTTAATTTTTTTTTATTTTTTTTTTCAGTGGTCTTACGAGAGTTGAACCTCTGATCCTTTGATCGCTTGTTCTATACACCGCAATACTGCACTATTGCAGTATATAGGCATAATCATGGTCTCAGAGGAAGCCGAGCCTGTAGCAGGGATTCGGGTTGGTATCGAATTGGCAGCCTTTTCACTTTGCAAGGTAAGAGGCGATATACGGCTACAATGATCGCACCACTGAGAGAGATTGACAGCGGCATTTATGGGGTTTACATCAGTGACCGGAGTTGGCTCTGTTCGCTGCAGTTTGAGGCAGTTGCTGGCTGTGAACACCATTTTTAAACCTTCTTGATAAAATGGAATCTGATTGTTTGCTGTGAGCATCAAAGACCACCCACAGCAAACAATCAGTTTTATAATATTATATATATATATATATATATATATATATATATATATATATATATATATATATATATATATATATATAAAATAGGAAGGGTCAGCCTCCTGTGTTTCTTCCCCAAGGGAAAGAAACACAGGAGGCTGACCCTTCCTATTTTATATATATATAAAATTATCACAACTTTTGTAACACCAAAGGACCCCTTAAAAACAAAGGCCTGGAATCTGGTTGCTATGTTGCTTGTTGGTAAGTTTTCCCCATTGAATCAAGCACCAGACCCTCCTTACCTGGGTGCCAAAAAATAGGACCCAATAGGGACACATTTAGATTTTTGCTATTGAGCCTCTTCTCTCTGAAGGCCACTACAAGTAAAAGTTTCCTGTTACTTACTGTCACGCTTTAAGGGGGCACAGCATTTGTATCAGCACCAGGAGGCACTAATGCTATACATATGGCAATTGTAAAACTTTTGAGAAGAGAGAAAAATTGAGCAAAACATTATTTTTGACACCACGCATTTCGGGTTGTTTTCCATTCATTCAACTGGAGTGAAACTCAAGGGAAAAAGAGGTTGAACACTACACATTTGAAGTTGGACACATTTGCTATTCATTGCTAAGCAGTTAAACTTAATGGGAAATAGTTGCCCATCAAAACTTCCCCACGCGATTTGAGTCTCAAGTTTCCTCACTTCTGGGATCATTGCCTTGTTGCTCATCCTTTCCTTTTCCATGCATTATAATGAAAGTGAGACTTTACAAGGAAACGTAAAGTGAAATAACTGCAGTAAAACTCAAAGGGAGAAAAGTTAAACTTAGGTGAAAACCCAAACTTTTCCATATATGCCTTTTGTAATTAAATTCCAGGGGAGAAAAGGTCACGGTGTAACCACACATTTCAGGTTGTACAAATTTAGATTGTAGCTGCCTGTCACTGATCACTGAATTTGAGTTTCTCAAGTATTTTTAGTGACATTTTTATCTAATGTTTTAGTGTTTATTACATTATTATACATTCTATTTCCTCGGCCTAAGTTCATTACTTTAAATTTACCTACATTAAACCTCAATTCCCACTTCTCAGTCCAAGCCTCCAGCTTACATGAATCCTCTGTATTTATTATCTTGAAGAGTTTAGTGTCATTTGCAAATATTGAAATTCTACTCTTAATGCCCCCTACAAGGTCACTTATTAACATGTTAAACTGAAGAGGGCACAATACTGACCCCTGTGATAATCCACTGTTAACTGACCCAGTCCAAGTGCATTTCAGGTTGCACAAATTTAGTTTGCAGCTGTGCGGCACTGATAACTAAATTTGAGTATTTTGTGTGACAGTTTTACCCAATGTTTTGTTGTTTATTACGTAATTATTATAACATTCTATTTTTACATTACATTTATCTACATTAAACTTAAGTTCCCACTCCTCAGTCCAAGCCTCCCGCTTACATGAATCCTCTGTATTTATTATCTTGCAGAGTTTAGTATCCTCTTCAAATATTGTAATTCTACTCTCAAAGCCCCCTATAAGGTCATTAATAAATATGTTATACTGACCCCTGTGGTACCTCACTGTTAACCGTGACACTGTGTGAATGTGTTCCATTAATTAATACCCTTTGTTTCCTATCACTTTGTCAGTTGTTAATCCAGTTACATACGTTAAACTAAAGAGGGCCCAATACTGACCCCTGTGTTACGCCACTGTTAATCATGACTCAGTCCGAGTGTGTTTCATTAATAACCACTCTTTATTTCCTATCACTTTGCCAGTTGTTAACCCAGTTACATATGTTAAACTGAAGAGGGCCCAATACTGACCCTTGTGGTATCTCACTGTTAACTGTAACCCAGTCTGAGTGTGTTCCACTAATGAATACCCTTTGTTTCCTATCACTAAACCAGTTGTTAACCCAGTTACACATATTTTCGCCTAGTCCCATTACTCTTATTTTATGTACCAATATTTTATGTCAAACGCCTTGAAGGAGTCCAGATAGACGACATTCACAGTGTTAATCTGGTCCAGTCTGGAGCTTACTTCCTCATAGAAGCTGATCAGATTAGTTTGACAAGATCAATCCCTCGAAATCCAACGCGTTTTAGGTTCCACATTGATTTCGATTTTCTACAATATATTGTAACTGAAGTACGGAAAAGTTGAAGAAGATATAGATGAGCACCATGAATTTCTGGTTGATAGGATTGCCATTCATCCATTGGCAGTTAAACTAGAGTTTTCCAACGCGTTTTTGGCCTTAAGGTCTGGCATCATTGCCTTGTAGCTCATTTGTGAGTAATTAATGTAAGTGCACAGGTTATTAATCCGGTCATTCTTCTCCGTCTTGTTAAAGCCTCATTCATCATGTCAGCGATCCTGATGAACAGATTACATTCTCTGAAGGTAGGGAAACAGATTCACACCCGCCGGCTCCATCTTCCTGGATACCGAAAACAAATACTAAGTATCGATGAACAGAAGCCAAACATAATATTGTTTCAGAAATAAAAAGGAAAATCGGCTTCTGTGGATTATTAATAGATCGAGAGGAATGAAGTCATCCTTGTTATTCACTTCTTCTTGGACCTCAATGGACCTTTTTGACCTCAGATGACATTTTATTATTATGGAAAGACCTAAACTTGTTCACGAGAATGCGTCTTCCCTGTTTTCTTAAACAATATCCAGGATATGGCTTCCAAATCCGAAAAAAAATACCCATAAAAGAGCTTAGCGAAAACAGACTCGCCTGGAAGCCCTTATGCACGGGGCCAATTTAGACTTGTTTTGTATCCAACAGTCAGTACAACCAGAGAGCGTCTAATCAGGGAGGGCACCCATAAATACCGTATATATAGCGCCAGATCCCAAAATAGTGCCACATATAATTCCACTGTACTACACAACAGACAGGCAATTCCCCCCTATAAACAAAGACTGTCAGTGAGTGTGTCCATAAAAACTGCTAGAGTGCCCCTCATAGCTTGCCAGCCAGAAGGCACCCCATAAAGCCAGGGTAGGCCTCACTGGAGCTTCAGGAACCAGAGGCCCTGACGGCTTCACGGGACATGCATGAATTAAGTATTCCGTACCTCCACAATAGAAACACAATCACATGGCTCGATGGTAGTTGCGACATTGATCCGACATTCTGACATGATCAACCTCCATTGGTTCAGGAGCAGAAGCGGCAACTGGAAGCTGGGACACCAGTGGCCTCTGGAGGGATGCAGCTAACTGTTTAAAGCCAGCTTTACACGTTGCAATTAGTTGTACAATCGCATTTGCGATGTGACACGCCCAGGTTGCATACGGGATCTTATGAGATTGCACGTTGGTCGTTCATTTGCTGTCACACGAGCGTTAGTAGTCTATGTTAAATTGATCAATTTTGTGTGCGATCCTTTAGATCATGTGTTCTGTGACGTATGCATTGGGCACCCTTTTTTTAATTTTTTTTATTTATTGACTTGCCAAGCGTGTGTAATGTGTAGGGGATCCGTTTTTACTATGTCATCTGCCATTCAGCTCTGCTACATGGCCGCTGACAGCAGACACAGACAGCCATGTAGCAGAGCTGAATGGCAGATGACAGCAGACACAGACAGAGCCGCACTGTCAGAATGAAGTCGGATGAACTTCACCCGACTTCATTGTCATACCGCGGCTCTGTCTGTGTTGCATCCTGATTAGCGGTCACCCGTGAAGGACTCACCAGTGACCGCTAATCTCCTAAGTGACTGAATTGAGCAGCCCTCTCTCATACTCACCGATCCGGCGTGGTGCCGGACGGCACTGGTGTACTCACTCAGACAATCACTGACAGAGTCTCTGGTAAACCAAAACGGCCGGATGGACGGGTCCCGCAGCCGGCTGCAGTGTTATTGTTGTGCTCTCCCCGGACGGCTCATGGTGGCTGTCTTTCCCTGCACCTTTTAGAATGTTCTGACTCCTGTGGTTGCCCACCGGTAGTCCGCTCCCCGGCGTATAGGTGCCGTAGGAGCCCGTTTTGCCCGCAGTCGCTGGCCCTTGGATCTCTAGCCTGTGGCGGTGGCTGTATATTCTCACGGTGTGGACTGTTGCCTTCTGTCGGGACTTGGTTGTTGGGAAACCCCTGGGGTTCCTGTCACACTTGGATTTGACTATTGACGGCGGCTCCAAGCCTGGTCAGGGTCCGATGGCCCTGCCTATGTGTGCTTAGCTTCACTCCGCTCCGGTACCGGCGGGCCAACGCCTGAGCCCGGTCCTACGGCTCTGCAGAGTTCCGCTAACTCCTGCAGACGGCCACCACCGTCTGCCAACCTTGTTGTCAGTGCCTGGGCTCCTACCCAGGCACACGCAGACGTTTTACTCCTCTCACTTTCACCTCCAAAACTAATCTGACTCCTTTTCCCGCCTCCAGGCCTGTGAATTCCTCGGTGGGTGAGGCCAACCGCCTGGCTCTGCCCCACCTGGTGTGGACATCAGACCCTGGAGGGAGACAACAAGGGTTTTTGATTGACTGTTGTTACTGTCTAGGGTGGGGGGGTGTGTATGTTGGTATGTATGTGACTACCTGGCTAGTCCAGGGCGTCACATTATCAGGTGTTAGTCCCAATGATGGGAAATCTTAATGCTTTCGACATTGTGGACAATTGTAGCTTCCAGCTTTGTGGGAACAGGTTGGGGAAGGGTTTTTCTGTTGCCCATGACTGTGCCCAGTTGCAGGTCAGGAAAACTCCTGGAGGTGGAGGTGGATGGGACATTTTTGTCCGTGTAGTCAGCGAGTACCTCCAGTACTAGACCGTGAATGATAATATAAAGACAGACAGACATTAGCCCCATTACTCAGTGCCATGAATATGGTGCCAGCAGAGCCCCGACCTTGTGTCTCATTACGTTGTCCTGTCCGGAGTTCGGGTATCTCATCTGCAGGATTTGCAGTTGTGGCCTTAAAAGACTCTAGAGCCTATGGACATTTACTCCCTGGAGTCGTCTTCGTAAATAACTATGGAGGCCAGACACCGGAGTATTCTAGTTGTGCACTGCTGAATAACAGGAACACAATGCGTCTCACAATTTGGAAACCCAGTAGATGACTTGCTTTTCTGCATGTGGCCACTAGATGGCACAAGAAAGCACATATTTTCCATAATGACTCCCCATGTTAATGGGGCCTTCTGAATTTCTCGCTGCGGCGGACCCCGAGAGTGCGCTCCGAGCGTATAACACTGTGCTGTGATTAATTATCTGACAAGTGTGGGAAACTTCATGTTTGATTATACCGTCATCTTCTATGTGGACTAAACTACAGATCCATCACCGGCGTGGGAGCCGTCCTCCAAATCTGCTTCTTATACAGAATATTAACTTCTTAAAGCGACTTGACAGTATTATTTTACCAGTATCCAGAGGCAGGCTCCTAAGACTCAGTGCCAAATCTAAGTGGGGCCTCTCGCCCACCATGTGCCATTTATCGGATGTCTTCTGTAATACACCGCTCCGGTGCCCGGGTGTGACTACCTGCATCACATATACCTGCATCACATAGTGCTGCATCCCTGAACAACGGAATATCCCAATATTAATCCTACTACCATATCACTATGGCACATGGGACCATCAGTAAGACCAAACCGGCGGAGTCGCCTACATAGCATAGGCCGGGCACGTTATCCTGCTGAAATAGGCACGGCCATGTCGGAATATCACTGCCGCATGATATCAGGACCCAACGATCCCAACAGAACAGCGCCCCATCACACTGCTCCACCAATTTGTGTACTTACCGTAGTTTCTGGGGGATCAGATCAGATGCTCGAGCTTTTCTCTCGCCATATGCTACGTATAATGATTGTTTTTTCTTCCTTAGACCCCTTCTGGTAGACTACTACACACCATGAACACCCCATAAGACCCACCATACTCTGGGAACACCCTAGACCTTGTGTATCTTTGGAAGATACCCTACAAGATCCACCATATGCTGGGAACAACCCATCAGACCTGCTATATACTGGAACCATCCCACAAAACCTGACGTATACTGCGAGCACCTCACAAGATCTGCTGTATAGAGGAAACATGCCTTTAAAACCTGCCGTATACTGGGAAAACGGGACAAGATCTGCAATATACCGGGACATCCTACAAGACCCACCATATACCGGGAACACCCAACAAGACCTGCTATATACTGAGAACATCAAACAAAACTTGCCATATACTGCAAACTCCCTACAGGACATGTGTACAGGGGACATCCCACAAAACCTGCTGTATACTGGGAACACAGAACAAAATCTGCTATATAATGGGAACACCCTACAAGACCTGACAAATACTGATAACACAGTACATTACCTGCCATATATTTGGAACCTCCCTCAAGACTTGATTTATCCTGTGAACACCCCACACGACCTGCCATATCTTGGGAAGACACTAAAAGACCTGCTACATATTGAGAACACCACATAAGATTCGCTGTATACCAGGAACACCCCAGAAGACCTACTGTTTACCAAGAACAACCCACAAACCTGCCGTATACCAGAAACACCCCACAAGACCCGCCGTATACTGGGAAGACCCCACAAGATGTGTCACATACTGGGAACACCCCATAAGTTCAGCCATATATCAAGAACACTCAACAAGACCTGCCGTATCATGGCAACACCCCATAAGACTTGCTGTTTTGGAAATTCTCTGACCCAGATGTCTAGATATCACAATTTCTCCTCTTTTCAGTCACTCAGATCCTTACACTTGTCCATTTTTTAGGTGCGACTCATGGAACATGGACATGGAAAATAATAATAAAGTCCAGGGATTAAAAAACAGATAAATGACATCAAGAAACATTACAGAACGTAAGGGATGTTCCGCGAGGGAAGAGTTAGATGGGGACGCCAAATAAGGTGACAACTGTGGCGCAGTTACAATATATAAGAGGCAGCAAGAAGGTGGCGTTGGCACCACAATTACCAAGGGAACAGAATTGTGCGCAGCATGTCACACCCGTGTTGTCTGCGGTGGAGTCATCTGAAAGTGTTCTGAGCCCAGCGGAACCCGAAGACCGAATACTGTCACCAGAGGAATGGGAAGACTGAATACTGTCACCAGAGGAACGGGAAGACTGAATACTGTCACCAGAGGAATGGGAAGACTGAATACCGTCACCAGAGGAACGGGAAGACTGAATACTGTCACCAGAGGAACGGGAAGACTGAATACTGTCACCAGAGGAACGGGAAGACTGAATACTGTCACCAGAGGAATGGGAAGACTGAATACCGTCACCAGAGGAACGGGAAGACTGAATACTGTCACCAGAGGAACGGGAAGACTGAATACTGTCACCAGAGGAACGGGAAGACTGAATACTGTCACCAGAGGAACGGGAAGACTGAATACCGTCACCAGAGGAACGGGAAGACTGAATACCGTCACCAGAGGAACGGGAAGACTGAATACCGTCACCAGAGGAACGGGAAGACTGAATACAGTCACCAGAGGAACGGGAAGACTGAATACTGTCACCAGAGGAACGGGAAGACTGAATACCATCACCAGAGGAACGGGAAGACTGAATACTGTCACCAGAGGAACGGGAAGACTGAATACTGTCACCAGAGGAACGGTAAGACTGAATACTGTCACCAGAGGAACGGGAAGACTGAATACTGTCACCAGAGGAACGGGAAGACTGAATACCGTCACCAGAGGAACGGGAAGACTGAATACAGTCACCAGAGGAACGGGAAGACTGAATACAGTCACCAGAGGAACGGGAAGACTGAATACTGTCACCAGAGGAACGGGAAGACTGAATACAGTCACCAGAGGAACGGGAATACTGAATACTGTCACCAGAGGAACGGGAAGACTGAATACCTTCACCAGAGGAACGGAAAGACTGAATACCGTCACCAGAGGAACGGGAAGACTGAATACCGTCACCAGAGGAACGGGAAGACTGAATACCGTCACCAGAGGAACGGGAAGACTGAATACCGTCACCAGAGGAACGGGAAGACTGAATACCGTCACCAGAGGAACGGGAAGACTGAATACAGTCACCAGAGGAACGGGAAGACTGAATACCGTCACCAGAGGAACGGAAAGACTGAATACCGTCACCAGAGAAACGGGAAGACTGAATACCGTCACCAGAGGAACGGGAAGACTGAATACCGTCACCAGAGGAACGGGAAGACTGAATACCGTCACCAGAGGAACGGGAAGACTGAATACCGTCACCAGAGGAACGGGAAGACTGAATACCGTCACCAGAGGAACGGGAAGACTGAATACCGTCACCAGAGAAACGGGAAGACTGAATACCGTCACCAGAGAAACGGGAAGACTGAATACCGTCACCAGAGAAACGGGAAGACTGAATACCGTCACCAGAGAAACGGGAAGACTGAATACCGTCACCAGAGAAACGGGAAGACTGAATACCGTCACCAGAGGAACGGGAAGACTGAATACCGTCACCAGAGGAACGGGAAGACTGAATACCGTCGCCAGAGGAACGGGAAGACTGAATACCGTCGCCAGAGGAACGGGAAGACTGAATACCGTCGCCAGAGGAAAGGGAAGACTGAATACCGTCGCCAGAGGAACGGGAAGACTGAATACCGTCACCAGAGGAACGGGAAGACTGAATACCGTCACCAGAGGAACGGGAAGACTGAATACCGTCACCAGAGGAACGGGAAGACTGAATACCGTCACCAGAGGAACGGGAAGACTGAATACCGTCACCAGAGGAACGGGAAGACTGAATACCGTCACCAGAGGAACGGGAAGACTGAATACAGTCACCAGAGGAACGGGAAGACTGAATACAGTCACCAGAGGAACGGGAAGACTGAATACCGTCACCAGAGGAACGGAAAGACTGAATACCGTCACCAGAGAAACGGGAAGACTGAATACCGTCACCAGAGGAACGGGAAGACTGAATACCGTCACCAGAGGAACGGGAAGACTGAATACCGTCACCAGAGGAACGGGAAGACTGAATACCGTCACCAGAGGAACGGGAAGACTGAATACCGTCACCAGAGAAACGGGAAGACTGAATACCGTCACCAGAGAAACGGGAAGACTGAATACCGTCACCAGAGAAACGGGAAGACTGAATACCGTCACCAGAGGAACGGGAAGACTGAATACCGTCACCAGAGGAACGGGAAGACTGAATACCGTCACCAGAGGAACGGGAAGACTGAATACCGTCATCAGAGGAACGGGAAGGCTGAATACCGTCACCAGAGGAAAGGGAAGGCTGAATACCGTCACCAGAGGAAAGGGAAGGCTGAATACTGTCACCAGAGGAACGGGAAGGCTGAATACTGTCACCAGAGGAACGGGAAGACTGAATACTGTCACCAGAGGAACGGGAAGACTGAATACTGTCACCAGAGGAACGGGAAGACTGAATACCGTCACCAGAGGAACGAGAAGACTGAATACTATCGCCAGAGGAACGGGAAGACTGAATACTGTCACCAGAGGAACGGGAAGACTGAATACCGTCACCAGAGGAACGGGAAGACTGAATACCGTCACCAGAGGAACGGGAAGACTGAATACTGTCACCAGAGGAACGGGAAGACTGAATACTATCGCCAGAGAACCCCAAAGACCATATACTGATGTCAGAGGAACTGGAAACCGAATATTGTCACCAGAAGAGGATCAGACAACGTGGTCAAACACTGAAGATTGGACATCGAGAACCAGAGACTGAAAATTGGACATTTTTAAGTAGGGGCGACACCGATGCTCCCTTGGTGGAAGGACTGGGATTGGGTTATTGTTAAGAGAATTTGTGTATAATAGCATTCAGTGGTTGCATGTACCTGATCAGTGGAGTATAACTGGGAAATGTGCCAACTGTAATTTGATTTGTTTGCTTTGAACTTCCGTATTGCTTTTCATGTGCCCATCTACCTCCATTTCCTGCTTCCCACCTAAAAAACCTGTTGTAGTCACCACTGGGTGGTCTTCACTCCGTGTTGCATTTCAGGCCTCAGTGTTACATACAGATAACTGTACACAGGTAACAGGATTAATGGAGGCAGCAGGCAGGTAGCAGAATTACTGACGAGTTGTGATGGGTAACAGGATAACTGGAGACCGCAGGCAGACAGGTAGCAGGATGACTGGAGACCGCAGGCAGACAGGTAACAGGATGATTGAAAACTACAGGCAGACAGGTAACAGCATGACTGGAGACCACAGGCAGATGTGCCGCCCCCGCGTCAGCAGCCGGGCTGTTCGGATCCGGATCCGCGGTGGCTCAAGTCAGCTCCGGACCCGGGGGGTCGTGCGGCTCCTTGAACGAAGGGGAATATGTACAGGGGATGGTTTGGAAAGTTTGTGACGCCACCCGTGGTGCGTGGTAAGATGGAGTACCACCGCTGCGATAGGGAGTACCCGGTGGTGATGGTGTGGGCAGGTAGGTGTTTAACCCCTCCACAGGTAGGGGGATGCCCCGGGACTCTCTGATAGTGGTTGGGATGTGCCGTTGGGGAGGTAAGGGTCACTTGCGTACTCACTCAGTCCAATAACGCTGACACCGACAACTGTAGTAAACCAAAGTTCTGGACATCGCTGCCGCTTGGGGGCAGCGCGCCTGGATCCCATGCCCGTTGGTGTTGCCTGTTAGTCTGTGACCTTTGCCTTGGCACCTTGTCTTCTAGTTGGTCCCTTTAGTTTGAAACTAATCGGGTCCCACTCCCCAGTGTGGCTAAATGGAGGAGCTTGCTCTCAGGGTTCACGCTTGGGATTTTCGGGACCGTGTAGTGGAAAGTCCTATCCCCCTCGTTGAGCTAGTACCCCGATTTTGGAGCGGGTGGAGAACAGATGTTGAAGGCTCCGTCCTCGTCGGATAAATTGTCAGGATGCCTGAAGCTACTCCCTGACCTAGGGTCCACGTACCCCGTCATGCCCTGGCTCCTGCCCGGTGATGGCACAAGGCCGCCGGCTGTCCTCCTCGACAGTCCGTGCCCCTTGTCACGATCCCCTGCGACCGGGGTCCAGCTCCTACCAGGCCCAGACCAACGTCTGCCACCTAGTACTTCACACTGACTTGCTCCTGACACTCCTGACCTCCCCTTAACCAACCCCCCAGGTGGGCGACCCTACTCCACTCAGGCCGTCCACTGGTGTGTCTGGTGGGTGTGGTGCAGAGTGTTCCTAGGATTCTGATTTGCTGTTCTTGGCAACACCAATTGTTGGGGACCCGTAACCAAGGAAGAGGTGGATATTGCACACAAGGGCAGGTTGCACAATACACTGTGAGGACCTGATAGGCCAGGGCATCACACAGCCAGGTAACAGGATGATTGGAGACTGCAAGCAGAAAGGTAACAGGATGATTGGAAATTACAGGCAGACCGGTAACAGGATGACTGGAGACCGCAGGCAGAAAGGTAACAGGATAACTAGAGACTGCAGGCAGACGGGTAACAGGATAGCTGGAGACTGCAGGCAGAAAGGTAACAGGATGATTGGAAATTACAGGCAGACAGGTAACAGGATGACTGGAGACCGCAGGCAGAAAGGTAACAGGATAACTGGAGACTGCAGGCAGACGGGTAACAGGATGGCTGGAGACCGCAGGCAGACAGGTAACAGGATGACTGGAGACTGCAGGCAGACAGGTAACAGGATGACTGGAGACCGCAGGCAGACAGGTAGCAGGATGACTGGAGACCGCAGGCAAACAGGTAACAGGATGACTGGAGACTGCAGGCAGACAGGTAACAGGATGACTGGAGACTGCAGGCAGACAGGTAACAGGATGACTGGAGACCGCAGGCAGACAGGTAACAGGATGATTGGAAACTACAGGCAAACAGGTAACAGGATGATTGGAGACCGCAAGCAGACAGGGAGCAGGATGACTGGAGACTTCAGGCAGACAGGTAACAGGATGACTGGAGACCGCAGGCAGACAGGGAGCAGGATGACTGGAGACCGCAGGCAGACAGGTAACAGGATAACTGGAGACTGCAGGCATACAGGTAACAGGATGACTGGAGACCACAGCAGACAGGTAACAGGATGATTGGAAACTACAGGCAGACGGGTAACAGGATAATTGGAAACTACAGGCAGACAAGTAACAGGATGACTGGAGACCGCAGGCAGACAAGTAACAGGATGACTGGAGACCGCAGGCAGACAGGTAGCATGATGACTGGAGACCTCAGGCAGACAGGTAACAGGATGACTGGAGACCGCAGGCAGACAGGTAACAGGATGACTGGAGACCGCAGGCAGACAAGTAACAGGATGACTGGAGACCGCAGGCAGACAGGGAGCAGGATGACTGGAGACCGCAGGCAGACAGGGAGCAGGATGACTGGAGACCGCAGCCAGACTGGTTACAGGATGATTGGAGACCGCAGGCAGACAGGTAGCAGGATGATTAGAGACAGGTAGCAGCATGACTGGGCTAATGCAGTTTATCAAATGTAGACAAATGTAGGGCCAGGCTACCTGCAAAGCCTGAGGTGGAGCGGAGCCCAAACCAGGAACAGGAGCATAACAGTTTCCTAACATATCTCACCCCGATCAGTACCATTGTCCCAAAATATTCACTTTATGTATCAGGCATGGCAATGATGGGGTCAATTGCAATAAATCTGCTTAGTCTGGCTAATGCAGGATTTACCATATCTGTAGGTAAAAAGACGTAGATCGCTCATACAGCTACTCAAAATGATCACAACTGAGCACGAGGCTGTTAGTTACCATGGTGATCAGACTGTGTAAGCCCACTCCATGTCACAGGGACCCTCACAGCTATTTTGTTAGCACCTTTTTGCATGAGATCACATAGGGAAGCTCGTCAGACCCGCTCACTTGGTGTTAGTGCTGAGGGGCGGACATTGTGTGGTGCTGTGTATGGGCTGGTGGGTCTGTGGGGCATTGTTGCTATGGGGCACCTGGGTTGCTCCCCCTGCTGGCGAGCTGTCACTACAACAGAGGATGCCACACAATGTGCCATGTAGAAGTCTGGAAAACCATGGACAACCTTGTCGGCAACAATTGGTATTCTTGTCTTGGTTGTCATGGCCGCCGTGTGCTTTTCATCCAACTTACCAAAGAGGACGTGGCCATTGATCCTACATATTCATTGAGTGGAGGATCATTGAGAATCTCTCGCAGGACCGCACCGTGCGACGTCTTATCTGTACAGGTAACAGTGAAGGTCGGACGGGCACATTCCTCCATAGAGAACCGTAATCCGTATGATCCAACTTTCCCTCCAGACGTCAGAGGTTCCTTCACTGGAAAATGAAACTTCTGGAGAATTAATGTCAGGAAACAATTTCTGTAACTGCGGCTTCCTGATGTCACTGACGACACGGCCGAGATAATGAAGATTTCCCATTACCGTGTATCATAAAGAAGATTACTATTAACAGGTCAATGACTGAAGACACCAGAAGACACAAACAACCGGAAGAAGAGCACAGAATACTGTACACTATACAAACACACATAATAGCGATGTCCTTATTAAAAGGAGCAGTATTATAGTAGTTATATTCTTGTACATAGGGGCAGTATTATAGTAGTTATATTCTTGTACATAGGAGCAGTATTATAATAGTTATATTCTTGTACATAGGGATAGTATTATAGTAGTTATATTCTTGTACATAGGGGCAGTATTATAGTAATTATATTCTTGTACATAAGAGCAGTATTATTGTAGTTATATTCTTGTACATAGGGATAGTATTATAGTAGTTATATTCTTGTACATAGGGATAGTATTATAGTAGTTATATTCTTGTACATAGGGGCAGTATTATAGTAGTTATATTCTTGTACATAGGGGCAGTATTATAGTAATTATATTCTTGTACATAAGAGCAGTATTATTGTAGTTATATTCTTGTACATAAGAGCAGTATTATAGTAGTTATATTCTTGTACATAGGGGCAGTATTATAGTAATATTCCTGTACATAGGAGCAGTATTATAGTAGTTATATTCTTGTACATAGGGGCAGTATTATAGTAGTTATATTCTTGTACATAGGGGCAGTATTATAGTAGTTATATTCTTGTACATAAGAGCAGTATTATAGTAGTTATATTCTTGTATATAGGGAGCAATATTATAGTAGTTATATTCTTGTACATAGGAGGCAGTATTATAGTAGTTATATTATTGTACAGATGAGCAGTATTATAGTAGTTATATTCTTGTATCTAGGGAGCAGTATTATAGTAGTTTTATTCTTGTACATAGGGGGCAGTATTATAGTAGTTATATTATGTATATAAGGACCAGTATTATAGTAGTTATATTCTTGTAGATAGGGACAGTATTATAGTAGTTATATACTTGTATATAGGGGCAGTATTATAGTAGTTATATTCTTCTAAATAGGTAAGAGTGTTATAGTAGTTATATTCTTGTACAAAGGAGCAGTATTATAGTAGTTATATTCTTGTACATAGGGGCAGTTGTTATGATCCGGAACCATGGAAGACCACCACAAATCATTGGCAAAAGGTGACAAGAGCATTGGCAACTAATCTGGCCGCCATCCCCTTACTAACCATCACAACTAGAAGTAGCCGAGGGGTGAACTAACATCCTGTGCACCGCGAACCCAGCCGGAGAACTAACTATCCTAAAGGTAGGAAAGATGAATAACTCTCTGCCTCAGAAAATAGACAAGAATAGCAAGCCCCCCACATTCAAAGACTGCAGTGATATAGGAAAAAATACAATACACAGATAGATGACAGGATTAGCAAAAGGTGAGGCCCCCACTGACTAAAATAGGAAAGGACAGGAAAGGGACTGATGGTGGCCAGAGAAAAACCCTGCAAAATACTAACTTCCTGATAGTACAAAAAGGCCCTCAGATCGCACGATCTGAACTCCGTCCTATACCAGGCGCCCTTGTCATACCAATGAACAGAAAACAAGAATCACAACAAACTCAACAAGCCACAAACACATGGACCCAAAGGAGCTATACTCCACACAGAACTGCAGGGAGTTCCTCAACAATCCACTGAGGGGGAAAATCCCTGGAAGGAAATAAACTGAAACCAACCACAACAAATGACAAACCCAGATAAGCAAAAGAGCCAGACAATAAATAAAGAGCAAGCACTTATCTGGAGTAGATGTGATGTAGAGCAGGATTAAGCAGGCTGGAGATACAAAGAACAACTGACATCCGACAACAGCCTGCAATCAGACCAGGACTTAAATAAGCGGAGAGTTAGCAATGGAAACACCCACTGCACAACACACCTGGTCCAAGTCCAAACCATTCCTGGCCACCAGAGGGAGCCTCCCAGCAGCCAAAACATAACTAACATTTACAACAGGCAGTATTATATAGCAGTTGTATTCTTGTACATAGGGGCAGTATTATAGTAGGTATATTCTTGTACATAGGTGTCAGTATTATAGTAGTTATATTCTTGTATATAGGGGCAGTATTATAGTAGTTATATTCTTGTATATAAGAGCTGTATTATAGAAGTTATATTCTTGTACATAGGTGGCAGTATTATAGTAGTTATATTCTTGTATATAGGGGGCAGTATTATAGTAGTTATATTCTTGTATATAAGAGCAGTATTATAGTAGTTATATTCTTGTATATAGGGGGCAGTATTATAGTAGTTATATTCTTGTACATAGGTGGCAGTATTATAGTCAATACAAAGGAACAGAAAATGTCCAGCTCACCCGCATAAATCTTCAAATGGTTCAGAGCACCTGTGGCATCTAAGCCTAGATGCATAAAAGTCCAATGAAGAGAAGGAACCATGAGTTGCATCTCAGCTCTCTCTCCTGGCGCGGTGATGTATCTGACCTGCTCCTTTGCATTATTCGTTCCTTTCCGTTTTCTGTTCTCGTCGCTGTTTTGTGACTTATGATGATTCCTCATTATCCTCTGTGGACGGAGATGGACACAGACTCCAGCACTTCGTCGTCTCACAGTAAGTTCCTTTTATTCCTGGGAGACACTTTGTGATTCTTATGTTCGGAGGAAACGTCTCTGACACCTTTGTTCGTTTTCTGCGCTATCAGAGTTGTCATCAATCTCCTGAACAGAAACATTCATGTAATATATTTTCTATCAGCCACAAAGTATAAATCTTCCATTATCTCACCGCAGATCTTTCTGTCTGCTCGAGGAGAAATCTGAAATCCTTGTCCTTATCTTGCCCAAGCGATCAACCCAAAGTATGGAAATTGGGCTTTTGTGGCAATGAGACGTATATCATCAGGGCTTGTATGGCCCGAGATGTAAAGGATATGTATCACTCATATACTGCACTGTGGTTACATAATGGAATAATGTCGCCATATACGTTCCCCACTATTCACCATTTCTTTTTAGGGTCCACATAATACCAGTATAAAATACCATACAGTTTTCACTCCCGTTTAGTGCATATATTATAGCATTAAACCATGCTGAAATAATAAAACAATTAGAAAAATATAATTAATCAAGCACCAATATCACAGGGCCAGAAATATGCCAAAAAAAGGGGGTATGGCATTAAATATTTTTCCCAAAAAATATTTAGTGGAATCTAATCCCTCAGATCATGTGTGTTTTGCCTGGTGGCTGTCTCAAGGGCACATTCCTTGAGAAAGCCACCAGGCGAAACGCGCGTTGGGTTGCTAGGGTGTTTCTAGGGGACTTCTCTCATCTACCATGGGTAAGCTTACGCTATGATTTTTGCATGTGCACTTACTGAGTGGGATTTTTTGATGTCACTTTGCTGCAGTATTTAAGAGTACTGAATAATTCAAATGATGTCATACCTCATTCTGTGTTTCACTTATATTGTTTAACATACGGTATGTCCCATGTTTTAGATGCGTTTTTTTCTCCTAAGATTCCCCTCCCCCACTAGTGGGATTTATGTCTGACATTTCCTCTGGGAATAAACCTGACTGTTATTATTGCTGTTTATAATTGCTATATTCCTGTAATTATGAATAAAATATTTGTTTTTTAGTGGATGAGTTACTACAATTTTTTGTGTTGTTATCATGAAATAATAAAACAGTCTTTAAGGGTTTGTACCAAGAAATGAACTTATCCCCTGTCCATGTGACACTTTGAGCCCACTGGCAATCCCGAACTCTGATTACCCCTGTCTGAAAGGAGCGGTGGTCCTACATGTGAACTTCCAGCCAATCATTCTTAAAGGGGTTGTCCACAGGATAGGGGATAACTTGCTGATTAATGGTTGTTCCACACCAATCTGCAGAGTAGGGAACTCTTATCCTCATTACAAAATGAAGTGGCAGGACGGACGCTGACTGCTACTCCATTGACTCTCTATGGAACTGCCGGAAAAGTGCATCGCTGGACAGCCCTATAGGGAAGGAATGACTGATATCAACTCTATATACAGCATATAACACATAACCCACCAATCACAATAAGGGATGTCACAGCTCACCTCCTCCCCTTCCTGTACAATGACAGATGACACCTTAATAAACAGTAGATAACACAGGATTCACCATACACAATAGATGTCACAGCTCACCTCCTACTTCTGTTTAATGACTGTTAACACTTCTATATACAGTAGATAACACATAACCCACCAACCCCAATAGTGGATGTCAGAGCTCACCCCCCCTCCTGTACAATGAGTAATAACACCTCTATATACAGTACATAACACAGGATCCGCCATTCACAATAGGTAATATCACAGCTCACCACCTTCTTACTCCTGTACATTGACCAGTAACACCTCTATATACAGTAGATAAAACAGGATCCACCATTCTCAATAGGTGATGTCACATCTCACCTCCTCCTCCTCCTGTAAAATGACTGATAACACCTCTATATACAGTAGATAACACAGGATTCATCAATCACAATAGGTGATATTGTGACGCCCTGGACTAGCCAGGTAGTCACAGGTAGACCCCCGCATTACACCTGTCCCCTAAAAAGGAGTCATCAGCCAACCACAAAAACCCTTGTCACCTCCCTCAGTGCTTGATGGACACACGAGGGGGCGGAGCCAGGTGGTTGGCCACGCCCACCAAGGAGTCCAGAGGGCCTGAGGCAGGAAACAGCAGATTAGTTCAGGAGGTGAAGTAGAGTGGAGGTAGGCCTGTGTGTCAGGTCTGCAACTAACTGACAGGTGCCAGGGTTGGAGCCCTGATATCTCTGGCTAGGAGGCATGCGGTGGCCTCGGCCTGCAGGAGCCGGGAAGACAGCTCGGTGGAACCGTGGTGGACTGGGACAAGGTAGTGGCCCGCCGGTACCGACCCGGGGAACCGACTCGGAAACCGGAGCACACAGGGGGTACTCAGACCCTGAAACGAGGGGGATAGAAAGCCACCGCACAGGTAGAGAGATCCCACGGGCCAGCGTCTGCGGGCAAACGGGCTCTCTCGACATATACACAGCCGGGGAGCGGGCTCCGGTCGCTGAAGCACAGGCAGTCTACACAACACGATGCAGGAGAAAGGCAGAGACCACCATCCGGGTGGGGGCACCGACCACCATCCACTTGGTTTACCAGTGACTTGTGTGTGTCAATAACAGTGAGTAAAACAGTGCCTTCCGGTCACGCACATCGCCCTGCACCGCCCAGCTACTCCCCAACGGGTCCCGGGGCCATCCTCTACCCACGGAGGGGTTAACATCTTGCTGCACTACCATCTTCCCCGGGGTGCCAAATAATCGCAGCGGTGGTGCCCAACTTCACCACGACCCATGGATGGCGTCACGAACTCAAGCGCGGCTCCGGTCGTGCACCTATCTAACCCCCACCAAAAGCGCCAGCATCCCCGGGTCCGGAGGCGCTCGAGCCACCCACCAACGAGCCCGGATCCGAGCTGCTCGGCTGCGGCCGAGCGCGGGGCGGTACACTTCGACTCTTCTGGCGTCACGAACAGGATATGTGACGCCCTGGACCCCAGGGGTCACAGGTAACAACACCTACCACATTACACACACACCCCCATCCCTTGTGAGGACACACTAGTCACCCGAAAGGGAGACCTGATGCCTCCCTCAGGGCCAGTAGGGCACACCAGGTGGGTGGAGTCAGGCGGAAAGACACGCCCACCGAGGAGACTACTGCCCTGAGGCAGGAAATACAAACAGTTTAGTCAGAGAGAGTGACAGTGACAGGAGGTGTGAGGAGCAGAGCTGTCAGGGACCCGGGTTGGAGCCTGGGATCCCCGTAACGTCAGGCAGGCAGACGGTGGTCGCCGCCTGCAGGAGTACCGGTACAGCAACCGGCGGAACTGTAGGGACCGGGCCAGGGTTGGAGCCTGCCGGCCCTGAACCGGGGAGTCAACCGTTGACTGGAGCACCAGAAACCGGGTACTCAGACCTCGTCCTAGCTTAGAAGCCACTGAGTTTAGACAAATTAACTGATTGCAGTCTGGACGTCACGGGTTCATCCTCACCCAAAGTCCCAAAAGAAGGCAAAAGCCCACCGATACCGGGTGAGAGCCACCGCCAAGGGCCAAACATCCGACGGGCCAGCGCCTGCGGGCAACCGAGGGCTCCTCCGGCAGCTAAACGCTGGGGAGCGGGCTACCACTGTCCAGGCAGGGAAGCCAACAGTCAAACAAGAGGTGCAAGGGATAGGGGCCACCATCAGCCTCACAAGGGACACAAGCAGCCGGCTGCGGGACCCGACCAGACCCGAACTTTGGTTTACCAGTGACTCTGAGTGTGAATTAATCGTGAGTACACCAGTGCCATCCGGGCACGACACTGCACCGCAGCATGGCACCCTGCACCCCGACAACAACACCGTCGCCAGTCCCCACCGGGCCCCGGGACACACTGCCCCTACCCACGGAGGGGCTAACATCTAGGCTGCAGCCACAACACCGATCCCGGACGAGCCCCCTTCACTGCAGCCGCAGCGGTGGTGCATCCCGTCACCACGACCCGTGGGTGGTGTCACGACCTGTCCGACGACAACGCGGCCCCCGGGCTGCGAACCTCGTCCCACACCACCACCCCACTGCCTCCCCTTAACAGAGCGACGTGGCCCCCGGTCCGGAGGCGCTCATGCCACCGACAACCCGAGCCCGGACCTCGAGCGGCTCAGCCCGAGCCGCGGAGCGGCCGGGCCCCTCTCAGGGCGGTACAGATACTTACCTATTCACTCACCTGGTGAAGTGCGCCTTAAAGCGAAGTCAGCGGTGATCCATTGCAAAGTTTTCAGAATCCGCCATCTTGCCGCCATCTTTTGGCGCGAAGATTCCCGCCAGAGTCTTCTTCCCCGCAGAAAGGGCACGAAAGCCAAAGCCCCGCCCCCTGGCAACTCGGCTGTGCAGAAAAGCGCGCGGTCGGAAAGTGAGACTAGAGAGAAAAAGAAGCGAGTGCCGCAAAAAGACCAAGGGGGAGAAGATGGAGTATGTCTGCTCCCAAGCCTAATGCTAGCCCCGCTCTGACCGCTGGAGCGGCGGCGCTAATAGAGAGTGCCGCCAGTGAGGAAGAGGTTACAGCTCCCGCTCCGGTCGCAGGAGCGGCGGTTCCAGAGGCTCCGATAGTGACTCCCCATGTGGCAGCTGGCGGCGAACCGCCTGCCGCAGGAAGGATGTCGGCCCCAGCAGTCCGCCCGGCCGCGACGGGAACGGTGCCCTACTCTGAAGACCCCCCGATAGCCAGCTCAGAGCCAGAAGGGGTGACCGACAGGGAGGCCGTGGCCCCCGCTATGGATGCCGGAGCCGAGGCGGCATGGGACCAGTTGCCGCCGGGGACTGCGACGTGGTTGGAGAGGAAGCTGGCGCAGTTCTGTATCCAGGTACGGGTCGAGTCAATGCAGCAGGCTTTAGGTTGGAAGCAGGAGATGCAAAAGATGGTGGCTGTGGTGCAGGCGAACGAGAGGCCCGCCTCATGGAACGCACCCCGGTAGGATAAGGCCATGCAAACCCTTCCAGACCCGCCGACCCGTTGGGAGACAGGGCCCGCTCACGGTGAAACCGGCGAACCACAGATGTCCCAGATCTCCGTGCCAGCCTTGGGTGTAAGAAGGCATACATGGGGGCACAGTTGCACGTCCTCCCTTCTTCGCTATCCTCTGACCATGAAGACGGCAAAGAATGTTAAAAGGTAGCGGTTCCCGGCTACTATACTGCCCGTCCCTGTTGGGACTTTGATTCCAGTTGTTTTACCCCGTTTTAAAATGAACATGGCCGAGGACTTGCAGGCCACCCAATAACTTTTGGGTTTGTAAATAGTCCCGGACCACCTTTCCTGTCCTACAGTCTCCGGAGAGGCTGGTTGGAGGAAGGGCCTGCGGCAGAAGAGGCCGAGGTCTCGTCACCATGCAAACCGGTGACAACCCTCCGGGCCAGGGGTCCCCTGGACGTGGGGCCTCTGAGAGACTGCCAGGAACTTTTTACCCGGCCCGTATGGGCAACACACAGACCTGACCCGATTCCTGGACTGGGGAAAAGGGGTGCTGACCTGGTTTTAGAGGCAGCATCAAGGTTTAGGTTTGCTTGGGTGGGCAAATGGAAGGACCCGGTCCCATCTCGTTCCCGGTTTAATAAAATGTTGGTAACGTTTAAGCAAAATGTCTCCCATAGGGGAACAGAGAGTCCTCAGTGGTTGATACCTTTTAATGGCTAACTGAAAAGATGGTAATAATTGCAAGCTTTCGAGACTACTCAGGTCTCTTCATCAGGCATGGTATAACACAAAATCTGAAGAGTCACGTATTTATACACAACAGGACTTAGAATAGTGCAGTAAAAAAAAAAAAAAAAAAAAAAAAAAAAGAACAAGTTATATGAAACAGAACTATCTCTATGGCAGGGGGACAAGCTGTTCTAGCCATAAATACTGCTGCAGTTCAGTGTGAAAGTTTTATTGTCCTTTGATAAGGGTCTGGTCCAGGGCTGTGACACGCTCGGATGGTCAGAGGAGCACATCTTTTAACTGATGTAAAAAGACATGAATCCATGAGACACATTCATTCCTTCTCTGAAGGAATGAATGTGTCTCATGGATTCATGTCTTTTTACATCAGTTAAAAGATGTGCTCCTCTGACCATCCGAGCGTGTCACAGCCCTGGACCAGACCCTTATCAAAGGACAATAAAACTTTCACACTGAACTGCAGCAGTATTTATGGCTAGAACAGCTTGTCCCCCTGCCATAGAGATAGTTCTGTTTCATATAACTTGTTCTTTTTTTTTTTTTTTTTTTTTTTTTTACTGCACTATTCTAAGTCCTGTTGTGTATAAATACGTGACTCTTCAGATTTTGTGTTATACCATGCCTGATGAAGAGACCTGAGTAGTCTCGAAAGCTTGCAATTATTACCATCTTTTCAGTTAGCCATTAAAAGGTATCAACCACTGAGGACTCTCTGTTCTTTTAAACAATTTTTTTATCTCTACTGGCTAACACGGTACAAAGATATATTTTACTTGTATCCCATAGGGGATGAATACAACACTTTCTTGATTGTAAATACTGTTACTATAACTGTACATATGTTCTCTTTTATCTTTTCCAGTTACAAAACAAACGGTGGTGGTTGGACAGCCCGCGGACGGTCTGTGGTTAACCAAGGGGGAGTGTGACACCCTGGACTAGCCAGGTAGTCACAGGTAGACCCCCGCATTACACCTGTCCCCTAAAAAGGAGTCATCAGCCAACCACAAAAACCCTAGTCACCTCCCTCAGTGCTTGATGGACACACCAGGGGGCGGAGCCAGGTAGTTGGCCACGCCCACCGAGGAGTTCAGAGGGCCTGAGGCAGGAAACACAGCAGATTAGTTCAGGAGGTGAAGTAGAGTGGAGGCAGGCCTGTGTGTCAGGTCTGCAACTAACTGACAGGTGCCAGGGTAGGAGCCCTGGTACCTCTGGCTAGGAGGCAAGCGGTGGCCTCGGCCTGCAGGAGCTGGGAAGACGGCTCGGTGGAATCATGGTGGACCGGGACAGGGTAGTGGCCCGCTGGTACCGACCTGGGGAACCGACTCGGAAACCGGAGCACACAGGAGGGTACTCAGACCCTGAAACGAGGTCCAGAATCCACTGGACTGAGTTAATTCACTGATTGCGGTCTGGACTATAGGTCCTTTCCCACCCAAGTCCCGACTGAAGACAACAGCCCACCGAGGGGGATAGAAAGCCACCGCACAGGCAGAGAGATCCCACGAGCCAGCGTCTGCGGGCAAACGGGCTCTCCTGACATATACACAGCCGGGGAGCGGACTCCTGACGCTGAAGCGCAAGGAGTCTACATCTACACAACACGGTGCAGGAGAAAGGCAGAGACCACCATCAACTTGGTTTACCAGTGACTTGTGTGTGTCAATAACAATGAGTACAACAGTGCCCTCCGGCCGCGCACATTGCCCTGCACCGCCCAGCTACCCCCAACGGGTCCCGGGGCCATCATCCCTACCCATGGAGGGGTTAACATCATGCTGCACTACCATCTCCCCCGGGGTGCCCAATAATCGCAGCGGTGGTGCCCAACTTCACCACGACCCGTGGGTGGTGTCACGAACTCAAGCGCGGCTCCGGCCGTGCACCTATCTAACCCCCACCAAAAGTGCCAGGATCCCCTTTCAGAGCGAAGTGACCCCGGGTCCGGAGGCGCTCGAGCCACCCACCAACGAGCCCGGATCCGAGCGGCTCGGCTGCAGCCGAGCGCTGGGCGGTACAATATCACAGCTCACCTCCTCCCCCTCCTGTACAATGGCTGATAACACCTATATATACTATATTTAAGACGGGATCCATTATTCACAATAGATGTCACAACAAAACCAGTAATAATTGTTTCCGTGTCTTTTTGTAATTAGCACATTCCTGGTAACACGTTCCCTTCCCGGTCCATATTTTCGGTTTTCCGGCCGGAGGACATCTTTCTTGCCCTTGTTCCCTGGTTTGGTAGCGGAGATGAAAGGCATTAGGAGGTGCTATTTCGTGGCGCGGGCCGGCGTGTAATTCACGGGGCTGGTAAGTGGATACGACAAAGTTGTATTTTGATTTAACCCTCTTTGTGGCTATTAGCAGTTTCCGCTTTCACCTCGCAGTGTTCCCCTTACTTCCTCCCTGACCTTTGTTTCATCATTTATGGTCCAATTTGGTCGTGAAAAACCCAGTGAGCGCGGCCGTCACTCCGCCCGGGACGCACGCTGATCACTTTGACATTTGTAGCTATGGAAAAAGCATTAGGCAGGTGTACGGGACGATCTCCAGCCCCACAACAGGGCTTTGTTTCACTCGCGTTCGCCCCCGGGCTACAACATCAGGCACAATCCATTTTCCATTGAAATTTCAAACCTTTTTTTCCCCTGAAATACATTTCATTCTTTTCATGTCATCGAGCTGCGCAGCTGTTACTGGAGCCGGGGCTGCTGAGAGTTGTAGTGGTTTAAATTCCTGATTTAACTCCTCTGTTACATTTTTGTTCCATTTCTTTCCTCATTTACCAAATTCAAATTTAAATTTAAAAATTTAACGAAGAATTTAAACAATTCAGAAAAAAGACAAAATATGGCTTTTGGCGCAATTTTCCGAGACCCGTTTCGTTCTGATTTTTCAGGATCTGGGGCTCAGTGACGGTTTATTTTTTGGGCCCTGAGCTGAGGTTTCTACTGATACCATCTTTGGGTAAATATAATGTTTTAATTGCCTTTAATTGCACTTTATTATAAAATTGCGGTGGCCCAAAAAACATTTTTTTTCATTACGCTATTTACTGATTGGTCTATCAAAATATAAAAGAAATTAGTCCAGACATCATGAAATCTGTGTATTTTTTTTTTTTTTAATTTCTTTATTTTCAAGGGGCAAAAGGGGAGGGGTGATTGGAGCTTTTGTGGGAGGTTTTTTTTTCATATTTTTCAAAACTTTTTGTTTTAACTTTTTATTGTATTTTCTAGTCCACTTAGAGGACTTGAAGCTGCGATAATTCGATTGTTTATACTATACATAGCAGTGCATGAGCACTGTTGTGTATAGCAAAAATCGTGATCTCCTATGAATGCCGCTCACAGCCGGCATTCGCAGGAGGATAGTCATGACAGACACAGGAGGTTAGCAGCTCCAATTGTCTGATCGTTTCTGCTATACACACCAGTTAATAAGCATTGTTGTGTATAGCAAAAATCGTGATCTCCTATGAATGTCGCTCATAGCTGGCATTCGCAGGAGGATCGTCATGACAGACACAGGAGGTTAGCAGCTCCAATTGATCGATCGCTTCATCTATATACAGCAGTGCATGAGCACTGTTGTGTATAGCAAAAATCCTGATCTCCTATGAATGTCGCTCGCAGACGGCATTCACAGCAGGATCGTCATGACAGACACATTGGTCATGACAACCCATCCACACAGTGCATTCACATCACGGGGCCACAGATGGGAGCAGAGGATGAAGCGTTAAATCCCACTATCACAGATTGACAGTGAGATTTAACCGGTTAACAGCCGTGTGTGGATCTCCAATCAGATTAGCAGACATGTGCAGGGAAAGATGCGGGTGCAGCATGTGAGCCCGCATTAAAGCAAGGGACATGACATATAACATATAACATAAAGATACATCATATGTGGCATGAAGGGATTAAAGTGTGACTGTCGTTTTACTTTTTGCTTGATAAATCAAGAGCAGAAGTAAAAATAAGAAACTATTTAACCCCTTCAGCCCCCGGGCACTTTCCGTTTTTGCGTTTTTTTTTTTGCTCCTTTTCTTCCGAGAGCCGTAACTTTTTTATTATTCCATCAATCTTGCCATATGAGGGCTTGTTTTTTGCGGGACGAGTTGTACTTTTAAATGAAATCATAAGTTTTACCATATAGTGTACTGGGAAACGGCAAAAAAATTCCAAGTGCGGAAAAATTACAAAAAAAGTGGGATCGTACAATAGTTTTTGGGATATTTTATTCACCATGTTCACTATATGATAAAACTGATGTATCTATGTGATGCCTCAGGTCGGTGCGAGTTTGTAGACACCAAACATGTATAGGTTTACTTGTATCTAAGGGGTTAAAAAAAAATCACAAGTTTGTCCAATAAAAGTGGCGCACGTTTTGCGCCATTTTCCGAAACACGTAGCGTTCTTTTTTTTTGGGATCTATGGCTCAGTGATGGCTTATTTTTTGCGTCTCGAGCTGACGTTTATAATGTTACCATTCTTGCGCAGATGCTACGTTTTGATCGCCTGTTATTGCATTTTGCGTAAAACTTGCGGCGACCAAAAAAAGTTAATTTTGGCGTTTGGAATTTTTTTGCCACTACGCCGTTTACCAATCAGATTAATTGATTTTATATTTTGATAGATCTGGCATTTCTGAATGCGGCGATACCAAATATGTGTATATTTATTTCTTTTTTAACCCTTTAATTTTCAATGGGGGGAAAGGGGGGTGATTTGAACTTTTAGGGTTTTTTTTTATTTTCTAAAACTTTTTTTTTACTTTTTTTTTTTATTTTACTAGTCCCCCTAGGGGGCTATAGCGATCAGCAATCCGATCGCTGATCGCTATCTGCTGATCACAGCTATAAACAGCAGATACAGTCACTTTGGTTTTCCCTCTGCTCTCGGCCGAGGGAAAACGAAAGTGAAACATCATAGCAGCAGGCGTCATCACATGACCCTGTGCTACGATGGCAACCACCGATAGTCACGTGATAACACACGTGACGTCCGGTGGGGGCGGCGGTAAGTAACAAACATGGCCGCGCGCATTTAAATTTTGCTGCCAGACTTTGGCAGCAAGATTTAAGGGGTTAATGGCCACGGGTGGAAGCGATTCCACCCGCGGCTAGCAGGCACACATGTCAGCTGTTGAAAACAGCTGATATGTGTGCCGATCCACGCCACCTGCCCGCAGCAGGGGGCGGGGCTTAATGGGACACGATCCTGGACGGATAGATCCGTCCAAGGTCGTGAAGGGGTTAATATATGTTAAAAGAGAACTTTTCTTCTTTTTCCTCCTGGACTGATCTTTCATTCTCAATTCATGGGTAAAATCTGTAAATTCTGTATTCAGTAAAGATACATTGTCCCATTACTGCGATAGAAGATGACAGTTGGTGCTTTTAAAATTCTATGGAGGGAGAAGGCGGAGCTAGAGGCGGAGGCAGACATCCTGCTGAATGACAGTTCTAGTTCTCCCTAGAATTTTGAGCACCAACTGTCATCTATTTTAGTAATGGGAAAGTATATTTATTGCAGACAATTTTGAAAATGAAAGATCAGACCAGGAGAAGCAAAATATATATATATATATATATATATATATATATATATATATATATATATATATATATATATATATATTACAAAGTTTTTTATTGTTACGCTTAATATTGATTTATGAAAAAATGTATATTAAAACGACCATTAGTCTTTGACAGGAATGCAATGGAATTGTAATTGGTTAAAATATTTTTTTAGTTACTTTTTTTTAATAAACAGTGTATTTATTATTTTTCTTATACTTATTTCTATTATTATTGTTATTATTTGCTATTATTACAATAATGTATAATTAATATTATTTCATTTTTTAGTGTTTATAATAACTTAAAAAATAAAATAATGAATTATTATAATTATTATTTTATTTATTTATATTACTATTTTTTTATTATTTAGTGTTTAATAAACATTAAACAATAACATTATATAAGTAAGAATAAATTATTATATTTTTTATTGTTTATTTTCCATTATTATTATTATTAGTGTTTATTAAACATAATAATAATAATAATATGCCCCCTCCTCCCTAAAATAAACATTAAATAAAGTTTAATTTTTGGAGTGGGAAAAATAGTTTGACAAGTAAAAAAAACATAGTAACATAGAATTCAGACAATAATAAAAAAAAGAAGTTAAAACACAAACTGAAATAAATTAATTTAGAATGTTCCGAGTGTGATAAAAAAAATAAAAATAATAAAAAAAATCTATAAAAACCCATTGCTGGAATCATAAAAAATCAGTGTAAAAAGATGATACAACAATATATTAAAAGGTCAATGTCAATAAAAAACAAAACATTGCTCTTTGCTCTTGGGACGCAGTGAAGCAGAAAAAGGAACATTTTAAGGATTTCAGAATTCTCTATTGAGGAGGAGAAATATCTCCAGTAAACGTGTCGGCCGCCCTCTTGGGTGAAATGTTTTTGTTTTCTTTTCTTCTAGTTTTTAGTTATAGCTATTTCGGAAAATAAGTGACAATCAATGTGCTTGCCGCTACAGCTCCGAAAGGGTTGGTAATTCAGTGATCTATTCCTCCAGCCGGTCTTATATAGGGCAGTATTATGGCAATATTAAGTAGATATCTTAAGTGAATAAATATTATTATTATTATACGGTATAGCAGTTTTATTTGGAGAATTGTATGGCAGTATTATGAAGATACCTTAGATTGTGAGCCCCAATGGGGACAGTGTTGCTGATGTATGTAAAGCACTATGGAATTAATGCTATACAGTTAGGTCCAGAAATATTTGGACAGTGACACAAGTTTTGTTATTTTAGCTGTTTACAAAAACATGTTCAGAAATACAATTCTATATATAATATGGGCTGAAAGTGCACACTCCCAGCTGCAATATGAGAGTTTTCACATCCAAATCGGAGAAAGGGTTTAGGAATCATAGCTCTGTAATGCATAGCCTCCTCTTTTTCAAGGGACCAAAAGTAATTGGACAAGGGACTCTAAGGGCTGCAATTAACTCTGAAGGCGTCTCCCTCGTTAACCTGTAATCAATGAAGTAGTTAAAAGGTCTGGGGTTGATTACAGGTGTGTGGTTTTGCATTTGGAAGCTGTTGCTGTGACCAGACAACATGCGGTCTAAGGGACTCTCAATTGAGGTGAAGCAGAACATCCTGAGGCTGAAAAAAAAGAAAAAATCCATCAGAGAGATAGCAGACATGCTTGGAGTAGCAAAATCAACAGTCGGGTACATTCTGAGAAAAAAGGAATTGACTGGTGAGCTTGGGAACTCAAAAAGGCCTGGGCGTCCACGGATGACAACAGTGGTGGATGATCGCCGCATACTTTCTTTGGTGAAGAAGAACCCATTCACAACATCAACTGAAGTCCAGAACACTCTCAGTGAAGTAGGTGTATCTGTCTCTAAGTCAACAGTAAAGAGAAGACTCCATGAAAGTAAATACAAAGGGTTCACATCTAGATGCAAACCATTCATCAATTCCAAAAATAGACAGGCCAGAGTTAAATTTGCTGAAAAACACCTCATGAAGCCAGCTCAGTTCTGGAAAAGTATTCTATGGACAGATGAGACAAAGATCAACCTGTACCAGAATGATGGGAAGAAAAAAGTTTGGAGAAGAAAGGGAACGGCACATGATCCAAGGCACACCACATCCTCTGTAAAACATGGTGGAGGCAACGTGATGGCATGGGCATGCATGGCTTTCAATGGCACTGGGTCACTTGTGTTTATTGATGACATAACAGCAGACAAGAGTAGCCGGATGAATTCTGAAGCCCAGATTCTGCCAAATGCCGCAAAGTTGATCGGACGGCGCTTCATAGTACAGATGGACAATGACCCCAAGCATACAGCCAAAGCTACCCAGGAGTTCATGAGTGCAAAGAAGTGGAACATTCTGCAATGGCCAAGTCATTCACCAGATCTTAACCCAATTGAGCATGCATTTCACTTGCTCAAATCCAGACTTAAGACGGAAAGACCCACAAACAAGCAAGACCTGAAGGCTGCGGCTGTAAAGGCCTGGCAAAGCATTAAGAAGGAGGAAACCCAGCGTTTGGTGATGTCCATGGGTTCCAGACTTAAGGCAGTGATTGCCTCCAAAGGATTCGCAACAAAATATTGAAAATAAAAATATTTTGTTTGGGTTTGGTTTATTTGTCCAATTACTTTTGACCTCCTAAAATGTGGAGTGTTTGTAAAGAAATGTGACAATTCCTACAATTTCTATCAGATATTTTTATTCAAACCTTCAAATTAAACGTTACAATCTGCACTTGAATTCTGTTGTAGAGGTTTCATTTAAAATCCAATGTGGTGGCATGCAGAGCCCAACTCGCCAAAATTGTGTCACTGTCCAAATATTTCTGGACCTAACTGTATAAGGGAATAAATATTATTATTATTATTATACTGTATAGCAGTTTTATTTGGGGAATTGTATGGCAGTATTATGTAGATACCTTAGATTGTGAGCCCCAATGGGGACATTGTTGCTGATGTATGTAAAGCACTATGGAATTAATTACGCTATATAAGGGAATAAATTTATTATTATTATACTGTATAGCAGTTTTATTTGGGGAATTGTATGGTAGTTTTACTGAATATATTTGGGTAAAAAGTATAAGTATATGCTTACTGGAAGCCCAGGTGCTGAGACCCTGAAAACTGGGGTGTTCGAAAGTTGTCTGAATAAAGAGGTACTGAGCATGTGCGACCACTACTGTTATATAGTGGTCGCACATGCTCAGTACTGCTTCATTCACAAAGGGGTTTTTATGACCTCCCCATTCCAAAGATTAGTGGGGGTCACAACTGTAAGACTTTCAATGATCATACTGTATATTTAATATTTATTTGTTACAATCCCTTTAAGGCCGATTTCCACAATCAGTGATTTTCGGGTCTCTAAGGCCAGTTTCACACATCCGGCATTTCGCCGCTTTGCCGGATCCGACACACTCCAGTACAGTGCAATACAGTATAATGGCATCACGACAAGCTCCGGTCACATGCTGTCATGTGACCGGAGCACGTGACTGGAGCTTGCCGCGATGCCATTGTACTGTATTGCACTGTACTGGAGTGTGCCGGATCCGGCAAAGCGGCGAAATGCCGGATGTGTGAAACCGGCCTAAGAGTAAAAAAATAAGCGTCCAACGTAAATGGCCGATTGAACTCTGCCCTTGGCTGACCCTCATTGTCTGCTGTTCCCATAATGCATTGCACACTCATAGCCACAGGATACAATGTTTCCACTTTTCAGAAGTAGCAATGCACAGTCCGCGGTAGTGACAGTCCCTAACGATGCAACGGATCTAGAGGCGCGAGAAATAAAATTAACACCACGACCGTATCACATGACCGTCATTAAGCGGCGGGTCCGAGAGCGATGGATTTCAGAGGCGCACTCGCCTTTAATCCGTGTCAGATCCTCGTTTAAAGTGGGTTCTTAAGAAACATCTGCACCTTTAAAAGGTCTTGAAAGAATTTACGTTCACGGACCATTAGAATTTCTAAACACCCCGCAGCCTCCAGCAGGAGAACACGTGTTGAGTGTATATTACCAAATCCCTTTCACTAAAGTCCTTCTGACTGCGGAGCTTTTAATGGCCGCCTCTCAGCTGACTCCAGGAGAGATTTGTTTTACATGCCGCATTAATCTTTCCCACATTTGCTCGGCCGGAGCAGCTACAGTTCCACTTGTGAGGTGTTTGCTCTCGTTAGGAGCGCAGATAAGTAGGGTCTCGAAATTGACCGCTTCCCTCTAAGCCGCCGACAATGCGGTCAGTCCCAACCCGAGCCGGCATCTTAAAAACAACAGGGATATAATCTGCAGTCAGGGTGGCCCAAAGGTTTTGTGGTTTTTGCATTCGGATCCCTTTTTCTACAATGTCGGTAGGACGGTCATTAAATTCAGAGTGAAACATTGGGGGAGGAAGTTGGTTTATAAAAGTATATAAGGCAACAGTAAATAATATAATGCGGCATAATGAGGCAAAATATGCTGCAATATGGTGTAAGTCAGAACAATACACAATAATAGAAGGTAATAAAACAATGTAACATCTCATATGGCAATGCACAGTAATGCAATATAACACATTGTAATATAAAACTGCAAAGGTCACAATGCAAAAGAATAAAACAGCATAGGTCATAATTAGTGATGGGCGGAGGCGGACTGGAAAAGTCTAGATCCGCGCGGTTTCAAATATACCCGTGTGCCGGACTCGGCCCGGAGTTCTCAGGGAACTCCGAATAACGATCCGTATCTGGCAACTTGGGATATAAAAATAAAATAGAAGACGACAAAATAAAGAAAATAACAATAAAACAAGCGCGCTATACTTATCAAGACTTCGGCGTGGCTGTAAATGCTTCTGGCTTTCTTCCGGTCACCATATAAGTCTATGGGGACCAGAATCCGGCACTTAAAAATGGTGGTAGAAGGGATAGGAGGATAGGAGCAGGAATGTTATACTTACCAGTCTGCTGTTCTGCTTCCAGGCCGCTCATTCTACTTCCGGAGCCACTTATTATTGCTTATCCATATGCACTGCTTCCCCCGCCCACCGGCAGTCCTCGCGTCTGTGATTGGTTGAAATCAGATGCACCTCCACCCTGAGTGATAGCATATCTGGCTTCTTCCAATCACAGATACAGACGGTGATACCCAGCACAGATAAAACATACGGCTACAGGCTGCAGCCCCCAGCCATGCGCTTATCTTGGCAGAATAAGAAGGTGTCTCATGCAGCTTTTTTTTTTTTTAATTATTTAAACAAATAATTTAAAAAACGGCATGCAGTTCCTCACAAATTTTGATACCCAGCCATGATGAAGCCGACAGCTGGGGACTGGTATTCTCAGGCTGGGGAGGCTCTTGTTTATTGCCCCCCAACCTAAAAATAGCAGCCTGCCGCCACCCAGGATTGTCGCATACCCAGCTTATCCGAATTGCCCTGCTGCAGTGGCAACTGGGGTAATAAGGGGTTAGTAACAGCTCACAGCTGCCACTAAGCTCTAGATCAATAATGGGGCAGATCTATGAGACCCCCCCATTACTAATCTGTAAGTGAAAAAAATAAACACAGACAATGAAAAAATCCTTTACCAGGAATAAAATACAAAAAACCCAACTACTTTCTCTCCTTTATTAACTCGCAAAACACCCAGTTCCAATGCAATCCACATGAGGTCCCACAACGATTCTAGCTCAGCTACATCTGAAGGCACAGCACAAGAGCATAGAACATGACCACCAGTTGTAAGCATCAGGCAGTAGATAAGCCACATGATGAGTAGTGATGTCACTCAGGTTATTTGCAATCACAGCTGGAGGTTCCCACGGTCCTCCACCTGTGCTCGCAGGTAACCAGACATCAGGTGACTACATAGAGCAGGTGAGGTTACCGAGTTCACAGACCTGCAACCCTGGTAGAATTTGGTGCTGAAATTTCTAGAGCATATTCCTGCACCTAATCTACACCTCCTGGCAGAAATCTCAAATCAATATCACATCATATCACCTTCTTGGCCAAGAGGTATAGATTGGATGCAGGATCATGCTTTAGAAATTTCTGCACCAAATTCTGCCAGGAGATGCAGGTCTGTGAACTCGGTAACTCCGTGCGCCTGGAATGGAGACTAGAGCGGTCCAGATACCATCATTATGCCACCACACACATAATTCCTTCTTCATGGTGTTGCCCATGAAGGTGTGTATTTTGAGTTTCTGTAACTTATAATTTATGTTGTCTATTGGGATAGTCTGGAACCATCTATATCTGAATGTATAGTGGGAAGCTCCTCTATAAAAGCAGTATTGATGTGTAGTGTAGAGCCCCCCTATAACAGCAGTCTGGATATATAGTATGGAGCCCCCCTATAACAACAGTCTAGATATATAGTGTGGAGCCCCCTATAACATCAGTTTGGATGTGTAGTTTAGAGCCCCCTATAACAGCAGTCTGGATATATATTGTGGAGCCCCCTATAACAGCAGTCTGGATATATAGTGTGGAGCCCCCTATAACAACAGTCTAGATATATAGTGTGGAGCCCCCTATAACAGCAGTCTGGATATATAGTGTGGAGCCCCCTATAACAGCAGTCTGGATATATAGTGTGGAGCACCCTATAACAGCAGTCTGGCTGTGTAGTGTAGAGCCCCCTATAACAGCAGTCTGGATATATATTGTGGAGCCCCCTATAACAGCAGTCTGGATATGTAATGTAGAGCCCCCCTATAACAGCAGTCTGGATATATATTGTGGAGCCCCCTATAACAGCAGTCTGGATATATAGTGTAGAGCCCCCCTATAACAGCAGTCTGGATATATAGTGTAGAGCCCCCTATAACAGCAGTCTGGATATATAGTGTAGAGCCCCCCTATAACAGCAGTCTGGATATAAAGTGTGGAGCCCCCTATAACAGCAGTCTGGATATACAGTGCTGGCCAAAAGTATTGGCACCCCTGCAATTCTGTCAGATAATCCTCAGTTTCTTCCTGAAAATGATTGCAATCACAAATTCTTTGGTATTAACTTCATTTAATTTGTCTTCAATGAAAAAAAATAAAAAAAATTGTCATAAAGCCAAATTGGATATAATTCCACACCAAACATAAAAAAGGGGGTGGACAAAAGTATTGGCACTGTTTGAAAAATCATGTGATGCTTCTGTAATTTGTGTAATTATCAGCCCCTGTAACTTACCTGTGGCACCTAACAGGTGCTGGCAATAATAAATCACACTTGCAGCAGGTGACATGGATTAAAGTTGCCTCAACCTCTGTCCTGTGTCCTTGTGTGCACCACATTGAGCATGGAGAAAAGAAAGAAGACCAAAGAACTGTCTGAGGACTTGAGAATCCAAATTGTGAGGAAGCATGAGCAATCTCAAGCTACAAGTCCTTCTCCAAAGACATGAAAGTTCCTGTGTCTACGGTGCGCAGTGTCATCAAGAAGTGTAAAGCCCATGGCACTGTGGTAACCTCCCTAGATGTGGAAGGAAATGAAAAATTGACGAGAAATTTCAACGCAAGATTGTGCGGATGGTGGATAAAGAACCTCGACTAACATCCAAACAAGTTCAAGCTGCCCTGCAGTCCGAGGGTACAACAGTGTCAACCCGTACTATCCGTCGGCATCTGAATGAAAAGGGACTGTATGGTAGGATATATGGGCGGCACGGTGGCTCAGTGGTTAGCACTGCAGCCTTGCAGCGCTGGGGTCCTGGGTTCAAATCCCACCAAGGACACCATCTGCAAGGAGTTTGTATGTTCTCCCCGTGTTTGCGTGGGTTTCCTCCGGGTACTCCGGTTTCCTCCCACACTCCAAAGACATACAGATAGGGACTCTAGATTGTGAGCCCCAATGGGGACAGTGTTGCAAATGTATGTAAAGCGCTGTGGAATTAATAGCGCTATATAAATGAATAAAATTATTATTATTATTATTATACCCAGGAAGACCCCACTTCTTACCCAGAGACATAAAAAAGCCAGGCTGGAGTTTGCCAAAACTTACCTGAGAAAGCCTAAAACGTTTTGGAAGAATGTTCTCTGGTCACATGAGACAAAAGTAGAGCTTTTGGGAAAAGCCATCAAAATAGAGTTTACAGGAAAAGAAAGAGGCATTCAAGGAAAAGAACACGGTCCCTACAGTCAAACATGGCGGAGGTTCCCTGATGTTTTCGGGTTGCTTTGCTGCCTCTGGCACTGGACTGCTTGACCGTGTGCATGGCATTATGAAGTCTGAAGACTACCAACAAATTTTGCAGCATAATGTAGGGCCCAGTGTGAGAAAGCTGGGTCTCCCTCAGAGGTCATGGGTCTTCCAGCAGGACAATGACCCAAAACACACTTCAAAAAGCACTAGAAAATGGTTTGAGAGAAAGCACTGGAGACTACTAAAGTGGCCAGCAATGAGTCCAGACCTGAACCCCATAGAACACCTGTGGAGAGATCTCACAATGGCAGTTTGGAGAAGGCCCCTTCAAATCTCAGGGACCTGGAGCAGTTTGCCAAAGAAGAATGGTCTAAAATTCCAGCAGAGCTTTGTAAGAAACTCATTGATGGTTACCGGAAGCGGTTGTGCGCAGTTATTTTGGCTAAAGGTTGTGCAACCAAGTATTAGGCTAAGGGTGCCAATTTCTTTTGTCTGGCCCATTTTTGGAGTTTTGTGTGAAATGATCAATGATTTGATTTTTGTTTCATTCTCTTTTGTGTTTTTTCGTTGCAAGCAAAATAAATGAAGATAATAATAACAAAGAATGTGTGATTGCAATCATTGTCAAGAAGAAACGGAGTATTATCTGACAGAATTGCAGGGTGCCAATACTTTTGGCCAGCACTGTATAGTGTGGAGCCCCCTATAACAGCAGTCTGGGTGTATATTGTGTAGCCCCCTATAACAGCAGTCTGGACATATAGTGTGGAGCCCCCTATAATTCCTTCCCCGTGCCCTCGGACCCGGCTCTATGTATCACTTTTATCAGCTCCTTTATATTTTCATCATAAACTGTAATTGTTTCTCTTCATGGGATAAGAGGGGATCTGATTGGCTACTGTAAGATTCTGTATTTTTCTAATGGGAGTTTGAAGGAAGGAAATTTGATAAGACCGAGGAAAACAAAGGAAACGAGGAATGTGTAAGGAAGATTTATTAAAGGAGGGTTGAGTGATGTGTTGTTTTTAAAGCTGATTATCTGCATTGTGGATCAGTGACGAGAAGTGGAAGGGAAAAGCCTGGCATAAGGAAAGTAGCCTGGCACTGTCATAATGTATCAAATATTCTCAAATAACTCCAAATTAGCTGAAGTCACATCAAGAAACCTTAGGGTAAAGGGTTCATTTGGGTCAAGAACTTTCCAACAGTTCCTCTTGATTTCACAGAAAGTCCTGCATCTGTGTGTAACTGGAGCATCCTATGGCACCCAACACCCGAGACACATTATGTTGGGCCCCCACCTTGATATGCTTCAAGGGTCACCTGAAGTTGTACCTATCAGTATGTTGGGTTGTCCCTACTGTGATGGTTGCCAAAAATGTTTGCATATTTCATCTGGTCACTCTTCATAATCACATTCTCTGGCTGCTGTTGAGGGCAAATAATAATTTTGCAAGTACAGTCAGTTGTAAATTGAGGGGATGGGTACATGGACAGCCTCCTCTCCCTTTCATACCTCCTTCCTCACCCTCTTCTCTCCTGTCTGCTCCTTTCCAGTTCTCTTTTGATCTTTTCTCTTCTGATCCTGTTTATTTACTTTTTGCTTTTGTTGCTCCTCTGTTATTTTCTATTTTCTCTTCTCTTCCCTTTTGTTCTCTTCTGTCTCATCTCCTCTCCTCTCCCCTCTCTCCATCTTTCTTCTCCTCCCCTCTCCCCTTTTATATTTGCTCCTCTCTTCCCCTCTATTCACTTTTCTCTTCCCTCCTCTCTTCTCTCTGTGTCTTTCTTCTCCTGCCCTCTGAACTTTTTGCCTTTCTTGCTTGGTAAAGTTTGGGTAAGTGTTCATGAACAGTTTTCACTTCTTCCCCTTATTTTCTCTTTTTTCTTCTTGATCCGCTCTTGGGCCACCAAAAGTGACGCAGTATGAGATCTAATGTACCTTTAACCCCAGGATGCCCCGCAAGGACCGAATCATGGTGTTCCACCAAAACTTTAAGTCGCAGACGTAGGGGGAACAAGTATTTTGTTGGGAGGAAAACCCACTGGTGCCTCCTCCTGGGCCTCAGCTATCTCAGATCCCACCTCCGTAAGGAGTGCTGACACCACAACCTTCTTCCATAAAATTGGCACCGGATCCTACAGCGGCTCCCCCTCAGGAAAACACCGGGCAAGCGCATCCACTTTGGTGTTTTTAGGGGCAGTCAGTAACAACCAAATTAAATCTATTAAAGAACAGAGACCACCGAGCTTCTCTCAGTGAGAGGCGTTTGGCAGTCTCGAGATACAGGAGGTTCTTGTGATCCGTGATTACTGTCACTGGGTGTGTGGCCCCTCCAGGAAGTGTTGCCACTCCTCAAATGCCAACTTAATGGCAGGGAGCTCCGTTACCAATATCATAATCACACTCAGCAGACGAAAACGTCTTGGACAAGAGCGCACATGGGTGGTAAAGTGTAGCGCCCCATGGGGCTGGCGGTAAACCTACTCCTCGCCGGGCCATTTCGGGTCGGGTCAAGCGTTGTCACGGGGTGGCCTTGCCCGGTTCCGTTGCCCCGAGGCATAGAGTAAATGGTGAGGGAAGCGGGGTATTAGGAAAAGTTTGGCGTGACGCCACCTATGGTATGCGGCCAGGGAATAGCCGCCGCTGCTGGGTTCCTCGCTGGGGCAGATGTTATGGCAGCTGGGATAGTGTCTCTCCCCACAGGTGGAGCGGGCCCCGGGAGGATGATGAAGGGGGTTGTAATGGCCATTGGCGCTTAAGCGCTGGGTGGCGGCGCTGGTAAGGACAAGCCAACACAGTCTCTGTGGGTTCAGGGTGTAGTTTACTCCCAACTTCAGCTGCCAGCCCGGTCACACTGGTCACTGCCGTGATGGGCTCAGGTCAATCCCAGATCCGGTTAGGGGTCACCACCGGCGTTGTGAAAGGAGAAGGAGAGAGAGAGTGTCCTATTTCTAGGGTGTCCCCCTCATCAGTTAGGTAGCCCGGCTGAGCTCCCGCTCCAAGCCTCAGGGCCCAGTAAATTCCAGGTTTTCCAGAGAGATCTTGCCAGAACTATGGTCCTGACTCAACTAACTGTGTGAGTGTGTTGCGCCTTCCTCTACCCCCCGTGGAACCCGCCTCCCAGGTGGCTGGCTTCAGTGACTGGGAAGTCCCATGACCGTTATGACCACCCCCCTGCCTACCCTGAGCCAACCCATCATATGTGAAGGTTCCTAAACTGAATGTAGTGTATGTGTGGCGCCCTGGACTAGCCAGGTCGTCACAGATAACACTCAAACACCCCCACCCCCATTAGACAGTGACACCAGCCAAACAAAACCCCTTGTTGCCTCCCTCCAGGGTCTGATGTCTACACCAGGTGGGGTGGAGCCAAGCGGTTGGCCCCACCCACCGAGAAGTTCACAGGCCTGGAGGCGGGAAAAGTGACAGAACAGTTGAGGAGTTTGAAGTGAGAGGAGCAAGCACTTGAGTGTCTGGGTTTGTGGCCCAGGCACTGACAGCAAGGTTGGCAGACGGTGGTGGCCGTCTGCAGGAGTGGTGAAGCAACGTGGAACCGTAGGACCGGGTCGGGCGTTGGCCCGCCAGTACCGACCGGGGAGCGAAGTGAAGCCAGCACACACAGGCAGGGCTATCGGACCCCGACCAGGCTTGGAGCCACCGACAATAGTCAAATCAGAGTGTGACCGGAACCCCAGGGGTTTCCTAACAGCCAAAGACCCGATAGAAGGCAACCGCCCACATCGTGAGGGTATACAGCTACCGCCTAAGGCTAGAGACCCAAGGGCCAGCGCCTGCGGGCAAACGGGCTCCTCCGGCATCCATACACCGGGGAGCGGACTACTGTTGGGGATCCATAGTAGTCAACTAAGTACATCAAGGTGCAGGGAAAGACAGCTGCCATCACCTGTCCGGGGAGAGACACTGCAGCCGGCTGCGGGACCCGTCCATCCAGCCGTTTGGTTTACTGAGGACTTTGTGCATCTCTTACTGAGTGAGAACACCCTTGCCATCCGGCATCGCGCCGCGCTGTCCCTGCAACCCTGCACCTCACCAACTCAGCCTCCCCGTCACATCGCTGGGCCCCGGGACCACCGACCCCTACCCACGGAGGGGGAACACATCCCAGCTGCTGCCTACCATCGCTCCCGGTATCCCCGTCACCAGCAGCGGTGGTGCCCATCTTCACCACGACCCGTGGGTGGCGTCACGGACTAAATCCCCCAAACCAACCACCCCTTTCACTCACGGGCGAGGAGCGCCGCTCGAGTCCCCGGATCTGGCCCACTGCTCGAGTCACCGAGCAGCAGCAGCAGCCACAGCAGCACCAGACCCGAGCGTTAGCGAGTGCGCAGCAGCGCCGGCGTCCTCCCCACCCGCGACATATGAAGGTGGAACACCAGTGATTAACCCCCTCCTTACCTGAGATAGATACCACACCTTAATTGAGGTGCAGTACCCTGCGTCGACCTGAACCTCAGGGGTGCCACAGAAGCATACCCAAGGATGGACCCTGCGACAACACAGTCCCAACTTCAGCAGCGTCGCCCTCATCAGTAAACTGGATAGACACATCAGGATGAATGAGCACTGCTGCAGATACAAAACACTTCTTCAGACACTCAAATGCATGCACAGCACTGTCTGACCAGTCAGAAAAGTCTGTCCCTTTTTTAGTCATATCCGTCAGTGGTCTGTCAATAGCAGAGAAGTTTTTAATACATTTCCTGTAATAGTTAGCAAAACCTAGGAATCGCTGTATAACCTTAAGGTTCTCAGTATAGTCCCAACTTAAAATAGCCTGCACCTTGGAGGGGTCCATCCTGAAACCTGTAGCGGAGATAATGTACCCCAAAAAGGGCAACTCTTGGACTGCAAACACATATTTCTCCAACTTGGCATAAAGCTTATTCGCTCTGAGTACATGCAACACTTGTTTCAGATGTTCCTTTTGAGATTTTAGACCTTGAGAATAGATCAGGATGTCATCAAGGTAAATAACTACAAATCTACCTAACAAGGGAGGAAACACATCATTGATGAAATTTTAGAAGACAACCGGCGCATTTGTTAACCCAAAGGGCATTACCAAATTCTCATAGTGACCCTCTGGTTGAATTGAAAACCGTCTTCCACTAATCACCCACCCGAATGCTGATAAGGTTGTAGGCTCCCCTGAGGTCAAGCTTAGAGAACTATTTTGCTCAAGAAATCTGGTTAAAGAGGTCCAGGATGAGGGGCATGGGATATGGATCACAAATCGTGATCTGATTCAGCTCCTAAAAAATCCAAACCTGGTCGCAGCCAACCATCTTTCTTCTTAACAAAAAGAAACTGGCTGCGACCGATGAAGAAGAAGGCTTAATGTGGCCCTTTGCCAAGCTCTCAGAAATGTACTCTTTGAGAACCAGCCTCTCAGGTCCAGACAGATTGTACAATATGCACTTGGGGAACCTAGCCCTAGGCTTCAACCTAATTGTGCAGTCAGAAAGTGAGTGTGGAGGTAACTCCTGGCAACCCTTCTCTCAGATTACATCCTGGTACTTGGACAATGACTTCGGAATACTAGGAGCGACAACCACCACACAGGTCCCTAGACAGTAGGCCTTACAGTATTGGCTCCAACAAAAAAAGTCCTGAGATCTCCAGCGCACCACAGGGTTATGAAGAGTGAGCCATGGGAACTCCAGCACGAGGGGGGAGGGAATGGTTTTTGAGCACCTGGAATGTGAGCAACTCTTTATGGAGGACTCCAATGATGAGTTTCACTTTATGGATATACTCCTTGAAGGACCCTGGGATAAGGGAGATGAGTCAATTGTCATGAATTAGATGGAACTAGGTAAGCTTTCTAAGGCTATGTGCGCACATTGCATTTTTTCCGCGGAAACGCTGCGTTTAGAACTGCATGGGAATGCATAGAATGGGCAAAACCCTCATCAATGATATTGGCCCCCGATCCACTCTCTAGGAAAACCTTAATGGCAATCTCTCGATCCCCAATGACTACCCTAGCAAGCAATAGACACTGGGTGATCTATATGGAGGATAAGCATAGGCTCAGGAAGGAATCCCCCAATCTCTAGCCGTTTTCAGGCTGTGTCCCCTTTTTAGGTATGAGAGGACATGCGTTTACACAGTGCTCCCTCTTACCATAGCAAAACCATGCCCCACTAGGTCAATGAGAAATGGGGGCTCCCTTTACCTGAGTGGTACCCCCCAGCTGCATGGGTTCACCCAAGGTCTCCAGGAGAGGTGCTTGAGGAGCAGACCCCACCATGACTGGTGGAGGATCATGCGACCTTTGGTGGAATCGGTGATCTATCTGGACCACTAATGCCATTGCGCATTCCAAAGAGGAAGGGGTTTCGTACATAACTAAGGCCTCGTTGACTCTCTTGGAGACACCCTGGAGAAAGTGACTCCTGAAAGTAGGGTCATTCCACTGGGTGTCCAGTGACCAATGCCTGAATTCGGGGCAGTAATCCTCCACTAGTCGACTCCCCTGTTTAAGAGCTCAGCTTTTGGACTTTGCTAATGACACTTTATCGGGTTTGTCATATATGAGCCTGAAAAAAAAAAGGTCTACCGAACCCAACATACAGAGGTCAGGGGGCAAGGACAAGGCCCAGGATTGTAGTTTACCGCTGAGAAGGGTGATGACTATCCCTACCTGTTGGTTCTCATCTCCGGAAGAGAGGGGACACAGTTGGAAATAAAACTTACAGGCCTCTTGGAAGGAGACAAACCAACTGTGATCCCTTGCAAACCACTCAGGAAGCGGCAGTTTGTGCTCAGGGGCCCTGGAAACAAATTCTACCTGCCCAGTAGGTGGAGATCGGGCTTACTGCTGATCTGCCCCTCTGAGCTCAGCTACCTGCAGAGTTAGCAATTGCATTTGCATCACCAGGCGGGTGAAAGGATCCATGAGAAAATAGATTTTGGGCTGAAGGTAATGTCACGGGGTATATACTGACGAAACCAGGGCTCCTAAGCTGGCTGTCAGACTCGAGACCCTGCGCGGTCCCTTATCTCAGAGGTAAGCTTGATGGTAGCCAGGTCTAAGCCCCCAGCGTGACCCTGACTCCTGTACGAGCCCTGATTTTACTCCCCCCCCCCCCAGGGAGTGGCCCAGAAACCCAGAAACAAAACCTCATAGAAAAGACACAGACAAAGAGGACGAAACCTCGTACACACTGCACTCAAACACAAAGGGAAGACAATATGTGTACAGGGGAATAAAGAAATGGGTTGAGAATAAACTCACAAAGGGAGAACATTCACACCACACAGAAAAGCAACTGTGTTCACCATGAACGGATTAACTACTGAGATCGAGATCGCTGGAGCTATGCTAAAGTTATCTTGAGCGATCTACTACACTCCCCGGCTCTCAGAAGAGTTGCACACTGCTCCAAAAAGGATTAACTCCTGCACGGCTGAAAGCAGTAAAACAACTCAGCTGATGCCCAGCAGAGCAGAGCTCTTAAAAGAAACCAGGTTGCCTGTCAGACTCTGTAATGTGAACAAAGTTCTACGCTTTAGTAGTAATCCGCTTGTGTGGATCTAGATAGCGCATGACATATCCTCTCTTTTGTTCTTCTTTACAGTGGTACAATTTGATCACCTGCATGTGTAATTAAAAGAGTTGTCCAGTGAAAACAGTTACAGGTTTGGGTCAAATCAACAGTCTGAGGAAATTTGTATCCCCAAGGGGGTACTTCTAGCCTTGTTTCATAATGGACCTGCAGACAGGATGTTTGACTCCGGCTCCATTTATTCCTGATGAGGCTGCCATAAAAATCGGAGTACGGCGTTCAGTTGAGCATGCGCACTGCAGGTCCATTATAGCACATATAGAAGTTCTTCATTCTGCAAATCTGTCCCAGCACTTGCACCCATCTGATCAATAAATGATCACCTCTCCTGTGGACAGATAACTCAGTTTCACTGAACAACCTCTTTAAATCTGTAAACCCCCCCCAACCTACAATTTGGAATTTATAATACAGTTGTCTTCCCTGTGGCTTTCTTCTCCTTAAGAGGGTTTTACACGCAATGACATCGCTAACGAGATGTCGTTGGGGTCACGGAATTCGTGACGCACATTCTCCCTCGTTAGCGACGTCGTTATGTGTAACACATACGAGTGACCGCTAACTATGTAAAATACTCACCAAATCGTTGATTGTTGACACGTCATCCATTTCACAAATATCGTTCCTTGTTCTGGACGCAGGTTGTTCGTCGTTCCTGAGGCATCACACATCGCTAGGTGTGACACCCCAGGAACAACGAAGAACACCATACCTGCGTCCTTCGGCAACAAGGCGGGTGTGACTTTCCTGCGGCTGCTCTCTGCCCCCTCGCAGCGTGTAAAGCCCCCTTTATAATTGTCTTTTTCTCTTTTCAGGACTTTTTTCTTTTTCCCTTTGTCCTATTTGAATATTAATTTTTAGATCTCAAAACTTATTTGCAAAATTCTGAATGTATAAATGTGTTTTCTGCTCCTTTTTCTAGAGAGGATGCTTAACGTTAGCCATAATTTAAAGACTTTTTGAGCAGTAGAGGACGTGTGGTAAAGCCGTCCTAACTGGCAGGAAGGCTCTCAATAGTCCTAGTTCAGACCCTGTCTGTGAGCGCTGCTCTCGCTTTTTGCCACAAATTGTGCATATAGATCCCTTTCCAAGCTAATTTAGTAAAATAAAATACATCAGTCTTGCAAAATAAAATTTATTTTTTGAGCTGAGTGCTTTAAGAGTGCTTTATTATTTAAAAAAAAATAAACATTACATTTCTGTGATTTATAGTCCCGTAAAAAAAAAAAAAAAAGTCCTGGGAACAATTGTATTTTAATTTTAACAATATTCTAATCTGCTAACTCCCATATTCATTTTTTATTTCATACATTATGAAGAGGTTTTGTAAGAAAAAAAGTTATTTTTTTTAAGTTTCTTTCAAATTTTAAATTTCAATCCAATTATCCATTTTTTTTAATTTGAATAGTTATCATAAAGCTTTGTGTCCAAAAAGTTTTAAAAGTTTTGTAAAAATAACATTTCTCTGATTATCAAAAAATTTATTTTTCCAAATTAGAAATTTCAATTCAATTATTAATTTTTTAATTTGAATAGTTACCAAAAAGTTTTTTGTCAAAAAATGTTCTAAAGTTTTGTAAAAAGAAAAACTCCGATTATCAATTTTTTTTCTTAAAATTTTAAATTTCAATCATTTTTTAATTTTAATAGTTGCCAAAAAGTTTTTTTGTCAAAGTTTTCAAGTTTTATAAAAATGCCTCTGATCAAATTTTTTTTCAAAATTTTAAATTTCAATCACTTTTTTATTGTAATAGTTCGCAAAACATTTTTTGTCAAAAAAGTTTTGTAAAAAAACCCAACCTTCTGATTATCAATTTTTTTTGTAAATTTTAAATTTCAATCACTTTTTAATTTTACTAGTTACCAAAAAGTGTTTTTGTCACAAAAGTTTTCTAAAAAAAAACACCCTCTGATTATCAAATTTTCTTTTTCAAAGTTTTAAATTTCAATCATTTTTTTAATTTTAATAGTTACCAAAAATCTTTTGTCAAAAAAATTTCGTCTGCTTGGAATTTAAAAAAAAAATTTCATTTAGATTTAATTTAATTGCTTAAATCTTTTATTGCAATTTTTTTTTACTATCAAAACTTTTAGAATCAAACATATTCTTTATTTTATAAACTTGTAACTAAAAGAAAAATCAATTTATATATGGAAATTTAGACAAGATGATCTTATTTTTCTGTTGTATTAAATTAATTTTTAATTGTTTCTTAGCATTTATGAAAAGAAATCCTGAACAGGCAAAAAGCAATGAACTGTGACTTTAGGAAAAAATGTGCTGTTCACATGTTACGGTTGATAAACACACATTCCTGACTATTATACCCAAACTGTTCTGTTTTTTGTCCATTTGAATTTGGAGCATTAATGGTATAAAAAAAAAAAAAAATTGGCCGGTATCCCTTTAACGGTCTTTGGACTGCATTCACGTGCCTGTATTTCCATGTAGCACATAACATACATTTATATAAAGGAACTTATATAATCCTTCCAAACCCAAGTTCCACATTCCATATAGATGAAAAACAAATCTGTGCCATATATCTGAAGAAAAAGGATTTTTTTTGGGACAATCCTCAACAAAACCCAACTTTTTCCATCCGTTTACCTGGTATAGGCAAAACTCGTGTATAAATTAATACATCTGGAATTATTTTAAAACATTATTTCCCATAAGGGAAAATATTTTTGTATGGTTCTCAATCTTTTGCACGGAAACTACAAAGAGTTCAGCGATCTGATATTTTAATGGCTTTCCTGTTATGGTTTGGTAGCTTTATTACTTTTTTTGTATGTTTTTTTTTTTTTTGTCGAATTCAATCCAACTTACAAAATGCGGCAAAGAAAACCATATAGTCCGGCCGCGAGGATTGGTTCTCAGTTTATATGTAATAAATGTGTGAAGGAAGGAGAATTAAACATCGGGTTGTGTTATTTTAATGAATGTTGAACATATTTCCCAACTTTTCATATCGCACTGGAGATCATTACATTTTTCATGTCCCCAAATCCCCTTAAATTTGAGTTTCTGTATTTTATGTTTTTTCTTGTCCGTAGAGATGTTTCCAGATTTATTGAAGCCTTACGTAAGTTGTCAACCTAGCGAATGGTGGGGACGCACTGCTTCTCCTTAAGAAGACCACTATGGAGTCTTATAACCAATGCTCCATGTCAGAGGTAACTTTTTTGAAAATCTTAAGCGTTTTTCTCTAGTCACATCTAGAGCTGCATCTAAAATTCAACTTTTTTTTGCCAAGATCTACTGTCAAAGTTTTCAATATTGAGTACATGGAGTCTTCACTAAGCACAGGTAAAAACTATGCAAATTAGCTCTCCTCCAAAAGGAAGAAAGTTGGCTGTCTATCTTATAAATTCATACAAATATTTATAAATTTACGGTACAGACCAAAAGTTTGGATACACCTTCTCATTCAAAGAGTTTTCTTTATTTTCATGACTCTGAAAATTGTAGATTCACATTGAAGGCATCAAAACTATGAATTAACACATGTGGAATGAAATACTTAACAAAAAAGTGTAAAACAAGTGAAAATATGTCTTATATTCTAGGTTCTTCAGTAGCCACCTTTTGCTTTGATTACTGCTTTGCACACTCTTGGCAATCTCTTGATGAGCTTCAAGAGGTAGTCACCGGAAATGGTTTTCACTTCACAGGTGCGCCCTGTCAGGTTTAATAAGTGGGATTTCTTGCCTTATAAATGGGGTAGGGACCATCAGTTGTGCTGTGCAGACGTCTGGTGGATACACAGCTGATAGTCCTACTGAATAGACTGTTAGAATTTGTATTATGGCAAGAAAAAAGCAGCTAAGTAAAGAAAAATGAGTGGCCATCATTACTTTAAGAAATGAAGGTCAGTCAGTCCGAAAAATTGGGAAAACTTTGAAAGTGTCCCCAAGTGCAATGGCAAAAACAATCAAACGCTATAAAGAAACTGTCTCACATGAGGACCACCCCAGGAAAGGAAGACCAAGAGTCACCTCTGCTGCGGAGGATAAGTTTATCCGAGTCACCAGCCTGGTGTTTGGTCATTGTGCCCACTTATATTTTTAAATGCTACACTATATCACTTGGTGATGATTGGATAGGCTCGATGTGAAGCTCAATAGATAAGTGTGAATTTCTACATTAGCTGGTTGGAATGTGGTGGCCGATATTGGATGGTGACCTGCGTGAGCAAAGTGATAACTAGTGGAATAGTCATTAAAGTGGATGACCAGTGGCCCAGGTGACGATGGTTTCGCTTTTCCCAATTCAGATTTAGGTGGCCTACCTGCTGTACGTGGTGCCACCTAAGCTTATTTGGGTGCCGCCTACCAATTGTTGAGCTGTTAAAAAAATTACTCTTGCCAAATGGATTTTAACAGTGAGTAGCAGAATGGAAAACCTCAACTGTGTTTGCTTTTTTGGAGACCAAACGCCAAATCTATAACCAGCTAAATGTAGCAAATAACAAAGAAATTTGAAGTACCCTGGTCCAGCAACCACAACCTGGTCCAGCAACCTCCTATATGTTGATAGCCACAGTCCCTCTTGTGATGATGTTGTGTCAGAACAACTAATCAAAATAGGTGCTGAGAATATCGGCAGATGGGAGGAGGTTGGCTACCAAGGACTCCTGACGTGGCTGTTGGAATGGGGTTCTTCCAATCTTTTTGCACAAATTATAGACACAAGTAAAAGAGTTAGATATTATGAACTTACCAGGATGAATGCAATTGGGGGCCAAAATATCTTGAGCCCTGGCCTGTCGGTTACCGTATTTTTAATTTTAAGAGACGCAGCGGATTATAAGATGCACCCCAAATTTAAAGGAGGAAAATAGGAAATAATTTTTAATGTTAAAATGAAGGTCTGTCTTATAATCCTAGTGTGTCTTAATCCTAATGCTCACCAGGTGGAGCGACAGTGGTGGAGCGGCTCAAGAAGGTCACAGGAGGCAAGGTCAAAGATGCTGCGGGTTCAGAGGAAAGGGTGTTGGGGTTCAGGAGTCTCAGCTCAGGGGTCTTGCTGCAGGCGCCATTGATCTACTGGCGGGCTTTGGAGGTGTCACTGCAGTGGAGCAACTCAGGAGGGTCAAATGGGGGTGCGTCTTACAATTCGGGGCGGTGATGGTGGAGCGGGGTCATAGGAGGTAGAGTCGGCAATACTGAGGGCTCTGAGGAGCAATGGAGCGGCTCAGGAAGGTCACAGGATGGGGTTTCTCGGTGGCAGGTGCCATTGATCTGACTTCGAGCTCCATTGAATCGCCCTCAGCTGACGAGATGAACTTAAAAAAAGGGCCATGGAGGTGGCATGTGCACATATAGGACTCCATGGCCATTTTCCTCAAGTCCATTGCGTCAATCTGTGCACGTGCCACCTCCGTGGCCATTTTATTGAAGTCCATTTCATCAATTGTGGACGATTCATTGGAGCCTGCTGTCTGATCAATGCACCCGCCACCGAGAAACCCCATCCTATGACCCTCCTGAGCCATTCCACTGCTCCTTAGAGCCCTCAGTATTGCCGACCCTGCCTCCTATGACCCCCACTCCACCACCGCCACCCCGATAAGACATATCTGGATTGTAAGACGCACCCTCATTTTACCCTCAGTTTTGGGGAAAAAAAGTGCATCTTATAAGTCGAAAAATACGGTATATCTACTGCTTCTTGCCGTTTTCACACTTGATCATATGCAATCAGAATTGGAAGATTTGTCCAATCCTTTCCTGTTAGAGCAGATTCTTAGAAAAACGTTACCCATCTCTAAAGAATGAGATGTGTATTTGAGGTCATTGAGGGGTTAATCAGAATCCTAAATTGACCCATTGAATGTAAATATCTCGGTGGTTGTGCGGGATCCGGCTACGACAAAAGTTCATAATTTTTAGTAATATTTTTGAATTTTGGATTTTTCAATTTTTTTTCCCAAAGAACACTTTGTCCTCTCGATTTTGGGTGTTTGAAATTTGGCAGTAAAAAGTTCTGGCCTTTACTTTCTCTCCGGATTACAGTTCATAGCGTTAGGAGAACGGGAGGGATTTATTTTTTTTTGGTGGGGGGAGGCACAAACTCATTTTAAGACAAAGCTCAAAGGCAGGAGCGCAGCTGTGAGAGCAGGACTTTGTGTGCAGCTGGGTCATTATCCAGCCGGTCTCTGGCAGATCTTACACTCCAGGTGAAGTCGGGGGATTTGCTTGGGTGATTCTCTGGTCTGCTGTGGCATCTGTGCGAGCCAAACTCTAACACTTTCATCAGAATAACTGGTAACATAAGTGTTTTATTAGTGGCCCAGGCAACGGATTCATTGATAAAAGCCCAGGCCAGACTGACGGAAACCGAGAGCGGTGCGAAGCCGAATGCGACACATCAAAAGAGCCATTTTATTACAAATTAAGAAAAATATAGGAAATCTAGCACTAATATGAAATAAAGGCGGCAAATCGCAACCAATGCCAATGAAAAATCAAAATATTCATATTGTACCATATATTTCTCATGGCTTTTTGGTCTCATAGTGTTCTGATAATAATGGAATATAATCAGCTCTACCGGATGTAGCCCACGTGGTGCCATATACTGGACCTAATATATTCCGAGTGGCAATGATTGAGGCTATAACTGTTAGGGTGTAACATATTGGGAATACCTTATTATTAAAATAATTAACATTATTAAAATACCAAAATAATATAAACCTAAATAGCAAAGATGTGCGACATCAAAGGTAAAGATAATTTCTCCTAAGGCAGACGGGACCCTCTACAGAAAGTGGGGTGCTGCAAACATATCTGCCTGCTACATTTCTCAAAATTAATATTTCGCCTTGGGAAGCCCACAGATCTATTATGTTTCATATCTATGGGTAGATCAAATCATAACTAGAAATATGATGGTAATATCTTCCACGAGAGACGCTCAGGGGCGGAGATATGGGGAAAACTGCAAATTCATATCTTTCTGGAAACTAACGGCACAACCTATTTCCAGCCCAGTCTTAAGTCACAAGTTGGGAGGGGACATGGAAGGGACGTAGGTTCATAACATCAGAGCGGACATTTTGTGAATATTCTTGTTTGATAATTCACATATGATACATGTGTGAGGAGTCCCAGAGAAACCAATGGCTCCACAGGGCGCCCTGTGCCAGCCAACACCAGGCCCATTCATAAGGAACAAGGTAAGTGATCCATTTGAGTATCTGTTTGTAACCATAACTTATCTGGAACTGTACTTCAGACATAATATCTGTAAATCCCATCTTATATATAGTGTATTATAGAATCCTTAAGGCAATTAAATAATTATATAATTTATTCATATATAATCTAATTTTGGGCTGTTTCTTTTATCTCAATTCCCAAATATCATGGTTGTGAGCTCGGTTTAACATTTTGGTTTCTGGCCCGATATAGTCCTGTTAACGGACCAGGCCTATATCTAACGAGAAACTGGTGGTAGTCTACTGTACAGATTGGCAGAATTCTGTTCCACTGGGGCTAGTGGAAAGTTTCTGTTGGGGTTGTGAGAAAGCTGGATGTCGTGACAGAGTTTGTGCAGCCTGCTTTGTTCCCCCTCCCCGTGCCTCCCTGTGCCCACGGTTGTTACATTGCACCAAGTGGAGCTTACATACCCCTTGGCTGTGCGGAACGCCGCGTGTTGGTGGAAGGGACAAGGTCATTTTGCATGGCTCCAATGTATTAAAAACGTCAGGATGGGGCTGCAAGGTGTGGTTTTGTCATGAACTGACAGCTCTTCTGTAAAGAGACTAGGACACGCCAACACTTTCTGAAGAAATACAAAGACCCATCTCCTTTTCCCATAATCTCTGTCTATGTGTCTGAGCCTCGAGAAGGAGGACACTTGACAACAGGCACTGAATAACAAGCTAGACGGAACACTTATGCACCTAATGGCCAGAATGTTTCAGATTGGTGATACCAATTTTGTATTATCTTGTTATTAAGAATTTTACTGTCTACTGTGTTTGTTGTGCATCACCATGAGCTTTATTGAACTGAGATTTGAGTTGTAGATGGTGCTGGTGATCCAATGCAAGAACCATGATATTCTAAAGCGTGGTTTACACGCTGCGACATCGCTAGCATCGGCTAGCGATGTCGCGCGCAATAGCACCCACCCCCGTCGTACGTGCGATATTGTGTGATCGCTGCCGTGGCGAACATTGTACCCATGGCAGTGTCACACCTGCTCTGCGATGTCGCTCTGGCCAGCGAACCGCGACATCACAGCGATGTCACACGGCAGGCGTCCAATAGAAGCGGAGGTGTGGAGATGAGCGGGACGTAACATCCCGCCCACCTCCTTCCGTCCGCACAGCCGGTGGACAGAGGTAAGGAGATGTTCGTCGTTCCTGCGGTGTCACACACAGTGATGTTTAGTGCCGCAGGAATGAGGAACAACATCGCTAATTAATAGAAAATGATTTTTTGATTCAGGACGACCTCTCCTCGGCAAACGATTTTGACCACTTTTACGATCATGTAAGGTCGCTCAAAACACACACTGCGATATCGTTAATGACGCCGGATGTGCGTCACAAACAACGTGACCCCGACGATAAATCATTAACGATATCGTAGCGTGTAAGCCCCACTTATGTCTTGCTCTCTGGAGCCCGGTTGACACTAGACTATTTTTGATGTGTGCAACCTACTAAAAATTTTGTGGTGAGCTCCATTGGATACATATGGAGGAGGTGGTCAGGTCACCCTCACTCCTATGGTGTTTATATGGTATCCGATGTCTTGTACCCAGTGTACTGTAAATATGGTTGTGGCTTATAAAGAGATATAGAAGTGCTGCTGTTGGAGAACGCGGACTGGTGATGTAGCAGTGCAGTGGTCAGCGCCACCTAGTGGCCGAGACTTTAAGTGTTATTGTATACTGTGTTTAACTGCATAATGTGTATTTTATAGTAATTATATTGTATAATGTATATTAAAGTTTAGTAGTATCGGGTGCTTCCTGGGTACTGAGGGAGCTAAGAGCAAAGGTGTGAGGAGTGACAGATGGCCAGGGGAGTTGGCTGTAGATGCAGGCCGGAGATAGATCACTTCTGGAGTGTGGATGGCACCTTATAACTTGGGCTCATTGGGGAACCTGGAGGTATCCTCCAAGGGTCCAGAGCCTACGGCTCCCCTCGGGATGGGCTTCGAAGAATCCAGGGACTAGACGGGCATGCCCGGGAAAGAGTTTCAATGACAGACCTAGGAAAGTTGAGGGGTCTGAAAGCTGTCCGAGGCAATGAGTGGACTGGGGGAAGCAAAGGCTTCAGCTCGCAAGGTGGGAGACTAGGTCCCAGGCAATGGGATAGGCAAGAAAAAGTACCCAGGGAAACAGCGGCTGCAGATCTGGATAAGACTGGCCATGGCTGTCTTGAAGGTGAAAGAGTTAAATGTTTACAATTATGTTGCCAAAAAATCTCCAGTGTCGTTAGTCTAATACATCCAAGATGGCGTTCAGCTGCAGGGTGATGGACGCAGCCCTGAAGAGTACCGTTAGTGTCACACACTCTACCCAAAGTGGTCTATAAGCACTAGATTTCTCTGGTGAAGGAGTGTGAAGCCCTCACAGTCCGGTGTCCACACCTTATTTCACATACATACCAGGGAATACTCGTAAAACAGTCCAACATGGAACAACACTTGTGTGCCCAAAATTTGACATTTAGAATCTTGTGTCTACTTTAGGGCCCCTCAAACACCATTGTTTGGATGAAAACTACTTCTACGTCTCCTATAGTTATGATGGGACTCTATGTAGGCTTTGCCGTGTGCATGGAGGTGTTATGGTAACACTCATGTAAAAAGTCATCTGGTGGGTGCACGTGCCTCGTAGAGGGGGGAGTCCTTACCTATTTTTAATTTCAGAATGAGGATACATAAACCACTCTTTACTAGAATAAGCAGCAAGAAATGAAACATATGAAAAGTGCTTGTCAGAAATAATCCCCGCACCTGAAAAGTAGCCCTTAAAGAGTCTGAAGCTTGGTCTTGACTTTGAAGTTCAGCGAGAAATCCCCGAATGTTGATCCTGAGGTTTCAAAAGATTAAATCCTGACTTTGTTTTTTACAACATATTAAAACAGCGGGCTTAAATGGCCGTCCAGCTGTGAGGCCGTCAGCACCGACACTTTCATCTAAGTCGTCTACACAAGTTTACGAGGCGGGTGCCCAGGAATTGTTGTGTCGCTCTCCGAGCACTAAGATGCGGTTTGATTTCCTGGCTGCCATCTTTCAATGGTTTGTCACTGTCGATAGATCCTGTGAGTCATCGTCTTGGCTGCAGATAGAAATAATGAGAGTTTTATGGTGTTTAATATTTGCATACTTCCTTACAATTCACTAAAAATGCTTCCCCCTTCACTGTTTTCCTTCCAAAATGAAAAATCTTTCCAATGGTCCGAGGCTTCGCACAACGGATGTCTGGATTTATATTACACTAGAAGAAAAACGCAACTTAGTGAAGCACGTGTTATTTAGTCTGCGCTAAAACACCAGAAAATTGGGATGAAGTATTATATAACGGGATCCATTCAGTTATTATTATTAGCAGGTTTGTACTATAAACCCATTTTTATGAAAAAAAGATTCTAAGAAAATCCTAAAATTCAATTACTGAGGATATCTACTTATGTATTAGGCTGACATTTTCTGTGTCCTGTAGCTTGTGTCTGCTTTGCTGTATAGACTGTGACACAATCGGCAGAGTCATCTCATTAAAGTCAACTGAAGCACCCGCAGCTCTGTACAGCACACCTTGGTAATATTTATCAGGATGGGGGACACATATTCCAGGATGGGCCTAGGATGGGGGACGTACAGTGGGGAAAAAAGTATTTAGTCAGCCACCAATTATGCAAGTTCTCCCACTTAAAAAGAGGAGAGAGGCCTGTATTTGACATCATAGGTGACCACAACTATGAGAGACAAAATGAGAAAACAAGTCCAAAAAATCACCGAGTCTGATTTGGCAAGAAATTTTTTTTGCAACTTATGGTGGAAAATAAGTATTTAGTCACCTAAAAACATGCAAGATTTCTGTCTCTCACAGACCTGTAACTTCTTTAAGAGGCTCCTCTGTCCTCCACTCATTACCTGTAGTAATGGTGCCTGTTTGAACTTGTTATCAGTATAAAAGACACCTGTCCACAACCTCAATCAGTCACACTCCAAACTCCACTAAAGAGCTGTCGAAGGACACCAGAAACAAAATTGTAGCCCTGCACCAGGCTGGGAAGACTGAATCTGCAATAGGCAAGCAGCTTGGTGTGATGAAATCAACTGTGGGAGTAATAATAAGAAAATGGAAGACATACAAGACCACTGATAATCTCCCTCGATCTGGGGCTCCATGCAAGATTTCACCCCGTGGGGTCAAAATGATCACAAGAACGGTGAGCAAAAATCCCAGAACCACATAAGGGACCTAGTGAATAACCTGCATAAAGCTGAGACCACCGTTACAAAGGCTACCATCAGTAACACACTACGCCACCAGGGACTTAGATCCTGCAGTGCCAGACGTGTTCCCCTGCTTAAGGCAGTACATGTCTGGCTTGTCTGAAGTTTGCTAGAGAGCATTCGGATCATCCAGAAGAGTATTGGGAGCATGTCATATGGTCTGATGAAACCAAAGTATAACTCTTTGGTAGAAACACAACTCGTCGTGTTTGGAGGAGACAGAATGCTGAGTTGCATCCAAAGAACACCATACCTACTGTGAAGCATGGGGGTGGCAACATCATGCTTTGGGGCTGTTTCTCTGCAAAGGGACCAGGACGACTGATCTGTGTACATGAAAGAATGAATGGGGCCATGTATCGTGAGGTTTTGAGTGCAAACCTCCTTCCATCAGAAAGAACATTGAAGATGAAACATGGCTGGGTCTTTCAGCATGATAATGATCCCAAGAACACTGCCAGGGCAACAAAGGTGTGGCTTCATAAGAAGCATATGAAGGTCCTGGAGTGGCCTAGCCAGTCTCCAGATCTCAACCCCATAGAAAACCTTTGGAGGGAGTTGAAAGTCCATGTTGCCCAGTGACAGGCCCAAAACATCACTGCTCTAGAGGAGATCTGCATGGAGGAATGGGCCAACATACCACCAACAGTTGGTGCCAACCTTGGGAAGACTTACAGAAAATGTCTGACCTCTGTGATTGCCAGCAAAGGATATATAACAAAATATTGAGATGAACTTTTGTTATTGACCAAATACTTATTTAAAAAAAAAAAAATCTTCCAAATCAGACGCGGTGATTTTCTGGATTTGATTTCTCATTTTGTCTCTCATAGTTGTGGTCACCTATGATGTCAATTACAGGCAAATCTCAACTTTATAAGTGGGAGAACTTGTACAATTGGTGGCTAACTGAATACATTTTTTCCCCACTGTACATACCAAGATGGGACCAGGATGTGGAGACATGTATGCCAGGCTGGGAGACATTTATACCAGGATGGGCTTAGGATGGGAGATATATACTAGGATGGGCCCTGGATGGGGGACATATATACCACGATGATGGATGTATATATTAGGATGGGAGATGTACAAACCAGGATGAGAGACGTATATACCATGATGGGGACACATTTGCCAGGATGGTGACATATATACCAGCATGGGCCAAGGATGTGCCCATGAGCACACAAGGAAATCCACGGCACTCACCTCCAGTTAAAAATTTTTTATGACAACATTTAAACTCGACCGCCGATGGGACCCGCATCTATCTGCATTTTTTTGCCTATCCATAAATGTCCGGGGTGGGACAACCCTTTCATTTAGGATATATACATTTTCTCCTGAGATTGGAATTTTCAAAGGTTAAATAATGTTTTTGGGCCGTGGACCGATTTTGGCTTCTGGGGGAAAGATAAGCTTTGAGTACAGCCTTGATGTGACCCAAAGCACCAATGAATATTATGGGTAACAATGTAACTGCCTTGCGTCAGTTTCGCTAACACCCCATGGGTGTTAATAATGCTGTCAGATACAGGCCCCACTTTCAGAATTTGGAATCTGAAGCGTTCGTCCTCTGGGATCTGTATCACTCGCTAATGCTGCGAATGTAAATCGTTACTTTCATAAATTGACAGAATTGAACTATTTGTGTCGTATAAAATTTCACCGTAAAGGAACAAAATCCTCCGGTTATCTCTTCTGTTTCCTCCACTATTTCGGGAGACAGATCGTCCTGTGAGTCTGTCAGTTCCCGGGATCCTCCGCTCCCCTCCCCCGACATATCCCCCCCCTGGTATAATATAACATCTCTCTTCATATGGTTTATATCGAGATATATTCTCCCGTTTCTCCAGAAGTCCGGTGTAAATCAGGACGTCTGGATCCAGTAGACGTCTCTACATTCAGAATACACAGAGGAAATTACCTGGGTTAGGGTACTTTCACACTTGCGTTATTTTCCTTCCGTTACAATCCGCCCTTTTGGGAAACAGCGGAATCCGTTAACGGATTCCGCTGTTTCCCATAGACTTGTATGGTTGACGGATTGTACCAAAAGGAGCTGCGTTGCTTCCGCTGGGCGACGCTCCGTTGCTTCCGCCCAGCGGGAGGAACGCAGCATGTAACGTTATTTTGAGCAGCGGAATCCTCTGGATTTCACTGCGCATGCTCTTTTTTTTTTTTTTTTTTTTTTTTTTTTTTTTAAATCAAACTTTATTTTGGCTCGCGGTGGCCGAACGTTCAGCTGAGCGCCCGGCCGTCGGCAAGCGACAGCGCTCAGCTGAATGACCGGCCACCAGCATGCCCGGCCGCCGGCAAGTCACAGCGCTCAGCTGAGCGCCCGCCCGCCGGCATGCCCGGGCGCCGGCAAGTGACAGCGGCCGGCTGCAGGGAGCGATCAGCTGATCACCCGGCGGCCGGGAGCGATCAGCTGATCACCCGGCAGCCGGCTGCAGGGAGCGATCAGCTGATCACCCGGCGGCCGGGAGCGATCAGCTGATCACCCGGCAGCCGGCTGCAGGGAGCGATCAGCTGATCACCCGGCAGCCGGGAGCGATCAGCTGATCACCCGGCGGGCGGGAGCGATCAGCTGATCACCCGGCGGCCGGCTACTGGGAGCAATCAGCTGATCACCCAGCGGCCGGCTGCAGGGAACGATCAGCTGATCGTTCACTATAGTCTGCCGCTGGTAAAACCGGGAAAAAAAAAAAAAAAAATCAAAACGAATTGCGTTGTTTTGCAGCATCCGTTGCATCCGTTGTGTCACTATATGCAACACATCCGTTGCATCCGTTACACAATGCAATGCAACGGATACCGTTCAACGCAAGTGTGAAAGTAGCCTTAATGGCAAGAACTGCTCAAATCAGAACTCACCCACCTCGGGATTGCAGCGTTTCCCTTTTTTTTCTCTCGTAATTTGCTGCAATTCTTGTTACGTTTTCTGTTCCTGAGTCATTTATAATTGTAAGAAATGCAATGCAAGTAATATACTACAAGTGATCATATAGAGCGACGGGATACAAAATAAAGGCAAAAAGGAGAACAACAGGATAAAACTACTATAATACTGCCCCTATATACAAGAATATAACTATTATAATACTGCTCCTATGTACAAGGATAAAACTATTATAATACTGCTCCTATGTACAAGGATATAACTGCTATACTACTGTCCCCTATGTACAAGAATATAACTACTATAATACTACCCCCTATGTACAAGAATATAACTAATATAATACTGCTCCTATGTACAAGGATATAACTGCTATACTACTGCCCCCTATGTACAAGAATATAACTACTATAATACTACCCCCTATGTACAAGAATATAACTAATATAATACTGCTCCTGTGTACAAGGATATAACTGCTATAATAAGGCTGGTATGTACCAGAATATAACTACTATAATACTGCCCCCTATGTACAAGAATATAACTACTATAATACTGCTCCTATGTACAAGAATATAACTACTATAATACTGCTCCTATATACAAGAATATAACTACTATAATACTGCCCCCTATGTGCAAGAATATAACTACTATAATACTGCCCCCTATGTACAAGAATATAACTACTATAATACTGCCCCTATGTACAAGAATATAACTACTATAATACTGCCCCCTATGTACAAGAATATAACTACTATAATACTGCCCCTATGTACAAGAATATAACTACTATAATACTGCCCCTATGTACAAGAATATAACTACTATCATACTGCCCTTATGTACAAGAATATAACTACTATAATACTGCCCTCATGTACAAGAATATAACTACTATAATACTGCTCCTATATACAAGAATATAACTACTATAATACTGCCCCCTATGTGCAAGAATATAACTACTATAATACTGCCCCCTATGTACAAGAATATAAACTACTATAATACTGCCCCTATGTACAAGAATATAACTACTATAATACTGCCCCCTATGTACAAGAATATAACTACTATAATACTGCCCCTATGTACAAGAATGTAACTACTATAATACTGCCCCTATGTACAAGAATATAACTACTATAATACTGCCCTTATGTACAAGAATATAACTACTATAATACTGCCCTCATGTACAAGAATATAACTACTATAATACTGCCCCTATGTACAAGAATATAACTACTATAATACTGCCCCCTATGTACAAGAATATAATTACTATAATACTGCCCCTATGTACAAGAATATAACTACTATAATACTGCTCCCTATGTGAACAAATGGATTTTATGAATTATTTATTTTAATATGGGAAGAGAATATAAAATGGCAATACAATTTTTCTTTCAGATTGTTTGGAGCATTTTGCCGTATTCCAGTTGGAATGACAAAGTGTGTGAAATATTCATATATCAGCCAAGTATTAGACCCATCTGTGCTTTCAAGCTATACATTTTTGGCAGATTTTCATCATTAATAAACAAGGTTTATGTCAGTCTCCTGCAGAGTGGTGAATAGGTGACTCTACGATATGGAGGGGGAGCTCCTTTAACAATCTAACGCTTATCTGTTGTACTATAAACAAGCAATTTGCAGTTATTTTTGGGACGGGTTCCCAGTGCTCACATTGTGTGTTCTTTAGCATTTTTGCTTCATTCTGTGTTTGTTGATTTTGGATTGCTTCACTCATCATTGTTATTATGATCCGGCATTATTACATTTAGCAGTATACAAATCCGGCTCATGGACGCGGCTCTGTGCTGAAAGACGCCTACGAGAATACGATGCTGAAGAATACCGCCCTTCCTTGTATCATGCCACTGCTTGACGCCAATTACAGGAAATAGCTTCCTAAAATATTGTGAATTCTCAGTTTAAATAACTAGAAAGGGAAAAAAAAAAGCATTAAAATATATAAATAATATCATTATTAAAAAATTGTCGATCGGAAAATAAAAATATTCATATAAAGTATAATATGTATTTTGAGATTTTTTTTCCATGACACGTTGTACTTTATGTTAGGAATGAATTTAGATCAAACAAAAGTCATACTGCACTAAATAGTTTACAAATACTGTTTCTCACATGTTCGTTAGTGTTGGGTGACCCCGAACTAGAGACATTACAGCGCAAAATTTGTATCTCCTGGCAGAAAATTGCACCGAAGACTGGCAGTGCCACAGAGTACAGATGACTGAGGTCAATAAACACCACTAAACAGATGGCTAAGACTGGCAGTGCCACAGAGTACAGATGACTGAGGCCAACAAACACCACTAAACAGATGGCTAAGACTGGCAGTGCCGCAGAGTACAGATGACTGAGGTTAACAAACACCACTAAACAGATGGGTAAGACTGGCAGTGCCACAGAGTACAGATAACTGAGGCCAACAAAGACCACTAAACAGATGGCTAAGACTGGCAGTGCCACAGAGTACAGATGACTGAGGTCAATAAACACCACTAAACAGATGGCTAAGACTGGCAGTGCCACAGAGTACAGATGACTGAGATGAACAAACACCACTAAACAGATGGCTAAGACTGGCAGTGCCACAGAGTACAGATGACTGAGGTCAATAAACACCACTAAACAGATGGCTAAGGCTGGCAGTGCCGCAGAGTACAGATGACTGAGGTTAACAAACACCACTAAGAAGATGGGTAAGACTGGCAGTGCCACAGAGTACAGATAACTGAGGCCAACAAAGACCACTAAACAGATGGCTAAGACTGGCAGTGCCACAGAGTACAGATGACTGAGGTCAATAAACACCACTAAACAGATGGCTAAGACTGGCAGTGCCACAGAGTACAGATGACTGAGATGAACAAACACCACTAAACAGATGGCTAAGACTGGCAGTGCCACAGAGTACAGATGACTGAGGCCAACAAACACCACTAAACAGATGGCTAAGACTGGCAGTGCCGCAGAGTACAGATGACTGAGGTTAACAAACACCACTAAACAGATGGGTAAGACTGGCAGTGCCACAGAGTACAGATAACTGAGGCCAACAAAGACCACTAAACAGATGGCTAAGACTGGCAGTGCCACAGAGTACAGATGACTGAGGTCAATAAACACCACTAAACAGATGGCTAAGACTGGCAGTGCCACAGAGTACAGATGACTGAGATGAACAAACACCACTAAACAGATGGCTAAGGCTGGCAGTGCCGCAGAGTACAGATGACTGAGGTCAATAAACACCACTAAACAGATGGCTAAGACTGGCAGTGCCACAGAGTACAGATGACTGAGATGAACAAACACCACTAAACAGATGGGTAAGACTGGCAGTGCCACAGAGTACAGATGACTGAGGTTAACAAACACCACTAAACAGATGGCTACGGCTGGCAGTGCCGCAGAGTACAGATGACTGAAATGAACAAACACCACTAAACAGATGGCTAAGGCTGGCAGTGCCGCAGAGTACAGATGACTGAGGTTAACAAACACCACTAAGAAGATGGGTAAGACTGTCAGTGCCACAGAGTACAGATGACTGAGGTTAACAAACACCACTAAACAGATGGGTAAGACTGGCAGTGCCACAGAGTACAGATAACTGAGGCCAACAAACACCACTAAACAGATGGCTAAGGCTGGCAGTGCCGCAGAGTACAGATGACTGAAATGAACAAACACCACTAAACAGATGGCTAAGGCTGGCAGTGCTGCAGAGTACAGATGACTGAGGTTAACAAACACCACTAAGAAGATGGGTAAGACTGGCAGTGCCACAGAGTACAGATGACTGAGGTTAACAAACACCACTAAGAAGATGGGTAAGACTGGCAGTGCCACAGAGTACAGATGACTGAGGTTAACAAACACCACTAAACAGATGGGTAAGACTGGCAGTGCCACAGAGTACAGATGACTGAGGCCAACAAACACCACTAAACAGATGGCTAAGACTGGCAGTGCCACAGAGTACAGATGACTGAGGTCAATAAACACCACTAAACAGATGGCTAAGACTGGCAGTGCCACAGAGTACAGATGACTGAGGCCAACAAACACCACTAATCAAATGGCTAAGACTGGCAGTGCTGCAGAGTACAGATGACTGAGGCCAACAAACACCACTAAGCAGATGGCTAAGACTGGCAATGCTCTGGAATAAACTGCTCAGCTAAATAGCTGGGCAATTACCGGGAACAGCTGGAGAAACCCAGCACCTCCCAGTATGAGATTGGATGACTGAGCTGTCACTCAAAACACTGACAGCTCAACACACCCCATCTACAGATTGCACAACTGAGCTGTCACTCACCCAACCGGTATGAGCCTTCTAATGAATTTGATGCAACTTATTCCTGCACTCCTCTAATTAAGACTGGAATGCATAATGCCAGCCTATGGCCCTGAATCATTAGATTGGTGTGTGATACCCAGTCTTCACGAGAGGCGTGCAGGAACAAGATGAGCTGAATTCATTAAGATGCGTATGGCACTTAACGGAACTTGGCGCATCCCCTGGCACACGCTTCTGTGCTCCTCACTATAAATGTTACTCCGGTCAGAAACCAGACTATCATTTCTGGCATAAGAATTTGACGGGTGGGTGTAGTCCTGCTCCATCTCACCGGTTTTCTTCCCAGATCTATCCATTTTGGCAGAGTTGGCCTAAAAGTGGCACGTGAACCCCAAAACTCGTAACATTTTGGCATAGCTTGATGTTGTACAATTTTTTTTCAACTTTATAAATTGTTTTATGCAGTTTTTTTTTCACTTTAACACCTTGATGAATCGGTGCCTGTATTTTAGAAACTATACATCCGATCTCACAACTAAAGGTATGTATAGAATCAGCATGTGAATAAATTATATATATATATATATATATATAATATATATACAGGGTGGTCAAAAAGTAGGTGGACAGTATGTGTAATAGGGATATCAAACATGGTGTAAAGTGAAACTGACTCAGTTGCCCTTAGCAACCAATCAGATTCCATCTTTCATTTTCCAAAGGGCCTGTGAAGAATGAAAGGTGGAATCTGATTGGTTGCTAAGGGCAACTGAGTCAGTTTCACTTTACACCATGTTTCATACCGTATTACACATACTGTCCACCTACGTTTAGACCACCCTGTATATATATATATATATATATATATATATATATATATATATATATACAGTATATATAAAATAAACTGTAACTTATATAAATACTTTGCAATAATTTCTAAAAAAAACTCAACTTATCCCACAAAAAAACAAGGTCTCAGCAAGCAAAGTCATAAAATCTAAAATAGTTGTAACTGCTAAGATAAAGGGAGGTCATGGTCCAAAAATTCCTTTTGTTTTGTAATCCGAAGATTATATTTTTGGAATCACACCAATGATCCTCTTCTCTTCAATGAATGCCACTACATGGACAACAACAACAAAAAACCCTAAACAAAGTCGAAAACACAAAAAGTAAAACCCCTTTAACTTGAAAAATATTGGTATCGTATCATAGCCCAGAGCAGAGTATCCGTTACTGAGCGACGCGAAGAACTCGCCATTTTCTGTAAGGGCTTCCTGTCTTCTGTTTAATAATGATGAGAGACGAAGGATCACGGTCGGTAGACGGATTCTTAGAGCGAAGGATGGAATTTATCAATAAACACCACAATGTTATTTGGAGCGGCTCCAATATCTCACGCCGCTCGTATCTTCCCACAGGACAAAAGTGAAATAAAAAAAAAGAAAATAAAAAAAGAGGAATAGCGATTTTATACATTCCTGTTTATATCTCTATATATCGGTTGTATAGAATCACAGTGATACGATATGACACAAAATGTCATGAGAAAATGATTGACAATATCAAGTGAAAATACTAGTATTACTAATAATAATGGTGAAGTAAAAATAAATGAAAAAAAAGAAAAATATTTAAAAAGGGTTTTTTAAACTTTTATTAAAAGGTTTCAAGTTAAAACACACAAAAACAATAAAATCTATATTAATATATATGTAGTTTCATTTCATTTGTTAATAGCCTGACGATAAAGTTAAAATGATCCCTAAAACAGATGGTTGAATTGCAGATTTTTTTGCAAATTAAAAAATGATTAAACATTAATGGTGTTATCTTGTCCTAACAGAAACTTTGCAGGTGCCATTTTTGGCTTAAAATATAAAATATAGAAATCAGGCACATTTCTGTAGTTACCCACCACCATGGAGGCAATGCAGGCTACTTTGGGAATTTGCACCTGGACCTGAACCAATGACCTCCCATTGTTTAGTAAACAGATCGGTGGGGCTTGTGTTTGGCAACAGTGATAAGATGATTGGATGAATGGAACAGCATCAGATTCCTTTGATATCACATGCAGTCAAACACAAGCCTCAGTGATTAGATAAGAAGAGAACAGGACTGATGCCAATAGCCACATTTCCTAGACATAATGTTGGGGGGAGACCTCCAGGGGGTCTCTCTCAGGGTCTCAGAGGAGGATTTCAAATCAGATCTGCACAAATGTATATGAATCAGGAAAATGACCACTCAGAGACATATTTCTATTTGGGAGAAGCACAGTTGTGTTCTTCTGCCCCTGTATTCAGAGCATAACATTTTATACAACTTTTTGGACAGTCTTTCCTGTACAGTAACATTCCATAGTAAGTTATTCAGGTGTGTCTGGGCGTGGACAAGATTCTACTCAAGAATGTTACGGGGGGGTGGAGCTGGACATGGCCGAGTGAGGACGCTACTTGCTGGAGCTCCTCTAAATAATCCCCTATAGTGCCGGTGTACTATCTATAATGGGCAAATCTGCTCCAAAGAAGAAAAAGCCCAGCACCTCAGGGCAACCCCCTGCATCCCAGGGCAAAATCGGGGCTTACCTCACCCGTACTAGGGAGCCTGGGACCCTGTCACAGCCAGGAAGGGAACTGGGCCTGTAGGGCTTGAAGGAAGCACCATCCCGGTGCCCGAGGGGGCGACAAGCCTGGAGTCCCAAAGGAGACAGGAGGCAGCAAAGACCCCCCACGATCTGGGAAGACCCTCTAAAAGACCCATGGCGGCGGCGGGAGCTGGCGGATCCACCACAACGGAAGACGCGGTACCGCCAGCGGCGCCATTCCAAGATGGCGGCCGCGACCTGGAGACGCAAGCAGGCGGACCAGGGCTGGAGGCTGGGCCGACCACGAGCGCAGCTCTACTCACCTCGCCCTCCGCTGCGCCTCTGACGGAGCCGGGGAGCCCTGCCATCCTGCCTGCAGCCGGCGCCAGTGGAGCTGGGGGAAGTGTGGCGTGCGGGCGCGGGGCGCACATGTGCTCGGGCTCAGAAGATAAGTCACCGCTGCGGGCCCGAGCACTGAAGAAACAGGCGCTGCATGAAGAAGCTGCACTGCAGGCACCAGCAGCCCTGTCCTCACCCACAGGCACAGCGATCAGAGGTGAGGGGGGAACAGGAGCCAGTACTGGTGGCCTGCTGAACTATAAGGCCCAGGTACAGGGGTCTCAGGAAGAGCTGGGGAGCGGGGCCAGAGCCAGAGGGGGGCGTAGCGGCATCAGCCTCTTATCAGGAGCCACACGACCCCCAGGGGGACCTGGAAATAGTGGAGGGCCCCATGAACTTTGGATGGCTGCCAATGAGTCCTGGGGGATACCCCAAAGGGAAGTGCCCCCTCCCTCCCTCCTCCCCAGATCAGTGGTCCACCGGATCCTCCTGGGCTGAGAGCCCAACTGCCGCAGGCGGGGACCTGGAAAGGGGCCCATTGATCCCCATGAATGGGGGTCCCAGGGTACTGGGGTCACCACCAATTTGTCATGCACCTATGCCACAAGTATGGGATGATATAAAGAACCCCCAAAACACACAAACGCTAATATATGGTCCAGCCTTGCAGGATTCTTTCTATGCATACCCCACTATACCTCACGCTGCCGCCTCGAGGGGCGAGGATCGCCCGGCATCCCTGGCAGACCTGCGGGCACTGTTACAAGCAATCCCCACCAAGAACGACATCGCAGCATTGGCCAATTAAGTAGTGGCGGAGTGTAAGCAGGAATTTATCCAGCTGCGGCAGGATCTCTCCTCACTTACTCACAGGGTTGACACCCTGGCGGAGCAACAATCAAATTCCCAGATGTCCATTCAATCTATCTAGGAGACTGTAGAAAACCAATGCAAGCAACTATTTGCCCTTCAACAACATGTGGATGATTTAGAAAACAGAAACAGACGGAACAATCTACGAGTTAGAGGTCTCCCGGAATCTATTGCTGCTCCTGATATTCCCGCTGCTCCCCGTGCCATTTTTAACAATTTGCTAAAGAGGCCACCGGGAGCTACCCTTGAACTTGATAGAGCCCGTAGGGCTCTACGCCCTCCAGATCCAAATGACTCCCGCCCGAGAGATATTGTATGCAGAGTGCATTTTTTTGCTATAAAAGAGGCCATTCTACAAGCAGCCAGGAGGAAACAGAATCTGTCATGCAATGGCTCTACTATCTGCATAATGCCAGATCTCTCACGGCACACTCTGGCCCAACGTGCGAATCTTAAGCCCCTTCTTGATGTCCTAAAAGAGAGGGGTTTACCGTTCCGGTGGGGATTTCCATTTTCCCTTTCGTCACAGAAAGATTCCCGATGGATGGTCCTACGTTCCCCAGAGGACCTCCCGGCTTTTACTGAGAGTCTGAATTTGCCTACAATCTCTATTGCAGCCTGGCCAACCACTCTACTCCAGCCCTGGGTGCCCAGGGAATGGCTTGCCTCTTCCAGACCAACTCCTCCTTCCGAGTCCAGCAGGGGGTTACCTCCAAGAGGAGAACGGGGCCGCAGGGCGGGCCGTCCGCGGTAACCAATATGGAGGAAATTAATAGCTGAATACGCCTATATGACTTATACTTTTTACAGTATTTTGAGTTGCTGGGCTTCCACACGTTACATTCCAGTCTATTCATAGCCCGTATTACATAAGCATTTGTCACTTTTACCGGTATCTATGGTTATCCTTAATGTTTTTTTTTTTAGTTTATATGGAGCTCTGCTCGGTTATGTCTGACATCCTTTCTCCCCAAATAGGTTGGGATCCCCTGTCCTGCCTAGATGAGGCGGATATGTTCCCTAGGAACGTTTGTTCGGATTTAGTCTGTTGTGCTAGGCTTTTTTTGCCTGTTGTTCTTCTTGTTTTCTTATCTCTCTTCCTTTCTCACCCGCTACATTCTGCATTCCTTAAGTCTTCTTTTCTTTCTATCTCCAGCGGCTGGGCTGATCGTGTTCGATCCCTTCTCTTATATATTTCTAATATCCTATTCTTTTATAGATGGCGGACCTAACCATCGCTTCTTTCAACACCAGGGGCCTCAATGTTCCGGAGAAAAGGTCACAGATACTGTATCATCTTCATAAAAGGAAGGTGAGGATAGCGTGTCTCCAGGAGACACACTTCAAACAAGGACATGCCCCTATTCTCAAATAGATATTACCAGACGTGGGTGTCCTCGGACAACCCTGACTCCCGCTCTAAAGGGGTGGCGATAGCCATCCATAAATCCCTCCCACATCAGATCCTAAAGTGCACGACGGATAGTCTTGGAAGATATATAATTCTTTCGCTGAGGGTGGGGACCCACATCTTCACAATAATTAACGCATACGCCCCAAATCAAAGACAGGATAGTTTTATTTCCCGTTTGATCGACGTCGCGATTCCCCTGATACAGGGTACGGTGATTTTATGTGGTGACCTTAATGTCACCCTAGACCCTACCTTGGACAACTCAAAGGGGAAATCTAGCATTGCATACTCTACCATTAAACGTATTAAAAAAGCTTTATTGCGCATTCAATTGTTCGACACCTGGAGAATACAGCACCCATCGGATAGAGACTATAGTTTTTATTCCCACACCCAGGATTCCTATAGTCGTCTTGATTACATACTAATACAACATAGCACGCTCCCCTGGATCCAACACACGAGAATGGATAACATATTGTGGTCAGATCATGCGCCGGTTTATTGCACGATTGAGATCCCCTCTCTTTCGACCCCTAGAGGGTCGTGGCGGCTGAATGAGTCGTTGCTAGTGGATGATGGATGAGCTTTGTGTTTCTGATATCCAGACCTCTATTGCAAGGTTCATGGAAGACCACTCGGCAGATGACACAGCCCCCACTTATAAGTGGGAAGCATTGAATTCAATGTGTCCTACGAGGTATTTTTATTAAGCACGGGTCCCGAATCAAGAAAGAAAAGACCCAGGATATAGTAAAAGCCCTCCATAGGGTTTCTGAACTGGAGCTCATCCACAAGCGAGCCTTATCGGCCACAAATTTACAAGCCCTCTTACGAGCTAGGTTCGAAGTTAAAAAATTGCTTGATTCCTCATATCAACGTCTAATGCAGGTGGGAAAGGGGAGGTTTTAAGAGTTTGGGGATAAATCCGGCAGACTGTTGGCAAACGCGTTGAGGGAGGAGAGAGCCCATACCCTCATTCCCTGCATTAAGAACTCACGCGACGAATTACTTTACGCCACCCCAGACATCTCAAACACCTTCCACAACTATTATTCCAAGTTATATAATATACCTGCTGAGCCCCCCAGGTCGGGTGATGGGTATCCTTCAATGCCCTCACCTTTTAGATGTCTCGATAGCTCTGTAATCAATAACTTGGAGAGCCCGTTTCTACTGGAGGATTTATTGGCAGTGATTCGCGACACTCCTGGCAATAAGAGTCCTGGCCCCGATGGGCTCCCCGCTAAATTTTATAAATCCTTTTCAGAACAATTAGCGCCCCTTATGCTCCTTTCCTTTAATTCAATTTCAGAATCTGTCCCCTTTCCGTCCCAGTCCACCACGGCTCATATCTCGCTGCTCCGTAAGGCCGGAAAAGACCCCACGGCGTGTAGCAGTTTTAGACCGATATCACTTCTCAATGTAGATTTAAAAATCTATGCCAAGCTTTTGGCAAATAGACTTGGCCCCCTGCTCCCTGACTTGATCCACTTGGATCAGGTCAGGTTTGTCCCTGGTAGAGAGGCAAGGGACAACACCATAAAAACTCTGGATTTATTCCAACACGCACACACTAAGAAACTCCCCTTGATGTTGCTGTCTTTGGATGCTGAGAAGGCTTTCGACAGGGTTTCCTGGCAGTCGCTTTCTCAGACCCTAGAACATATAGGCCTGGGACCGGTTTTCTCATCTAAAATTATGGCTTTATATAATTCCCCGACTGCCCACCTTAAGATTAATGGCACTCTGTCGAGACCCTTCTCCATTCGAAACGGAACCCGGCAGGGATGTCCCCTGTCACCGCTACTATATGTCTTAGTTATGGAACACTTGTTGTCGGCCATCCGGGCGAACCCGGACATACAGGGCATCAAGATCGCCAATCGGGAACATAAGTGCGCTGCCTTCGCTGACGATCTCCTTTTATATCTGTGTAACCCCACCACATCCCTCCCGTCCTTAATGACGGTGCTAGACCGTTTTAGCAAGTGGTCTAATTTTAAAATCAATTTCGATAAATCAGAGGCCCTAAATATATCTTTACCCCAATCAACTGTGAATGTTATAAAACCAAACTTTCCGTTCAGATGGCCACCCCACGGTAGTATTGGATATTTAGGCATCAAAATCCCTTCTGACCTGTCCAGGCTCTTTCAACTAAACTACCAAAGCTTCCTGTCATGGCTCGAGGGGGATTTAGCTCTGTGGCATAGGGGCACTCTTTCATGGTTTGGCAGGATCAGTGCACTTAGAATGACGGCTCTGCCAAGATTGTTGTATTTGATACAAACGGTTCCGGTCTATGTTCCAGCAACCTACTGGGCCAAGATGCAACGCATATTCGGTCGATTTGTTTGGTCTGGAAGGTGTGCCCGTATAGGGAGTAGCATCTTAACTAGGACTAAGGGTGCGGGGGGAACGGGATTGCCTGACTGCAGAAGGTACTACCTGGCGGCCGCCCACGCCAGGGTCCTAGACCTTTTACATAACTCTGGCTCTAAGCTTTGGGTTAGCCTGGCACAAAGTATGTGCCCCTTATCATTACCGACCCTGCCCTGGACCTGGCCGCTCCTCACCAAGCATAAGATTGAGATGTCCTATAGTACTAAACAAACATTGAAAACGGTCCACTCTGTGTCACCACGCAATCTCCTGATCCAGCCTAGAGGGCCCCTTATGCCACTGACCGATAACCCGGAGTTTTTACCGGGAGCGTCATCAAACAATTTTCTGGGAAGCACGAAATTGAATCCTTTGAGACTAAATCGGGTGGCCCCGGGGGGGTCCCTCCTCCCACTACGGGAGATGATAGAGAGCCGTAATTTCAAACTACGATTCCATTTTTAATATGCCCAACTCAAACACTTCTTGACCTCACAAGACACTGTCGTGGCCCACCCCACGCCCCAAACACCCTTTGAAGACCTTTGCACTGGTTCCTCTGATACGCGCCATGCAATATCAAGAGTGTATAGGATTATGACGAGTGCAGTAGAGGTGTCACCTCCTCGCTTTTGTAAAGCATGGGAGTCAGAGCTCAATCAAATGATTTCCGAGAATCAATGGGAGCGGTGTTTCCGCCTGACCCACAGGTCCGTGGTTGCCACTAGGATGCAAGAAACCAGCTATAAAATACTTTCCAGGTGGTACAGGGTTCCGGCGTCCCTTCATGCACGGTGCCCCGAAATACCTGACACTTGCTGGCGATGTGGAGCCCAAGGTGGCACCATGTCTCACATCTGGTGGCACTGTCCGAGCCTGTCGGCCTTTTGGAGCAAAGTACTGGCAGCCATACAGGAGGCCACAGGGATCGTAGTCCCCAGTCGCCCGGAGGCAGTTTTATTGTTTATCTGTAGCATAGCGGAAAGGGTTTTTAAGAAATCTATCTTGGGCCACCTTCTCCAGGCCGCTAAGACAGTGATTCCTCGGCGCTGGAAAGATTCTAACCCTCCGACGTTTGACGAGTGGGTAACTGAGGTAAATGTGATTCACCGCATGGAAATGGTGATGGCCCAGTCACGTGGGCAAACGGTGGAGACAGCCACTAAGTGGTTCAGTAGGAATCTTTCCTATCTAGTAAAAAATTTTTGGACCTAATTTAATCTCCGGAAGGGGGGCACTCTGTTTTTTTCTCTTTCAGACAGCTTACGCCACACTTTCAACAAATCTTAGCTCAATAGACATTGTATCAGTCCCGGTCGCTTCACCTTACTCTCCTTCTGCTTTTTATCTCTCCTCCTCTTTTGAACTACCCCTTCTTCTCTGGATTCTATGACTTTACTTGCCTTAACCTCCTCTTGTTGTTTTATCATTATCTAAGGCCTTAAATGATTATCTATGTACCATTTCTGCCATCCATAGAATATTACAAAGCCCGCGAAGGCTTAGTGTTGCACTGACTTTTGATTAGCATCATTGATACAACATGGATGTGTGTTCTAATACTGTATTCTTTTGAAAATTAATAAAATTTTAAATTGGAAAAAAAAAAAAAAAAAAAAAAGAATGTTACTTATTCATGAGTCTAACCGGTTTTCTGTGTATCTGCTCTTCTTGACCCTAGGCAAAGTTTGTTTATATATTCCTTCAACATTTCTGTCAGGTATATGTGGAAAAGCAATATACAAAGCATTCAGAATACAGATTAATCTTATTATAGTATAATATCATACTGGACAAACACGATTTATAGCCTAGGCCTTCACAGTAATATGTGGAGAGGGGGAAGGAATGGTCAACTCACCACGCATCCAATGGATCCACACGTTATTGAGCAGGTGCACGGATCTTCGGCGCTGATATCTGTAAAGGACTTCAGCCTACTTGGATCACTCAAGATGCAACGACACCAGATGTCAATAGAAGAAAAACTATGGACAAATCAACAATGAAGTTACTGGACAAGGTTTTCAAATCAAGGAACATTTCACTGGTGATGAAAACATGGCTCCTACATAGTCTGGTCTCAGCTCGTACATAGTCTGGTCTTTTCAGTAGTAACATATGGAGGCAAAACCTGGATAATAAAGAACCAAGACAGAAGAAGAATCAACACCTTCGAAATATGGTGCTGGAGAAGGATGTTATCAATACCATGGATGGCACGAAGAAGAAACAAAGCAATTTTGTAACAAGTGTAACGACTTTGGTACTTTAGACACATCATACGAACAATCACTGGAGAAGGACATTGTGGTCCAAAGACTATAAGGAACAAGATGAAGAGGAAGACCAGCAACCTGATGGCTTGATACGATCAAGACAATGGCGAAGAAGATGCTGGTGGACCTATCTAGGCTGCACAAGATCGATCTCTCTACAGAGTGTTCATCTTTCAAGTCGCCATGGCTCGAGATTTGTCTTTTGCCAGACATAGGGGATACTTGACAAGGGGCATTCGGCAGCACTTAGAAGGCAATTTTTGGGGAATGGTTCAATTTATAAATGCTTTTATTTATCACATTATCTATCAAATAAGATCAAGTTGACTGAAAGTAAAAGGACCATTTATCTAGGGTCTGTAATATTAATATTTTAACATTTTTTTCTAATTAAATTTTTTTTTTTTTACGATTCAAGTATGTGTTTTACTGATGATACAAATGTATCCATTGAATACCTAGATAGTAAATTGGTTAACACATGGACAGAACTTGGTCTCCAGTTCTATTTAAGAGTCAAATTTATTTTTTTGGGCTCATTTTAATGTTAGTGAAACTGAAAGAATCACAAATCTCAGTTCACTTTGCTCGGAAAGTGAACCATAATTATAGAATTAATTCCTATTTATGCTCCATTACATTGTAAAAAAAATTGTTTAAAAGAACTGAGAGTCCTCAGTGGTTGATACCTTTTAATGGCTAACTGAAAAGATGGTAATAATTGAAAGCTTTCGAGACTACTCAGGTCTCTTCATCAGGCATGGTACCATGCCTGATGAAGAGACCTGAGTAGTCTCGAAAGCTTTCAATTATTACCATCTTTTCAGTTAGCCATTAAAAGGTATCAACCACTGAGGACTCTCAGTTCTTTTAAACAATTTTTTTTATCTCTACTGGCTAACACGGTACAAAGATATATTTTACCCATTACATTGTGTAAATATACGCTATGAGGAGTGGGACCCTTCCTAATTGAGTTAGTAAATCTTGCACGCCGTATTTATTTATCCTGTGCCAAAACATCTCCAGCGTTATGTTATCCGAGACCCATCACAAAACATTTCTGTAAAATGCGATCATGAAATCCAAAAATACTCCAATGGGATGTCCAGTTGTGGCCTAAATTTTTAGATTTACAGAAATATATCACATTATACTTTTACCTGCTAAATCTAAAAGATAAGCCCTATTGACGAGTCCTTGTTTTTTTTGGAGAATCATTTTTGACTTCTCCAAAATCCTGTTCTCATTAGGTATCTGAGATCCGAGAGTGATAGTCAACCAACAGCACCATTTAACCTATAGGATCCATTCTTTCCAACATTATGTTTAGGGTTTACGCTGTTTCCTTGAGAGAACGCAACAAGTCCAAGGCTCGTCCAATGTTGGGTTCCTGACTAAAGTCTACGGTTCTTATCTCACCTGGTACCATCACTTCCTTCCAAGAGGTGGCCATGGCTCCTGCTAGACACATGGACCCATGGACCCTTTCTCCTTCCCTTCTCCTGTTCTCCATCTTTACCACTGCTTTGCTGGTTGGCTTCGCAGATCAGCTACTATAAACCCTATTCTATTTAAAGGGAAATCAATCCGCTACGCTTTGCCTAATGTTTGAGGATTGTCCTTAGTGTGGAGCTAATATTCTGCCTCGTACATCAGATTATCAGCCTGGTACTGACCATTGGCTCAATTCCTGACACTACAAGTGATGACCACCAGTCAACTCAGGCCATTAATTGACTGCAAGTTCTAGTGATGACTCTTACTCAGGACGACACCACTTTGGGTGTGACACAGACGATTAGAGGGGCATTTTTAGGGCAAATGCAGATTCTTTTCTTTTATGTGCATCACTCCTCACTGCTAATGTCACGCTAGCTATGGGGAAGTACCTGTAATGCCCCTGTAAACGGGTCGTTACAGGGTATTAAATGTTACCCCATTTTTCCCGGGCAGGAGGAAGAAGAGTCCCCACAACACACACTCACATCACACTGGCAAGAAGGAATTAATAGCTTTTGCAGCATAAAGTTTTGAGTCCATGACTTATCCTGTCTCGTTAATGAGCAGGTGGCTGGACACAGGCAGGTCCCCATGACAACCAAGGGGAGGGGGGCCTGAATAGGAGTGAGTTTAGTGCAGAACACACAGAAGGTTTGTCAGAACGTCAGAGGCTGCAGCAGAGTGCAGACTTACACAGGACAGCTCCTGCTGAGGAGATGCCACGAGACCAGGGCTGATAACACCTAGAGGAAGGGAATGGAGCTGAGGACTGGGGATCCCTGGAGAAAGTTGTACCCGGTAGTGGTTGGTGTGTGTCCGCTACTGGAAGAGAGAGACAGACAGAATGGCGGCGGGTCCCCAAGATGCTCCATGCCACGGGGATAGCATTATCGCACCGAAAGAGAGAGACCCCCAGATCACTCCACCGGCCCCTTCCTCCTACCTGCCCGGGACCGACCAAAGGCTGCAGGCAGCGAGGACCAGCACCCGGGTGCGATGTGGAACGGACTTTAAATAAAGATCAACTGGAACCGCACTCCGTGACTGCTGTGAGTAATGCCGCCGCCCTGTGCCCCCTGTGTCCCTGAGGACTGTTGCCCTGGGTCTCATAAACCTCCCGGGGCCACCCCGCTCCACCCGTGGTGAGCGATTCCATCCGGTTGCCCGTAACACCTGCCCCAGAGAGAGACTGCGCAGCGGTGGCTGAACACCTGACCGCAAACCACGGGTGGCGCTGCAAGCATCCCCCGTCCCGTACCGTTTCCTGGGGGGAGAGTGATGTCAAGCTCTCCAGGAACCCTGTTACCCTCCTTCCATCCCCCTTGTAACACCGGACTGACGGTCGGACATTCCTTTTATTGAAACCCGCCAGGGGTCATGGAAGCCGGGTCGGGACACTCACAGCCTGACCCCGAATACCACCGGCCCGGTGACCGTGCGAGCCCTACAAGCCCCGGCGCGGGCGTTTCATACCAAGCGAGAGGGGAGATGGTGACCCCTGGCCAAACCTACCACTGATCCCTGGGGTCCCTCACCACCCTTTGTTACGCACCTATGCGCCGAGCCGGATACCTGACCTTAGATATTCCTAATGCTGGGCCCTAAATAACCTAAATAAGGAAAGGATGGGATGAGCACTTCATCAACCCCACAAAAACAACTGTAGAAGATACAAGGAGGACACACGGGGAAAAGCATGAACTACTTATCATTAGACGACTCAGGTAGGAAATCAGCAGAGTATTCAGCAATGATACCACAGAGAAGTACAAGCCACCTGCTTGCAACCAATGCTTGAAGGAACTGAAAATATCACCAGCACAGTCCAAAGGAAGGAAGGGGTATTACCAAGGGAATACTGATGATTAGCAGCTGGGTGGAAGGCGAGCTCCTGCTGGGTCTAAAAGGGGGAGAGATGAATCCAGCAGGAAAGCTACCTATACCAATGAATACTGACAGCAGGAACAATGGAAAGTCAGGGGCATATTGCGCAGCCAAATGCTGTGACCTTCTATGGCCAGAAACCCCCTGACTGCCTGTCACCTGTGACACACCCGTGACAGAAACTGTATTCTGCCAGTACAGTAACTGGCAATATTGGCCATTCAATCATATGGTAAGTTATGAGTTATTATGTTATGCCATATGTTCTTGCAAAAAATGTATTATATAATGGTATATTGAAGCCAGGTACTTTCTGTGTAGCACTATTTGCAACTGCCAAGATTGTAACCTCATTGAGAGACTGTAACCACAAAGCTAGTTGCCTTTCAGTAAATGCCTGTTCACATTAAACCTCTTGATTGTTTGTGTTAGTCTCTTCACCATCCTGGAGTGGGGATGTCACAATGACTATGAGATAGCGGGGAATCTGGGCTCCTAACCTTTCTTTCAAGATAGGAGACCCTAAGCTATCACTAATTGCAGGGATACTTCTCAAGGTGGAGATGACTGAGTCTCCTTCCTGGCCCTTTTCCTGACCCGTCCTGATCTGGTTCCTTCTCCCTCCAGGGAGGCATGGGATTTGGCATGATGAAACCCACAGGTAAAAATAGACAACAAAAAAACAAAGCTCTGTCATACAACACACACAAAGGTTAAGCCAATACGAGATTCAGGAGGAAAAACAAGAACAGGAGGGAAGCTACTAAACAATAGGGGTAAACTCCACAACCGCACCACGCAATTAGCACAACTTTCTCTAGAAAATCACACCTCACAGACCAAGACAAACTATAGCTGGCATGAGTGGAATGATTCAACCAGCATAAATAGGAGGGGAGCAGATGTGATAGGTCTCCCCACAACATGTGATCAAAGGAGTAAGCAGACTAGCAGATATTACCTCATAGTTATATTCTTGTACATAAGGAACAGTATTATAGTAGTTATATTCTTGTATATAGAGGCAGTATTATAGTAGTTATATTCTTGTACATAGGAACAGTATTATAGTAGTTATATTCTTGTATATAGAGGCAGTATTATAGTAGTTATATTCTTGTACATAGGAGCAGTATTATAGTAGTTATATTCTTGTACATAGGGGGCAGTATTATAGTAGTTATATTCTTGTACATAGGGGCAGTATTATAGTAGCTATATTCTTGTACATAGGGGGCAGTATTATAGTAGTTATATTCTTGTACATAAGGAACAGTATTATAGTAGTTATATTCTTATACATAGGGCCAGTATTATAGTAGTTATATTCTTGTACATAGAGGGCAGTATTATAGCAGTTATATTATTCTACATAGGAGGCAGTATTATAGTTGTTATATTCTTGTACATAGGGGGTTGTATTATAGTAGGTATATTCTTGTACATAGGGGGCAGTATTATAGTAGTTATATTCTTGTACATAGGGGGCAGTATTATAGTAGTTATATTCTTGTACATAGGAGCAGTATTATAGTAGTTATATTCTTGTACATAGGGGCAGTATTATAGCAGTTATATTCTTCTACATAGGGGGCAGTATTATAGTAGTTATATTCTTGTACATAGGAGGCAGTATTATAGTTGTTATATTCTTGTACATAGGGGGCAGTATTATAGTAGTTATATTCTTGTACATAGGGTCAGTATTATAGTAGTTATATTCTTGTACATAGGGGCAGTATTATTGTAATTATATTCCTGTACATAGGAGCAGTATTATAGTAGTTATATTCTTGTACATAGGAGCAGTATTATTGTAGTTATATTCCTGTACATAGGAACAGTATTATAATATTATATTCTTGTACATAGGGGCAGTATTATACAAGAATATACAACTGTAATACTGTCCCTATGTACAAAAATATAACTACTATAATACTGCTCCTATTTGCAAGAATATATCTACTATAATACTGCTGCTATGTATAAGAATATAACTACTATAATACTGCCCCTATGTACAAGAATATAACTACTATAATACTGCTCCTATGTGCAAGAATATATCTACTATAATACCGCCCCTATGTACAAGAATATAACTACTATAATACTGCTCCTATGTACAAGAATATAACTACTATAATACTGCCCCCTATGTACAAGAATATAACGCCCCCTATGTACAAGAATATAACTACTATAATACTGCTCCTATGTATGAGAATATAACTACTATAATACTGCCCCTATGTACAAGAATATAACTACTATAATACTGCCCCCTATGTACAAGAATATAACTACTATAATACTGCCCCTATGTACAAGAATATAACTACTATAATACTGCTCCTATGTATGAGAATATAACTACTATAATACTGCCCCTATGTGCTAGAATATAACTACTATAATACAGCCCCCTATGTACAAGAATATAACTACCTTAATACTGCTCCCTATGTACAGGAATATAACTACTATAATACTGCTCCTATATACAAGAATATAACTACTATAATACTGCCCCCTATGTACAAGAATATAACTACTATAATACTGCCCCCTATGTACAAGAATATAACTACTATAATACTGCTCCCTATGTACAAGAATATAACTACTATAATACTGCCCCTATGTACAAGAATATAACTACTATAATACTGCCCCTATGTACAAGAATATAACTACTATAATACTGCTCCTATGTACAAGAATATAACTACTATAATACTGCCCCCTATGTACAAGAATATAACTACTATAATACTGCTCCTATGTACAAGAATATAACTACTATAAAACTGCCCCCTATGTACAAGAATATAACTACTATAATACTGCTCCTATGTACAAGAATATAACTACTATAATACTGCCCCCTATGTACAAGAATATAACTACTATAATACTGCCCTCTATGTGCAAGAATATAACTACTATAATACTGCCCTCTATGTGCAAGAATATAACTACTATAATACTGCTCCTATATACAAGAATATAACTACTATAATACTGCCCCCTATGTACAAGAATATAACTACTATAATACTGCTCCTATATACAAGAATATAGCTACTATAATACTGCCCCTATGTACAAGAATATAACTACTATAATACAGCCCCCTATGTACAAGAATATAACTACTATAATACTGCTCCCTATGTACAGGAATATAACTACTATAATACTGCTCCTATATACAAGAATATAGCTACTATAATACTGCCCCCTATATACAAGAATAACAACTACTATAATACTGCCCTCTATGTACAAGAATATAACTACTATAATACTGCCCTCTATGTGCAAGAATATAACTACTATAATACTGCTCCTATATACAAGAATATAACTACTATAATACTGCCCCCTATGTACAAGAATATAACTACTATAATACTGCCCTCTATGTACAAGAATATAACTACTATAATACTGCCCTCTATGTACAAGAATATAACTACTATAATACTGCCCTCTATGTACAAGAATATAACTACTATAATACTGCTCCCTATGTACAGGAATATAACTACTATAATACTGCTCCTATATACAAGAATATAACTACTATAATACTGCTCCCTATGTACAGGAATATAACTACTATAATACTGCCCCTATGTACAAGAATATAACTACTATAATACTGCTCCTATATAGAAGAATATAACTACTGTAATACTGCCCCTATGTACAAGAATATAACTACTATAATACTGCCCCCTATGTACAAGAATATAACTACTATAATACTGCCCCTTTGTACAAGAATATAACTACTATAATACTGCCCTCTATGTACAAGCATATAACTACTATAATACTGCCCCTATGTACAAGAATATAACTACTATAATACTGCCCTCTATGTACAAGCATATAACTACTATAATACTGCCTCTATGTACAAGAATATAACTACTATAATACTGCTCCTATGTACAAGAATATAACTACTATAATAGTGCCCTCTATGTGCAAGAATATAACTACTATAATATTGCCCCTATGAACAAGAATATAACTACTATAATACTGCTCCTATGTACAAGAATATAACTACTATAATACTGCCCCTATGTACAAGAATATAACTACTATAATACTGCCCTCTATGTACAAGCATATAACTACTATAATACTGCCCTCTATGTACAAGAATATAACTACTATAATACTGCTCCTATGTACAAGAATATAACTACTATAATACTGCCCTCTATGTACAAGAATATAACTACTATAATACTGCCCTCTATGTACAAGAATATAACTACTATAATACTGCTCCTATGTACAAGAATATAACTACTATAATACTGCCCTCTATGTGCAAGAATATAACTACTATAATACTGCCCCTATGAACAAGAATATAACTACTATAATACGACCCCTATGTACAAGAATATAACTACTATAATACTGCCCCTATGTACAAGAATATAACTACTATAATACTGCCCTATGTACAAGAATATAACTACTATAATACTGCCCTCTATGTGCAAGAATATAACTACTATAATACTGCTCCTATGTACAAGAATATAACTACTATAATACTGCCCTCTATGTGCAAGAATATAACTACTATAATACTGCCCCTATGAACAAGAATATAACTACTATAATACGACCCCTATGTACAAGAATATAACTACTATAATACTGCCCCTATGTACAAGAATATAACTACTATAATACTGCCCCTATGTACAAGAATATAACTACTATAATACTGCCCCTATGAACAAGAATATAACTACTATAATACTGCTCCCTATGTACAAGAATATAGCTACTATAGAACGGCTGTAATGTATTTTTGTAATGAGATCTTAGTTGATTGTAGCCGGTTTCTTATATAGTGAAGCAGCAGATTTCCTTCCAGTCCTGGTGTTGAGGCTTTCACGCTTCGCTCTCCTCCAGGTATGTGTTCTGGTTTCTGCTTGTTATGTTGGATTGTTATTGTTTGTGGTTCTGGTTCTGCTCTTCGGATGATCACCATTAGTCCGATGTCTGGAAAGTTGTGATCATCGTAAATGAGACCTCCAATTTGTTTCTCGACAATAATGGGTGACCCGGTTGCACCTCCACGGATCTCACTTTCTTCGATGTGGCCATGTTGGTGCCTGAAGTCTCTGTTTTTTATAACGTGTCACTGTAATTCTTTACAACTTAAAAAACAGATGTCTGAAATGTGAAGTTTTATTGTGCACTTCCATGTCCATTGTGTAAAGCACACACAAGACAAGCAGATGACTGATGTTAGCAATCCCCCTGGAACGGGGAAAGGCAGCGGCTTGTGTAACCCCAACGGGAAGCCAAGCACACAATAGATTTCTGGAGACTTCCAGAGACCCAGGAGACAGATTACATGAAGGAACGCACAGCACCAAGCAGAGTAAATACACCGCCACAAAACAATGGGGTTCTCGCTTCTTTAGAAAAACAACATTTCCAGTAGGGTTTTCTCTGCGCCCGTAAAAGTCAAAGTCACATATAATCTCCTCCAGAAAACATCAGTTCTCCAGATATTTTTAAAAGACATCTCCCATCAGATTTAGAAATATATAATTTATATCTTATTTATTATTTTAGTGATGACTCATTTTGGAATCTCTACATTTTGAACTGTATCGATAGATTTCACGACTTTATTTTATAGGACGCGCTGTGATTTATTTGGTCTCCTATTGATCTTATTGGGGGCTGTCATTCCCCACAGTAGAATTCATATCGACTAATTGATGGAGGCTTCAAGACACTTGACAATCAATTCCCGATTGGGAGATCTACATAGAAAAAAATAGGATGGTCATAGGTGGACAACCTCTTTAATGGGGTTTTTAATGACTAAAATGACTATAATGTTGGTTCATTGGATAGACAGCAATATTTTCTCTGATGGAGCCCAAAATTGTTACAGTGCCTACAAGTAGTATTCAACCCCCTGCAGATTTAGCAGGTTTGATAAGATGCAAATAAGTTAGAGCCTGCAAACTTCAAACAAGAGCAGGATTTATTAACAGATGCATAAATCTTACAAACCAACAAGTTATAATGCTCAGTTAAATTTTAATACATTTTCAACATAAAAGTGTGGGTCAATTATTATTCAACCCCTAGGTTTAATATTTTGTGGAATAACCCTTGTTTGCAATTACAGCTAATAATCATCTTTTATAAGACCTGATCAGGCCGGCACAGGTCTCTGGAGTTATCTTGGCCCACTCCTCCATGCAGATCTTCTCCAAGTTATTTAGGTTCTTTGGGTGTCTCATGTGGACTTTAATCTTGAGCTCCTTCCACAAGTTTTCAATTGGGTTAAGGTCAGGAGACTGACTAGGCCACTGCAACACCTTGATTTTTTCCCTCTTGAACCAGGCCTTGGTTTTCTTGGCTGTGTGCTTTGGGTCGTTGTCTTGTTGGAAGATGAAATGACGACCCATCTTAAGATCCTTGATGGAGGAGCGGAGGTTCTTGGCCAAAATCTCCAGGTAGGCCGTGCTATCCATCTTCCCATGGATGCGGACCAGATGGTCAGGCCCCTTGGCTGAGAAACAGCCCCACAGCATGATGCTGCCACTACCATGCTTGACTGTAGGGATGGTATTCTTGGGGTCGTATGCAGTGCCATCCAGTCTCCAAACATCACGTGTGTGTGGTTGGCACCAAAGATCTCGATCTTGGTCTCATCAGACCAGAGAACCTTGAACCAGTCTGTCTCAGAGTCCTCCAAGTGATCATGAGCAAACTGTAGACGAGCCTTGACATGATGCTTTGAAAGTAAAGGTACCTTACGGGCTCGTCTGGAACGGAGACCATTGCGGTGGAGTACGTTACTTATGGTATTGACTGAAACCAATGTCCCCACTGTCATGAGATCTTCCCGGAGCTCCTTTCTTGTTGTCCTTGGGTTAGCCTTGACTCTTCGGACAAGCCTGGCCTCGGCACGGGAGGAAACTTTCAAAGGCTGTCCAGGCCATGGAAGGCTAACAGTAGTTCCATAAGCCTTCCACTTCCGGATGATGCTCCCAACAGTGGAGACAGGTAGGCCCAACTCCTTGGAAAGGGTTTTGTACCCCTTGCCAGCCTTGTGACCCTCCACGATCTTGTCTCTGATGGCCTTGGAATGCTCCTTTGTCTTTCCCATGTTGACCAAGTATGAGTGCTGTTCACAAGTTTGGGGAGGGTCTTAATTAGTCAGAAAAGGCTGGAAAAAGAGATAATTAATCCAAACATGTGAAGCTCATTGTTCTTTGTGCCTGAAATACTTCTTAATACTTTAGGGGAACCAAACAGAATTCTGGTGGTTTGAGGGGTTGAATAATAAATGACCCTCTGAATAAACTTTTCACAATTTAAAAAAAAAAAAAAAAGAAATAACATTCTTTTTTGCTGCATTTCACACTTCCAGGCTGATCTACAGTCCAAATGTCACAATGCCAAGTTAATTCCGAATGTGTAAACCTGCTAAATCTGCAGGGGGTTGAATACTACTTGTAGGCACTGTATATATTCCAGAGAAAATGATCTGCTCTGTTGCCACTTGGAACCTAAAGGGTTTTTTACACGCTGCGATATCGCTAACGATATATCATCAGGGTCACGTCGTTAGTGACGCACATCCGGCGCCAGTAGCGACATCGCAGCGTGTGACACCAAGGAGTGACGATCAACGATCGCAAATTCGTTCAAAATCTATGATCGTTGACACGTCGCTCCTTTTCATAGTATCGTTGCTGCCACAGGTACGATGTTGTTTGTCGTTCTTGCAGCTCCACACATTGCTGTGTGTGACACCGCAGGAACGACGAACATCTCCTTACCTGTGTCCAGGAAGGAAGGAGGTGGGCGATGTCGCAGTGTGTAAAGCACCCTTTAGGGCTTTGTATTCCATTCATTCCTGGGACCTGAAGAAGAACTTACTATTCTCTGTTGGGTGGAGACTTCTTGGTAGATCCAAAAATATTAGTCCTAGTGGAACACCATCTGTCACGATGACTACAGGATAGTGGGGGAACTGGCTGCTTCTAAGCTGACTCTCATGCTTGGGGGCCCTATCTATCCCTAACCTCAGGGACACTCCTAATGGTACAGAGGCCTGAGTCTCCTTCCTAATAAAGAAATAACGTTTGGAACACCGTTCTAAAGGCTGCTTTACACGCGTCGATTTGTCGGGCGATCGCTTGTGCGACGTGTCACGCCCAGCTTGCATTTACGATTTGCCGGTATCGCTTGTAGGTCATTTATTTGCTGTCACATGTAACGTTCTCAAAATCAACGCATCAGCAATCAACGATATATTGTTGGACCCAGGCGGTCGTTTGAATGTTGTTCAGTGTTGGCAGGGTGTCAAACGGAGCAATATGTCGGCTGCTTCCCCAAAACGAACAATTTTTAAAAATGAACGACGTGTCAACGATCCACGATTTTCATCCTTTTTGCGATCGTTCAGAGTCGCTCGTAGGTGTCACACGCAACGACGTCGCAAACGATGCTGGATGTGCGTCACGGAATCCGTGACTCCGACGACATATCTCACGATAAATTGACGCGTGTAACGTGCCCTTTAGTCTGAACTGGGTGCAAAAACCTAAAAAACCATCACTATATGGAGAGAAGGTATGCACACCAGTGACTATGCAAGGGGAATACATGTAATAGCAGACACTGCTGTGTGAATACTGGCCTGAAAAATACAATAGCTACATGCAAAAATGAAAAAGAGACTGGAATCTGCATTACTGCCCTGAAATATGAATAAAGAGAGATTTAGCTATTGAATTGATCAATGCAACAGAGCCCTAAAACCTCTTCACGGTACTCTCTTATTTTTTAAAAATAAGAGAAAAAAACCCAAAACGCTTATCTTTGCCTTGTTGATCCGAAAACGCCAGAGAAACCATTGTGTGGAGTGTGTGACTTTGCAATGTGAACAGAGTCTGACAACACCATGACATTTAGTGAAGTTTGTGCAAAACTCTGCGTGACACCATATGCTCCTTTGCCATCTTAGAATTTGTTTCTTGGGGCTGCTAAGTTATTCTCTAGCTGCTTGGTAGGACCATCCTGTGGTGGGACCCAAAAATGTAATACTATTTCAGGAAAATGGTCATCGATATACTAGAGGGCCACTATTATCCAGTTAGATTGGCCCTCTTATGGGACTGTCCTGTCGTGAAATGATCTACCTCCACACCAGCTTGAGCCTTAAATTACATATTCAGGTTTATGGTTTCTGGGGTAACCAAAAACTTTTATGGTATGGTCAAAAAATAATCTTCCTCATTAGTAGCTTGGATTTCAAAGGCTCAATTATCTAATTGTTTCCCTGGCCACCTGAGGACCTTATGGCCTTTTTGTGAGATTCCAAATATTATAACCCTCTGGAAGGACCATAAAATGAAAACCCAGTGGAAAATTATCTACTCCATCACTTGTTTGGACTCTAAGTACACTGAATCCTACCAGTTCCAGAGGCCACCAAATCATCTCATGGACTTCTGGTGGAAAAGTTCTCTGGTAGAACACAAACGTCTAACTTTGTAGAAGATGATCTTCTCCATTATTTGTTTGGATTCTAAGGACCCTGTATCCTACCAGTTCCAGAGGCCATCAAATCATCTCATGGACTTCTGGTGGAAAAGTTCTCTGGTAGAACACAAACGTCTAACTTTGTAGAAGATGATCTTCTCCATTATTTGTTTGGATTCTAAGGACCCTGTATCCTACCAGTTCCAGAGGCCATCAAATCATCTCATGGACTTCTGGTGGAAAAGTTCTCTGGTAGAACACAAAAGTTTAACTTCGTAGAAGATGATCTCCTCCATTATTAGTTTGGATTCTAAGGACCCTGTATCCTACCAGTTCCAGAGGCCATCAAATAATTTCATGGACTTCTGGTGGAACAGTTCTCTGGTAGAACACAAAAGTTTAACTTTGTATAAGATGATCTTCTCCATTATTTGTTTGGATTATAAGGACCCTGTATCCTACCTGTTCCAGAAGCTACCAAATCATCTCATGGACTTCTGGTGGAACAGTTCTCTGGTAGAACACACAAGTTTAACTTGTAGAAGATGATGTTCTCCATTGACAGCTTGGATTTCTTGAATCTGTAGCCATATTGGTTCCTGGTCCTCTTGTGGGACAGTCGTTTACATGGACTCAGTAATGCAGTGGATATGATCTTCTCCATTGCCATCTTGGACCTCTGTCTTCTGATGGGACACACCAGCCCGATTTACATGATCACATTTTATACATTGAGTAGCATTTCTCATGTTTTTGTAACATCTAAAACCATTGCCAAATATTTTGTAAAAAAATCCCAAACTTATTATTCTGTCGACCAATCTTAGTTTTAATGAACAACATGAATATAATGAATTTTAAGCCAGCTACAAAACCCTACAAGGATATGATCTAATTATCTCCTCACAAGACGATGGAGAGAAGAAACAGGCGGCCTCCAGCTGACTCGCGAAGTCTCAACCTCATCTAAATATTCCACTGGGTAATAAAATAATACAAATAAAATCAACAGTCTGAGATAAAATAGAGAAGAAGGACAGAGGCGAGGAGACAGCCGGCACCACCGGGGACATAGTCATCAGCCTAGAATTAGAGGAACGCTACAGGAGGGGATGAAAATCAATTAGAAGAGCAAAATATTACACGTAAAACATAATTACAGAGGAGACTGTGTCCAAACCTGACCCAGCGCTCTCACACTGTCCATAATATATTACAACACTCGAGGGTACTGCGGAACATGCGGAACGTTTTGGACCAAAACAATGTGGATGCTGCTCCCTGTTCTCCTAGAAGGTCCCTTTCCTATTAAATATTCATCTATTTGTTTTTAAAAAAAAAAACAAACCCCAATAAGTGATTTTTTTTGGGGAAAATATTCGATGTTCCAGTTTTACTTCCAGGTCATCAGCGCTTTTTGTCTTCTCCCGACATACATACATTACAGTACTTTGCTCTGACCTAAGTACTAATAACACCTCCATTTACAGTAAATAACACAGGATCCACCATTCATAATAGGTGATGTCACAGCTCACCTCCTCCTGTACAATGACTGATAATACCTCCATTTACAGTAAATAACACAGGATCCACCATTCATAATAGGGGATGTCACAGCTCACCTCCTCCTGTACAATGACTGATAATACCTCTATATACAGTAGATAACACAGGATCCACCATTCACAATAGGTGATGCCATAGCTCACCTCCTCCTTGTGTACAATGACTGATAACACCTCTATGTACAGTAGATAATGCAGGATCCATCAATCATAATAGGTGATATCACAGCTTACCTCCTCCTCCTACTGTTCAATGACTGATAACACCTCTATATACAGTAGGCAACACAAGAGTCACCATTCAACACAGGCAATGTCACAGCTCACCTCCTCCGGTACAATGATTGATGACACCTCCTATATACAGTAGATAACATAGGATTCATCATTCACAAAAGGTGATGTCACAGCTCACCTCCTCCTCCTGTACAATGACTGATAACACCTCTATATACAGTAGATGACACTGGATCCGCCATTCACAATAGGTGATGTCACAGCTCACCCCCCTCCTGTACAGTGAATGATAACATCTCTATATACAGTAGATAACACAGGATCCACCAGTCACAATAATGTCACAGCTCACCTCCTCCCCCTCCTGTACAAAGACTGATAATACCCCTAAATTAGTGGATAACACAAGATCCACCAATCAAAACCTTCACAAAAGGTGATGTCACAGCTCACCTCCTCCCTCTCTCTTCAGTATGATTTGAAAAATACATTTACTGTAAAAATCTCATTTAAAAATAAGACAATTTTCTGATGATTCAATTCCTTTAATGATTTGAGAAATCCTTTGAGAATGCCCCATGCCTCCCCCCCTCTAAAAAACAAAACAAAATATAAAACTATAAAAATGATAAAGCAGCGATTTCCATAGCTTGCATTTTTTTGGTCTGCTGAATTTTCTGATATACAAAACATAATCGATGTTTTTTGAAACCCAGTATCTTTTGAGTGTTTATGATGTGTTCCCAAATTTTTGGGTATGATATTTTAAGTATATGACCCCCAAAATCTATCTCCTCGTGCTCTAGGCCTGAACTGACATCCTATATGTCCCGTCATTATGCGGTCGGAGGCATTTTTCCTGCAGTGTCTTCTGGGTTTGATTATAAATAATGATCTCGTTTCAATATTGTTCTGCATTTTATGTGCATTAAATAGAACTTGAATGAATTCCAGAACATTAGTCTGTAAGATTACTCCGGCTACCAGATACACTGATACTGCGCGATTTATTAGCTGATTCTGGGTATAAGGTTGGGATGATTGTGGAGGAGGAAAGTAAGAAAGAATCAAAGCATGAACGGATCAGCCGAGAAACGCCAACTCCTGCCCGAGAAACGCCAACTCCTGCCCGAGAAACGCCAACTCCTGCCCGAGAAACGCCAACTCCTGCCCGAGAAACGCCAACTCCTGCCCGAGAAACGCCAACTCCTGCCCGAGAAACGCCAACTCCTGACCGAGAAAACAGGCTCACCTTCCGAGAAACGCCAACTCCTGCCCGAGAAACGCCAACTCCTGACCGAGAAACGCCAACTCCTGACCGAGAAACGCCAACTCCTGACCGAGAAAACAGGCTCACCTTCCGAGAAACGCCAACTCCTGACCGAGAAACGCCAACTCCTGACCGAGAAAACAGGCTCACCTTCCGAGAAACGCCAACTCCTGACCGAGAAAACAGGCTCACCTTCCAGAAATGCTACACAGATCCAAGGAGAAAGATGGAGAACAACTGCACCGAGAACCAACACTTATTACCATAAACTATTGTCATCTATCTATAGTTGAAACCAGAAGTTTCCCTCCGCTCTCTATACAGACACATCTGCAGGTTTTTCCCTCCACTCTCTATACAGACACATCTGCAGGTTTTTCCCTCCACTCTCTATAAAGAAACATCTGCAGGTTTTCCCTCTGCTCTCTATAAAGACACATCTGCAGGTTTTCCCTCCTCTCTTTATAAATACACATCTGCAGGTTTTTCCCCTCCACTCCCTACAAAGACACATCTGCAGGTTTTTCCCTCCACTCTCTATAAAGACACAACTGCAGGTTTTTCCATCCACTCTCTATACAGACACATCTGCAGGTTTTCCCCTCCACTCTCTATAAAGACACATCTGCAGGTTTTCCCTCCGCTCTCTATAAAGACACATCTGCAGGTATTTCCCTCTGCTCTCTATAAAGTCACATCTGCAGGTTTTCCCCTCCTCTCTTTATAAACACATCTGCAGGTTTTTCCCTCCGCTCTCTATATAGACACATCTGCAGGTTTTTCCCTCCGCTCTCTAAAAAGACACATCTGCAGGTTTTTCCCTCCGCTCTTTATACAGACACATCTGCAGGTTATTCTCTCTGCTCTCTATACAGACACATCTGCAGATTTTTCTCACTATCTGACATGAAATCAGAATAAACCTTTCACATTTTAGGTTCAATTAGGAACCAGAATTATTTCTATTTGCCAAATGCCAGAATAATGAGAGAGAGAGAATGTTTTCAGGCTCTTTTATTATTTTCTGCAAAGTCAAAAGTTTCCATGCACTCAGAGTACTGTGCCTTTAAACAATATGGGACTGCCCATGTGATGATGTCATGTCTTTGGAAGCTTCTGATAGGTTTATTGGGAACATCTGAGTTAATTAGAGACACACCTGTGGATGTATTGTAATACACACGTGACACACAGGGCTTCTTTGTGGAGCATCATGGGAAAGTCAAAAGAAATCAGCCAAGATCTCAGGAAGAGAATTGTGGTGGACTTGCACAAGTCTGGTTCATCCTTGGGTGCAATTTCCAGATTCCTGAAGGAGCCTCATTCATCTGTACAAACAATTATACACAAGTACAAACAAGATAGGAATGTGCAGCCATCATACCGCTCAGGAAGGAGACGGGTTCTGTGCACCAGAGATGAACGTGCTTTGGTCAGACATGTGCAGATCAACCCAAGAACAAAAGCAAAAGACCTTGTGAAGATGCTGGCGGAAGCTGGTAAGATTGTGCCATTATCCACAGTGAAACGTCTACTGTATCATCATGAGCTGAAAGGCTGCTCTGCCAGGAAGAAGCCATTACTCCAAAATCAACATAAAAAAACAGATTAATCTTTGAAAATGCACACAGGAAGAAAGACCTTAATTTTTGGAGATGTGTCTTGTGGTCTGCAGATGTGTCTTTATAGAAAGCAGAGGGAAAAACCTGCAGATGTGTCTGTATATTGAGAGTGGAGGGAAAAACCTGCAGATGTGTCTGTATAGAGAGAGGAGGAAAAAATCTGCAGATGTGTCTTTATAGAGAGCGGGGGGGAAAAACTGTAGATGTACCTTAATAGAGAGCGGAGGGAAAAACCTGCAGATGTGTCTGTATAGAGAGCGGAGGGAAAAACCTGCAGATGTCTTTTTACAGAGAGCAGAGGGAAAAACCTGCAGATGTGTCTTTATAGAAAGTGGAGGGGAAAACTGTAGATGTGTCTGTATAGAGAGCAGACGGGAAAACCTGCAGATGTGTATTTATAGAGAGCAGAGGGAATGACCTGCAGATGTGTCTGTATAGAGAGCAGAGGTAATAACCTGCAGATATGTCTGTATAGAGAGAGGGAAAAACCTGCAGATGTGTCTTTATAGAGAGCGGAGGGAAAAAAAACTGCAGATGTACTTTAATAGGGAGTGGAGGGAAAACATGCAGATGTGTCTGTATATAGAGAGTGGAGGCAAAAACCTGCAGATGTGTCTGTATAGTGAGCGGAGGGAAAAACCTGCAGATGTGTTTTTATAGAGAGCAGAGGGAAAAACCTGCAGATGTGTATTTATAGAAAGTGGAGGGGAAACTGCAGATGTGTCTGTATAGAGAGCAGACGGGAAAACCTGCAGATGTGTATTTATACAGAGCAGAGGGAATAACCTGCAGATGTGTCTGTATAGAGAGAGAGGGAAAACCTGCAGATGTGTCTGTATGGAGAGTGGAGGGAAAAACCTGCACATGTGTCTGTATAGAGAGCGGAGGGAAAAACCTGCAGATGTGTCTGTATAGAGAGCATCTTGGTTCGGGTATTGTTTGGATGTTGCTCAGGCGCTGGATCTACTTCACTTCCGTGTTATTATTCTACTGTACCCACCTGTGATCGCTGTGATGACAGAGCTCCAATACCAGCAGTTTATGGTTATTCCACAATATAATTATTTTTACATTTTTGGTACTAATAAATATAACTTGATCCATGAAGAAACCAATGGCTTTGACGGTACAACAGAAAGTTATGGCTCTTGGAAATCAAAAATATAGTAAAAAATAACAAAAAAGAGGTTAGATTATGAAATTTCACCTACGAGCAGCCACCACCAGGGGGAGCAAACTGCAGACAATATTACAGCCCTCAGTTCTGCAATAAATCAGTGTGTAGTGAGCTCATTAGCACCCTCTAGTGGGGACTGTTAGAATTTCATTCTATTACTGTGGAAAAGAGGATTTGGAGCCCTGTGTCAGGATTTAGACTTCTAAAGCTACAAAGACATAAAGTGTAAAGCTATCTCACAGAAAGGACCGCAAAATGGAACGTTGTTCAAAACTGTAAATTCACTTTTAGGCCTTCACATAAGTTCTTGGAGCTGGAGACGTCCCCATCCATCTAACTGCAGATGACCAGGGACTTGGCCGAATCATCTTTCCTACTGAGCAGCAGCCGGGAGTTGAGCGGTGTATCCCTGTAGCGGTGTAGCCCTGTATTTTGTCTGGCTCCGTCCATTACAGCTCATTAGATTCGTCTTACTCCTTGCACTTGGCACCAGCTTTGCCCAAACATAAATCCTATGTGATGATGGGTAACGTACAAGCCCCATCCCTCGCTGCTGACGCGTTTCCAGTCTTTGGATGCCCAGTCCTTGTGGTTTCTCATCTCTTGTCTGTTTTTGTGGAATAGTAAGAACTTATATACGGACGTTTATGGAACAATTGATAAACTTTCATTTTTCTCATTTTCAATATAATTAGTTAATTCTTATTAATTGTTTTTTTTTCGAAATTTATAAGTTGTGAAAAATAGTCCTCGGATGTCTATGTTCCCACTGAACACCCTCTGGACTGCCGGGTTCCCAACTGTCAGTGGATGTGATGTGTTACGGTTGCTGCGAGCACTGGAGACTAAGTCCAGATTTCTTGCTACTGCACATGTGCGAGCGCCGGAGACTAAGTCCAATCTTGGAGCCATTGCACATGTGCGGGTGACATCATCGCTGACACGAGGTCACATGTCTCTGACACCTTCTATGCCGATTGGTCGCTGGTCATGTGCTTGTGACGTCTTGCTCGGTGATAGGCCAGCATGACGTCACTCCTGTCGTTCTGGCAGCGGATTGGCTCTGGTGTCCTCCATCTTGGATGAGGCACAGAGTCTATATAAGACCCTGACACACGCCGCATGGTGCTCAGTCCTCTTGGTTCATGCATATGAGTAGACGCTCTGTGCGCGTTCCTCTAGGCATTCCTCTGTCTATGCTAGGTGAGCGCTACCGGCAGGGTAGCGTTCTTATACCTTACAGCTTCGGCTGCTGTCCGTATCCTTACCTCTTAGGGGAGCGGACATAGGCAGGTGCCTGAGGCACATGGTCTGGCTGGGCCTTGTGATTCTACTCGTAGGTGGACGTTGCCGCTAGGGTAACGTTCCTTATACTGCGTCTGGCAGTTGTTCGTATCCTCGCACACTAGTGGAGCGAACGCAGGTAGGAGCTTTGTGCGGCTTACGCTGCTGTTCGTCTCTTTTGCACCACTAGAAGAGCGGACCTAGGTAGGTGCCATTTCGCACACATTGCCTTTGTCTCTGTGATTATTAACAGAGACTATTCCACACACCCTCCAAGTAAGGGAGGAATTGCTTTACTTACTTATTATATCCTTCTGTGAGTTAACAGAGGTATTGCACTCTGCCATAGTCTGCAGCAAAGTCTTTGCACGGTGGACCCTGACTGTCTGATACTCCTTTCGGTTATTATCAGACAGCCCCCCGTAACATGATGTCACAGCTCCTTACCCGTCACTGGATGTGATGTCACAGCTCCTTACCCGTCACTGGATGTGATGTCATAGCTCCTTACCGAACACTAGATGTGATGTCACGGCTCCTTACTTGTCACTGGATGTGATGTCACAGCTCCTTACCCGTCACTGGATGTGATGTCATAGCTCCTTACCCGTCACTGGATGTGATGTCATAGCTCCTTACCGAACACTAGATGTGATGTCACGGCTCCTTACTTGTCACTGGATGTGATGTCACAGCTCCTTACCCGTCACTGGATGTGATGTCATAGCTCCTTACCCGTCACTGGATGTGATGTCATAGCTCCTTACCCGTCACTGGATGTGATGTCACAGCTCCTTACCCGTCACTGGATGTGATGTCATAGCTCCTTACCGAACACTAGATGTGATGTCACGGCTCCTTACTTGTCACTGGATGTGATGTCACAGCTCCTTACCCGTCACTGGATGTGATGTCATAGCTCCTTACCCGTCACTGGATGTGATGTCATAGCTCCTTACCCGTCACTGGATGTGATGTCACAGCTCCTTACCCGTCACTGGATGTGATGTCATAGCTCCTTACCGAACACTAGATGTGATGTCACGGCTCCTTACTTGTCACTGGATGTGATGTCACAGCTCCTTACCTGTGACTGGATGTGATGTCATAGCTCCTTACCGAACACTAGATGTGATGTCACGGCTCCTTACTTGTCACTGGATGTGATGTCACAGCTCCTTACCCGTCACTGGATGTGATGTCATAGCTCCTTACCGAACACTAGATGTGATGTCCTGGCTCCTTACTTGTCACTGGATGTGATGTCACAGCTTCTTACCCATCACTGGACGTGATGTCACAGCTCCTTACACGTCACCGGACGTGATGTCACAGCTCCTTACACGTCACCGGATGTGATGTCACAGCTCCTTACCCATCACTGGATGGGATGTCACAGCTTCTTACCTGTCACTGGATGTGATGTAACCGCTTCTTAGCTAACACTGGATGTGATGTCACCGCTTCTTATCTAACACTGGATGTGATGTCACAGCTCCTTACCCGTCACTGGATGTGATGTCATAGCTCCTTACCGAACACTAGATGTGATGTCACAGCTCCTTACACGTCACCGGATGTGATGTCACAGCTCCTTACCCATCACTGGATGGGATGTCACAGCTTCTTACCTGTCACTGGATGTGATGTAACCGCTTCTTAGCTAACACTGGATGTGATGTCACCGCTTCTTATCTAACACTGGATGTGATGTCACAGCTCCTTACCCGTCACTGGATGTGATGTCATAGCTCCTTACCGAACACTAGATGTGATGTCCCGGCTCCTTACTTGTCACTGGATGTGATGTCACAGCTTCTTACCCATCACTGGACGTGATGTCACAGCTCCTTACACGTCACCGGATGTGATGTCACAGCTCCTTACCCATCACTGGATGGGATGTCACAGCTTCTTACCTGTCACTGGATGTGATGTCACCGCTTCTTATCTAACACTGGATGTGATGTCACCGCTTCTTATCTAACACTGGATGTGATGTCACCACTTCTTATCTAACACTGGATGTGATGTCACAGCTTTTTACCTAATGTGGGCATCACACGAGACGATCTATCGTGCGATAGATCGTCAGGGTCACGGTTTTTGTGACGCACATTCGGCATCGCTTGCGACGTCGGCCTGTGTGACACCTCCTAGCGACGCAGTATCGCTCACAAATCGTGAGTCGTGTACTGCTCGCTAGGTTCCATAAAATTGTTTATGAAACATGGCGCTGGTTGTTCATCATTCCCGTGGCAGCACACATCGCTCCGTGTCACCCCGGGAACGATGAACTCAGCTTACCTGCATCCCGCAGCACCCGCCGGCAATGCGGAAGGAAGGAGGCGGGCAGGATGTTTACGTCCCGCTCATCTCCGCCCCTCCACTTCTATTGGCCAGCTGCTGAGTGACGTTGCTGTGACGCCGAACGTCCCTCCCTCTTCAGGAAAAGGATGTTCGCCGCTCACAGCGAGGTCACACAGCAGGTAAGTACATGTGACGGCGCTTAAACAACTTTGTGTGACATGGGCAGCGATTTGCCCGTGATGCACAAACGACGGGGGTGGGTACGATCGATCGTGAAATCGCACGATAGATCGTACCGTGTAAAGCCCGCATAACACTGGATGTGATGTCACAGCTTTTTACCCGTCACTGGATGTGATGTCACCACTTCTTACCTAACACTGGATGTGATGTCACAGCTTCTTACCTAACACTGGATGTGATGTCACCACTTCTTACCTAACACTGGATGTGATGTCACCGCTTCTTACCTAACACTGGATGTGATGTCACCGCTTCTTACCTAACACTGGATGTGATGTCACCGCTTCTTACCTAACACTGGATGTGATGTCACCGCTTCTTACCTAACACTGGATGTGATGTCACAGCTTCTTACCTAACACTGGATGTGATGTCACCACTTCTTACCTAACACTGGATGTGATGTCACAGCTTCTTACCTAACACTCGATGTGATGTCACCACTTCTTACCTAACAGTGGATGTGATGTCACAGCTTCTTACCTAACACTGGATGTGATGTCACAGCTTCTTACCTAACACTGGATGTGATGTCACAGCTTCTTACCTAACACTGGATGTGATGTCACAGCTTCTTACCTAACACTGGATGTGATGTCACAGCTTCTTACCTAACACTCGATGTGATGTCACCGCTTCTTACCTAACAGTGGATGTGATGTCACAGCTTCTTACCTAACACTGGATGTGATGTCACAGCTTCTTACCTAACACTGGATGTGATGTCACAGCTTCTTACCTAACACTGGATGTGATGTCACAGCTTCTTACCTAACACTGGATGTGATGTCACAGCTTCTTACCTAACACTGGATGTGATGTCACAGCTTCTTACCTAACACTGGATGTGATGTCACCGCTTCTTACCTAACACTGGATGTGATGTCACCGCTTCTTACCTAACACTGGATGTGATGTCACAGCTTCTTACCTAACACTGGATGTGATGTCACCGCTTCTTACCTAACACTGGATGTGATGTCACCGCTTCTTACCTAACACTCGATGTGATGTCACAGCTTCTTACCTAACACTGGATGTGATGTCACCACTTCTTACCTAACACTGGATGTGATGTCACAGCTTCTTACCTAACACTCGATGTGATGTCACCACTTCTTACCTAACACTGGATGTGATGTCACCACTTCTTACCTAACACTAGATGTGATGTCACCACTTCTTACCTAACACTGGATGTGATGTCACCACTTCTTACCTAACATTAAATGTGATGTCACAGCTTCTTACCCGTCACTGGACGTGATGTTACCACTTCTTACCTAACACTGGATGTGATGTCACAGCTTCTTACCTAACACTGGATGTGATGTCACAGCTTCTTACCTAACACTGGATGTGATGTCACAGCTTCTTACCTAACACTGGATGTGATGTCACAGCTTCTTACCCGTCACTGGACGTGATGTTACCACTTCTTACCTAACACTGGATGTGATGTCACAGCTTCTTACCTAACACTGGATGTGATGTCACAGCTTCTTACCTAACACTGGATGTGATGTCACAGCTTCTTACCTAACACTGGATGTGATGTCACAGCTTCTTACCTAACACTGGATGTGATGTCACCACTTCTTACCTAACACTGGATGTGATGTCACAGCTTCTTACCTAACACTGGATGTGATGTCACCACTTCTTACCTAACACTGGATGTGATGTCACCACTTCTTTCCTAACACTGGATGTGATGTCACCACTTCTTACCCGTCACTGGATGTGATGTCACAGCTTCTTACCTAACACTGGATGTGATGTCACAATTTCTTACCTAACACTGGATGTGATGTCACCACTTCTTACCTAACACTGGATGTGATGTCACCACTTCTTACCTAACACTGGATGTGATGTCACAGCTTCTTACCTAACACTGGATGTGATGTCACCACTTCTTACCTAACACTGGATGTGATGTCACAACTTCTTACCTAACACTGGATGTGATGTCACAACTTCTTACCTAACACTGGATGTGATGTCACCGCTTCTTACCTAACACTGGATGTGATGTCACAGCTTCTTACCTAACACTGGATGTGATGTCACCGCTTCTTACCTAACACTGGATGTGATGTCACCGCTTCTTACCTAACACTGGATGTGATGTCACCGCTTCTTACCTAACACTGGATGTGATGTCACCGCTTCTTACCTAACACTGGATGTGATGTCACCACTTCTTACCTAACACTGGATGTGATGTCACCACTTCTTACCTAACACTGGATGTGATGTCACCACTTCTTACCTAACACTGGACGTGATGTCACCACTTCTTACCTAACACTGGATGTGATGTCACCGCTTCTTACCTAACACTGGATGTGATGTCACCGCTTCTTACCTAACACTGGATGTGATGTCACCGCTTCTTACCTAACACTGGATGTGATGTCACAGCTTCTTACCTAACACTGGATGTGATGTCACCACTTCTTACCTAACACTGGACGTGATGTCACCACTTCTTACCTAACACTGGATGTGATGTCACCACTTCTTACCTAACACTGGATGTGATGTCACAGCTTCTTACCTAACACTGGATGTGATGTCACCACTTCTTACCTAACACTGGATGTGATGTCACAGCTTCTTACCTAACACTGGACGTGATGTCACCACTTCTTACCTAACACTGGATGTGATGTCACCACTTCTTACCTAACACTGGATGTGATGTCACAGCTTCTTACCTAACACTGGATGTGATGTCACCACTTCTTACCTAACACTGGACGTGATGTCACCACTTCTTACCTAACACTGGACGTGATGTCACCACTTCTTACCTAACACTGGATGTGATGTCACCACTTCTTACCTAACACTAAATGTGATGTCACCACTTCTTACCCGTCACTGGACGTGATGTCACCACTTCTTACCTAACACTGGATGTGATGTCACCACTTCTTACCTAACACTGGATGTGATGTCACCACTTCTTACCCGTCACTGGACGTGATGTCACCACTTCTTACCTAACACTGGATGTGATGTCACCACTTCTTACCCGTCACTGGACGTGATGTCACCACTTCTTACCTAACACTGGAAGTGATGTCACAGCTTCTTACCTAACACTGGAAGTGATGTCACAGCTTCTTACCTAACACTGGAAGTGATGTCACAGCTGTTTATCTTACTGACAATGGTTAAGACTAGAGATGAGCGAATAAATGTGAACTAGTACTTGTACTCAATTTTACAAAAAATTCTTTGCCAAAATGCAGATTTAGTTATTTGCTGACTTTTTCTGAACAATAAAGGTCCTTTTACTGCTGATAAAATCTCCCTTTACTGTCACAAATTTGTCCCTCATTGTATTTTATGATCCCCACATCTTGCGTTGAAATTCCTGGACCTGTCATACCGAAATGAGACTTCTGACTGTCATGGGGCCTGGGAAGATTCTGTGCATGCATGCGCAAGTGTCACGCTGGCAAGCGACACAACACAAGGGTGAAAACGTGGGATGCATTACATCCAAAGGTCCTGGCGCTAGGGACAGGGGATCAGGGTCACCTCCTAACACTCACCTCAGGCTGACCCCTGCAGTTCCTGACATCCCTAGACGGGTCCTTCCCCCAGTGAACCATCACATGCCAAGGCCCTCACTGGTCCTGAATTCGCCCTGACTAGTATGAAGGCCAGTGAGACACTTGTCTCACTACAGTAATAAGACAACTCGAGGAAGAAAAGACAAACAGGTGAGGAAAGACACAACAAATATCACTCCCTAGCTTCTCCAGCAGGAAGCTTCACAGCTGCAACAGAAATGAACACCTCAGCTACTGCAGAAACAGGTTCTTTAAAAGTGGTGAGTATAGAATGAACTATAGCCGGCATAGGCAGGAGTGAGGAGTGGCTGCAGCTGACATTGCACCTACCTTTTTGATCACAGCAGGATAGAAAGAAACATTAACCCCTTCAGCACCAGATGGAATTAAAAAATCTCCAACTCAGGGTAAATGATGAGCGGGCACTAAAGAGGATCTGCAATCAACTATACGCTGTGTCCTTCAGATCCCAGATCCCCCTGAGATCACATCAGGTCATGACACACTCTTGACAGCAGGGTTGTAGCTCATGTTGTTACATGTTGACATTGTTTTTGTGCAGAGCCATTGCAGGCCTCATCAGACCTCATCAGAGTCCTGGGTCATTCCAGTGCTCATAGTAAGTGAATATGTCTGGCTCACTGTGTATAAGATAGGTGCCCAGAAAAAATAGAAGTCAATCAAAAAGTAATAGTTCTGGCACACTAAGAAGAATGAATTTTTTTTCTTGGATGCAGAATCAATTTTATTAGTGCAAAAAACAAGACTAATTCATCCAACGTTTCGACCGTCTTAGTCGTTATCAAGGATTGAATTATCTACCAAAGAAAATCATAGAAAATACATCAATACATGATATTACAAAACATATACAAAAGAATTCCTTCATAGTAAGCATCATAAAATGGCTGATGCCATGAACAAACAAATCATCTTATGTAGCACATGATTCCTGGTGATATATGAAAGAAGCGTTTCAACGTATGCATGACCTATTAGGCTGGAAAATGCATGATGTTAATAATATGAGTACAGCAAGCATAAACCACCTATATCATAATGGGAGAGTGTACGTTCAATAGAAAATGGTCATCACCATTAGGTATGAGAGATCAGGAGGTTACGATCCTATGTCTAGAAAAGGGAATAAATGATATGTGACACATCACAAAACTAGAAAACTAATAAAACACACTCTTTTCCGTATATGGCGTCTAGTGAGCAAACGAATAAAATTGTCTATACCTCTTGTACTGGTCTATGGTAGCGAGCAAAACCAAGCCGGAGGCAATCTATGGTTATAGTTGTTTCTAGATGGGGATTGACATGGATATAAAGATCACTCAGGTGTACAGTACAGTGGACCATATGATGAAAGAGGTAACGTGTAGGAACATATAACATATACGAGATAGGCATACTACCTGGAATAATGCGTAATAATTGATAGTAGAAAAAGGGAAATAATAGGATTCCCTCACTGAATAGTTCTCAGTTACCTCCAGGATATGCATATGCTGAAAGTAACATGTACAAGAAACGGGGTACCACCATGGGCTCTAACTTAGCACCACCCTATGCTAACATTTTTATGGAACATTTTGAGGAATCTTACGTTTACCAACATACCCTGTGGTTGGAACACTCTGTGAGTTGGAAAAGGTATATAGACGATATTTTCATGATTTGGCGTGGTGACCTTACCTCTCTACTGCATTTCTACACTGACAGGATCGTAACCTCCTGATCTCTCATACCTAATGGTGATGACCATTTTCTATTGAACGTACACTCTCCCATTATGATATAGGTGGTTTATGCTTGCTGTACTCATATTATTAACATCATGCATTTTCCAGCCTAATAGGTCATGCATACGTTGTAACGCTTCTTTCATATATCACCAGGAATCATGTGCTACATAAGATGATTTGTTTGTTCATGGCATCAGCCATTTTATGATGCTTACTATGAAGGAATTCTTTTGTATATGTTTTGTAATATCATGTATTTATGTATTTTCTATGATTTTCTTTGGTAGATAATTCAATCCTTGATAACGACTAAGACGGTCGAAACGTTGGATGAATTAGTCTTGTTTTTTGCACTAATAAAATTGATTCTGCATTCAAGAAAAAATTTTTTCATGTCCTCATTCTTCTTAGTGTGCCAGAACTATTCCAGTGCTCATGGCAGGGAAGAAACTATGGGGCGAACATCGGCTGCCGATGACGAGGGACCAAAGAAGTGAGCGGTGAGGTGGGTATATGGAGGTTTTGGATTTTTTTCATCTTAGAGCATAATATGGGAAATTAGATTTGGGGACACTAACATCTCTCAAAATTTAATTTCTGGGGGAAAAAAAACGCAAAAACACAGTTGAGTCTATCTGTAACCGCTGTGATGAGAGAGCTCCACTACTGACAGTTTATTTTTGTTCCACAAAATCATTATTTTTTACATTTTTAGTACATTAAAAAAAAAATGTAAATACTGTATAATTAATAAAAAAGTCTGTTTGACCATCTTGGCTGAGTGGTTACAAAAGCAAAATATTTTAGAACACTAATTAAGACATTATTTACTTCTATGGAAAAATATAGTGAACATGCTCTATCTATGTCTCTGTGCTGGGAGAGGGAGGAGGGAGAAGGAGCTGCAGATTCCATTCCTGTTACCAATGATCTAGTGAGATCTGACCACAACTTTGTAAAAGCAGTTTTACCTGTTATATTATACCTGCAATCTCCAATGTTAATAAGGTGACAAGACCCCGTCTCTAAATATCGTAATGTACAGTTTCTCACAACTTATTCTTTTTCGGTTGTGGTTCTTGTATTGATCCTTGCATGAAAAGCAGGCGATATCGGTATAGAACATAGAAGCTAGAACCCGCTGAGTCTTCCAGACATTTTCCAGCCCAGTGAGCAAAATGTAAAAGGATCTGATCGGAGCCTCCTGGCACCATAGACTGTCAGTCAGTAAAGGTCTAGATAAACCGTCAGCTAAACATCCACTAATGGAAACAGTTCCACTCTCCACACATAATCACTTCCAAGGCGTCAATGCTCATTAGTCCCAACAAGGACGAGTCAGATCCCAGAAAGGTGCGAATAGTTAATCACATAATTAGAAGCAAAAATGTATTCTGCTCCTCAACAAATGCACTAAATATAAAACAGAGCAGCTAATTAAACCCTGGCCGGGCTCCAGTTCTCATTCAGATGACCCAGCATTGTCAGTAATGTTCCCCTGTGTAATGTGCGGGAGAGCAAGCGCTCAGATCCGGACGCACAGAACGTTCCCTGCTCTCCAGGAGGATTTAACACAATCCAGCGCTAACCGTGATTGCCCTGTGTTCACACCAGTGAGGAGAGCCAAAGAAAACACTATCGATCTGCAGTGGACGCGGGATAAAAAAAGATGTGAAATATGAGAGACGGATAGATAATAGGTATATAAATAATATATATAGATAGTAGGTGTATACATATATATATATATATATATATATATATATACAGTATATATATATGTGATGGTGGATTATGGGGGGTTATGTGTAGTTTTGTGTGGGTTGGTATTTTGGGCGTGGTGCTCTGTGTATTCTGTGTACATTGTCCTGTTAAGTTAGGTCAATCACCCCCTGCCAGGCTTTAGTACCTTAAAACCTCTTTCACACGTCCGTGTCTCCGGTACGTGTCTGGTCAGTTTTCTCACGTACCGGAGACACGTGCACACGTAGACCCATTAAAATCAATGGGTCTGCACTCACGTGCGTATTCTGCCATGGACCGTGTGTATGTGTGGAGCATACAGTTAGGTCCAGAAATCTTTGGACAGTGACACAATTTTGGCGAGTTGGGCTCTGCATGCCACCACATTGGATTTGAAATGAAACCTCTACAACAGAATTCAAGTGCAGATTGTAACGTTTAATTTGAAGGTTTGAACAAAAATATCTGATAGAAATTGTAGGAATTGTCACATTTCTTTACAAACACTCCACATTTTAGGAGGTCAAAAGTAATTGGACAAATAAACCAAACCCAAACAAAATATTTTTATTTTCAATATTTTGTTGCGAATCCTTTGGAGGCAATCACTGCCTTAAGGCTATGTGCGCACTAGAAATGTGAAGTTTCTCAAGAAAATTTCTTGAGAAACTTCTGCCAGTGAAAGATTTCCGGACCTGCGGAAAAAATCCGCACCAAATCCGCATGCGTTTTTGCCGCGGATTTGCCGCGGATTTGCCGCGAATTTGCCGCGGATTTACCGCGGATTTACCGCAGGTTTGTCCCTGCAATAAATAATAAAGATAATCGATAGACAGATAATGGATAGAGGGAAAGATGGATAGATGAATAGATAGATAGATAGAGGGATAGATAGATGAATAGATAGATAGATAGATAGATAGATAGAGGGATAGATAGATAGATAGATAGAGGGATAGATAGATAGATAGATAGATAGATAGATAGATAGAAGGATAGATAGATAGAGGGATAGATAGATAGAGGGATAGATAGATAGATAGATAGATAGAGGGATAGATAGATGGATAGAGGGATAGATAGATAGATAGATAGATAGAGGGATAGATGGATAGATGGATAGATAGATAGATAGATAGATAGAGGGATAGATAGATAGATAGATAGATAGAGGGATAGATAGATAGATAGATAGATAGATGAGAAAAACCTATATAATGTTCCACCTCCCTGCATTTTCTAAGCTGGCACCCTTTAGTGACTTTCATGTGGCACTTAGGCTACTTTCACACCTCCGGTTTTTGCTATGCGGCACAATCCGGCACTTTGCATGAAAATCGCAACCGTTTTTTTTTGCTGCCGGTTGCGATTTTCCTGCATAGACTTTAATTAGTGCCGCATTGTGCTGCATGGCCTTGCGTTCCGTCCGTTTTTTGCCGCATGCGGCAGATGTAGCCGATGCGGCGGCCGGATGGAACGTTGCCTGGCACGTTTTTTCGTGCGGCAAAAAAAACCGCATCGCGCCGCATTCGGCCGATGCGGCACATTTTTCAATACATGCCTATGGCGGCCGGATGCGGCGCGATGCGGCAATAACCGCATCCGGCCGCCGCATGCGGTTTTTGCCACTGCGCATGCTCAGTAGCATGCCGCAAGCGGCAAAAACCGGACTGGCCGCAAAGGAAAAACCTATGCAAAGGATGCGGTGTTTTCACCGCATCCGTTGCATAGCTTGCACAGCCGGATTGAGCCGCAGAGCTCAAGCCGGATGTGTGAAAGTAGCCTAAAGGGTGCTTAGCCTTGTATTTAGCCATAAAATAAATAAATAATTAAAAAAAAATGACGTGAGGTCCCCCCCATTTTTTGTAGCCAGCTAGGGTAAAGCAGACGGCTGCAGCCTGCAGACCACCGCTGGCAGCTTCACCTTGGCTGATAATCCAAAACAGTGGGCACCCCACGCTGTTATTTTAAATTATATAAATAATTTAAAACAAAAAACGTGGGGTCCCCCCCATATTGGATCACCAGCCAAGGTAAAGCGGACAGCTGGGGTCTGATATTCTCAGACTAGGGAGGTCCACTGTTATTGGACACTCCCCAGCCTAAAAATAGCAGGCCGCAGCCGCCCCAGAAGTGGCGCATCCATTAGACGTGCCAATCCTGGCGCTTTGCCCCAGCTCATCCCGCGCCCTGGTGCGTTGGCAAACGGGGTAATATATGGGGTTGATGCCAGATGTGTAATGTCACCTGGCATCAAGCCCTGGGGTTGGTGAGGTCAGGCGTCTATCAGATACCCGACATCACCAACCCAGTCAGTAATAATTAAAAAATAGACAACAAAAAAAGTTTTATTTGAAAAAACACTCCCCAAAACATTCCCTCTTTAACCAATTTATTGAAAAGAGCACAATCAATTCCACGTCCGGCGTAATCCAATAAGGGGGGGGGGCACGGCGATCCATACCATAGTCACTGTCCCAGTCAATGAAAAACAGAAAGTTCCCCATTGGCTGGGAGAGCAATGCAGTGACCTGAGCTAACATCAATAGGTCAGCTCAGGTCACTGCAGGGGATGACGAGCGCTGCCATCAGGAGCATAGATGAGATCATTACCTTCTGTGATCATCTCCTGTACTGCTGACGTCAGCGCTGTCACTGACTTATCGCGAGAGCCCGTGACGTCACCGCTAGTGACAGTCTCGGGCCGCTCGCGAGTCGGCCCTAGACAGCAGTGACAGCGCTGACGTCAGGAGGCAGGAGATCGTCACAGCAGGTAATGATCTCACCTCCTGACAGCAGCGATCGTCATCCCCGCGGCTCCCAGCACTGCAGGATGTCCGTGTCTGCCTGCGCTGCAGCGTGACAGGCTGCTGACACTGCGGGCAGACACTGACACCCTGCAGTGCAAGCAGCCGCGAGGCCGGAGCAGGACACACACTGCACGGGCACCTGGAGGTCGCACGGAAGTGCTTCTGTGCGGCGTCCAGGGAGTGTGACGTGTGTTTCCTCTGCTCCTCTTCCTGGCATAATGACATCGCTTCCTGCAAAACCGCAGGCAGCGATGAGCATTCCTGCAGGTAAATCGCGGCTATTCCGGTGGTATACCGCACATCATTGCTACCTGCGGAATACCCCCGGAATACCGCAGGTACCTGCGGAAATTAATGGACATGCACATTTTCTCAAGAAAGTTTCTCGAGAAAATTTTCTCAAGAAATTTTCTTGAGAAAAATCCGCACAGTGCGCACAGCTATTTTTTTTTCTCATTGAATTTCATGGGAAATGTCTGCACAAAGATTGCAGACATTTCTCAAGAAATTTCCGGGGCAAATCCGCGGGTAAATCCGCGGGAAAAACGGTCTAGTGCGCACATAGCCTAGGTCTGGAACCCATGGACATCACCAAACGCTGGGTTTCCTCCTTCTTAATGCTTTGCCAGGCCTTTACAGCCGCAGCCTTCAGGTCTTGCTTGTTTGTGGGTCTTTCCGTCTTAAGTCTGGATTTGAGCAAGTGAAATGCATGCTCAATTGGGTTAAGATCTGGTGATTGACTTGGCCATTGCAGAATGTTCCACTTTTTTGCACTCATGAACTCCTGGGTAGCTTTGGCTGTATGCTTGGGGTCATTGTCCATCTGTACTATGAAGCGCCGTCCGATCAACTTTGCGGCATTTGGCTGAATCTGGGCTGAAAGTATATCCCGGTACACTTTAGAATTCATCCGGCTACTCTTGTCTGCTGTTATGTCATCAATAAACACAAGTGACCCAGTGCCATTGAAAGCCATGCATGCCCATGCCATCACGTTGCCTCCACCATGTTTTACAGAGGATGTGGTGTGCCTTGGATCATGTGCCGTTCCCTTTCTTCTCCACACTTTTTTCTTCCCATCATTCTGATACAGGTTGATCTTTGTCTCATCTGTCCATAGAATACTTTTCCAGAACTGAGCTGGCTTCATGAGGTGTTTTTCAGCAAATTTAACTCTGGCCTGTCTATTTTTGGAATTGATGAATGGTTTGCATCTAGATGTGAACCCTTTGTATTTACTTTCATGGAGTCTTCTCTTTACTGGTGACTTAGAGACAGATACACCTACTTCACTGAGAGTGTTCTGGACTTCAGTTGATGTTGTGAACGGGTTCTTCTTCACCAAAGAAAGTATGCGGCGATCATCCACCACTGTTGTCATCCGTGGACGCCCAGGCCTTTTTGAGTTCCCAAGCTCACCAGTCAATTCCTTTTTTCTCAGAATGTACCCGACTGTTGATTTTGCTACTCCAAGCATGTCTGCTATCTCTCTGATGGATTTTTTCTTTTTTTTCAGCCTCAGGATGTTCTGCTTCACCTCAATTGAGAGTTCCTTAGACCGCATGTTGTCTGGTCACAGCAACAGCTTCCAAATGCAAAACCACACACCTGTAATCAACCCCAGACCTTTTAACTACTTCATTGATTACAGGTTAACGAGGGAGACGCCTTCAGAGTTAATTGCAGCCCTTAGAGTCCCTTGTCCAATTACTTTTGGTCCCTTGAAAAAGAGGAGGCTATGCATTACAGAGCTATGATTCCTAAACCCTTTCTCCGATTTGGATGTGAAAACTCTCATATTGCAGCTGGGAGTGTGCACTTTCAGCCCATATTATATATATAATTGTATTTCTGAACATGTTTTTGTAAACAGCTAAAATAACAAAACTTGTGTCACTGTCCAAATATTTCTGGACCTAACTGTACGTGTGCCTGTGTGCTCCACATGTAGACATGTCCGTTTTTCTCCGGCATCACGGGTGTCACACGGAACGCAAACGGGTCACACAGATGTGTGCCGTGTGACACGCACCGAAGAAAACACATGTATCTGCGAGAAAAAAAAGCCCTGCTGTCTCTGCTGCTGCTGTCAGTTGCTTCCTACCCCCGCTCATTATGCTCATTGAATATTTCAACATTTAACATTTCAACATTTCTCACTTCACTGCGGCCGGAAGAAGCAGCAGGGAGTCGGCAGGACCGGAGACCGAAGATCAGCACCACGGACAGCGACGCCAGGGACAGGTGAGCAGAAAGTGTCCGTTATCACGGATAACACACGGAGAACACACGTGAGCCATAAACATGGCTCACGGAGGGCAAAATGCACCTTTGACACGTCCGTGAAAAACGTGCGTGGTTTTTCACGAATGTGGGAAAGAGGCCTAAGGCTGCTTTACACTCAGTGACATCACTAGTGATGTCGCTGGTGAAAGCACCCGCCCCCGTCGGTTGTGCGTCACGGGCAAATTGCTGCCTGTGGTGCACAACATCGCTTACACCCATCACATGGACTTACCTGCCTAGCGACGTCGCTGTGGCCGGCAAACTGCCTCCTTTCGTTCGGCGTCACAGCGGCGTCACTAAGCGGCCATACAATAGAAGCGGAGGGGTGGAGATGAGTGGGCCGAACATCCCACCCACCTCCTTCCTTTCTCATTGCGGGCGGCCGCAGGTACGGTGATGTTCCTCGTTCCTGCGGTGTCACACATAGCGATGTGTGCTGCTGCAGGAACGACCAACAACCTGCGTCCTGCAACAGCAACGATATTCGGGAAAGGAACGATATGTCAACGATCAATGATAAGGTGAGTCATTTTGATCGTTAACGGTCGTTCCTGCATTTCACACGCAACGACGTCACTAACGAGGCCGGATGTGCGTCACGAATTCCGTGACCCCAACGACATCTTGTTAGCGATGTCGCAGCGTGTGAAGCCCGCTTATGTCTGGGAGAGGGAGGCCTGGGATCCACCTAAACTCTCTGTTTACCTGGGAGATTGTTCAGTCTGTCGGAGAACTTCAAGAGACAAGGGAGAAGAAGATTGATTCTCTGGGGGGAGAAGCTGTGGCTACAGGTAGCATCTCAGAAAGCCAGCTTAGATATTTTAGATTCACCCATGTGTATATATACAGTGGGTACGGAAAGTATTCAGACCCCTTTAAATTTTTCACTCTTTGTTTCATTGCAGCCATTTGGTAAATTCAAAAAAGTTAATTTTTTTCTCATTAATGTGCACTCGGCCCCCATCCTGAAACGTTGACATTTTTGCAAATCTTTTAAACAAGAACTATCACATGGTCATAAGTATTCAGTCCCTTTGCTCAGACACTCATATGTAAGTCCCATGCTGTCCATTTCCTTGTGATCCTCCTTGAGATGGTTCTGCTCCTTCATTGGGGTCCAGCTATTTGTAATTAAACTGATAGGACGTGATTTGGAAAGGTGCACACCTGTCTATATAAGACCTCACAGCTCACACTGCATGTCTCACCAAATGAGAATCATGAGGTCAAAGGAACTGCCCAAGGAGCTCAGAGACAGAATTGTGGCAAGGCACAGATCTGGCCAAGGTTACAAAAGAATTTCTGCAGTACTCAAGGTTTCTAAGAACACAGTGGCCTCCATAATCCTTAAATTGAAGACGTTTGGGACCACCAGAACTCTTCCTAGACCCGGCCATCCAGCCAAACTGAGCAATCATGGGAGAAGAGCCTTGGTGAGAGAGGTAAAGAAGAACACCAAGATCACTGTAGCTGAGCTCCAGAGATGCAGTAGGGAGATGGGAGATAGTTCCACAAAGTCAACTATCACTGCAGCCCTTCACCAGTCGGGCCTTTATGGCAGAGTGGCCCGATGGAAGCCTCTCCTCAGTGCAAGACATATGAAAGCCGCATAGAGTTTGCAAAAAACACATGAAGGACTCCCAGACTATGAGAAATAAGATTCTCTGGTCCAACGAGAGAAAAATAGAACTTTTTGGTGATAATTCTAAGTGGTATGTGTGGAGAAAACCAGGCACTGCTCATCACCTGCCCAATACAATCCCCACAGTGAAACATGGTGGTGGCAGCATCATGCTATGGGGGCAGGGACAGGATGACTGACTGCAATTGAAGGAAAGATGAATGCGGGCAAGTACAGAGAAATCCTGGAAGAAAACCTCTTCCAGATGCTCTGGACCTCAGACTTGGCCAAAGGTTCACCTTCCAACAATGACCCTAAGCACACAGCTAAAATAACAAAGGAGTGGCTTCAGAACAACTCTGTGACCATTCTTGACTGGCCCAGCCAGAGCCCTGACCTAAACCCAATTGAGCATCTCTGGAGACACCTGAAAATGTCGTCCACCAATGTTCACCATCCAACCTGACGGAACTGGAGAGGATCTACAAGAAAGAATGGCCGAGGATCCCCAAATCCAGGATCCCAAGAAGACTCATGGCTGTACTAGCTCAAAAGGGAGGGGGCCTCTACTCAATACTGAGCAAAGGGGCTGAATACTTATGACCATGTGATATTTCAGTTTTTCTTCATTAAAAAATTGCAACAATGTCTACACTTCTGTTTTTTTTCTGTCGAGATGGGGGATGAGTGCAGAGTGTACATTAATGAGAAAATAAATTAACTGTTTTGAATTTACCAAATTTAAATGTAAAAATTGAAAGGGGTCTGAACATTTTCCGTCCCCACTGTTTATATATATACAGTGAGGGAAATAAGTATTTGATTCCTTGCTGATTTTGTAAGTTTCTCCACTGACAAAGACATGAGCAGTCTATAATTTTAAGGGTAGGTTAATTTTAACAGTGAGAGATAGAATATCCAAAATAAAAATCCAGAAAATCACATTGTATAAGTTTCGGCTCCTCCATAAAATTTCTATGGGATTAAGGTCTGGAGACTGGATGGGCCACTCCATGACCTCAATGTGCTTCTTTTTGAGCCACCCCTTTGTTTGTTGCCTTGGGTGTATGTTTTGGGTTCTTGTCATGCTGGAAGACCCAACAACGACCCATTCCTACTTATTTCTCCCACTGTATAGATATATACTGTATACAAATATATATATATATATATATATATATATATATATAGTAGAAGTAAGAGTCCCGGTGCACCGCCTACTCCGCGTATTGCTGTATGTTCAGCTGTTTAAGCCCCAATAAGCCATGGAGGGGATCCTGGTGCAGACTCACGGTGTAAGCCACAATTAATCCAAGGGAGAAAAAGAGTCGCACTCCAAGATGATCACCGTATCACTCCGTCTTTATTTCAGAAGAAACATGATGGTACAGGCAGTGGGGAGGGTGAGACAAGCCATACAACGCCGGACGACGGCGTGCCGTTTCGCTAGGACTTAGCTTCTGGACCCGTGGAAGCTAAGTGCTGAATGACAGTGTCCGGCCCAGGCCACGCCCCACTGATGCTGCTTCCGGCTCCCAGTGAAGAAGATGCTGTGGAGACACGGGGCTCAGTGGGTGCTCTCCTGTGGAGACACGGGGCTCAGTGGGTGCTCTCGTCCGTGGCCCAGGGCTCATCCCAACTGAATGCCGGCCTCCTTAACCGTGGACGGAACGCTACTCAGACAACACAGGGTGAGGGAACCACAATAATTAGACTTTATTGGATCCCCAAACAATTAACGGCACATAACACATAACCAGCAAAACCACAGAATGTAACAGGCAACAGAGTCTCACCCTTCCGCTGGCTCACCAGGGATTTGAATTTGAATGTCCGTGCCTCAGAGCTTCCAGGGCCACTTACTCCAATCCAGCAGCACCCCGCTTTTGGCGGGCACCCACCGAGAATGGAATAACGCCAGATTTAGGAAGCTGTATGAGGTCTGCAACGCGGGTAGTCAGGTGACCGGATTGTCCCAACCTGGGTTTTTTCCTTGAGTAGTCTCTGGTATGATGATATAATCCTGGCAGCCGGAGTCGAAATCCCTAGACTGTGGATATGGTCTGCAATCGGAATCGAAGTCCCTAGACTGAAGCCATGTAGCCAAGTGATCCTCTAGTCGGAGCCAAAGTCCCTAGACCGAGTCCACAAGGAATCCTGGTTCTGATCCCCTAGCCAGCTCCTAAGAGCTTAGACTGGATCATGCAACATCCAGCAACTCTGGTGACTTAAAGAAGTCCCTTTTTATAGCCATAGCCTTTCCTTCAGATATACTGTGCCCTTATCGGATTGGTTGTACAAGGTTGCTTCTCTTATTGGATGAATTTCAAGCTATATTCAAATATCCAGAAGACAAGGGTGAGACAGGTAAATTACATCACATCTAGCAATTCACTTAGTAATACAATGGGAAGTTCGCATAATTGAGTTATCTGGGTGTCTGGCCTTCAGTGGCCAAAACAATTACATGAGTCAACAAAAACTTCAATTCTAAACTCCCAAGAGTCTTGTAGAACAATGAGGGATTATCCCCCATCTATAAACAAACTAGCATCATGTCTGGCTGAATGTTAAGAAAGTTAACCCATGAGAGGCACTCAGAGACCATGTCGTCACAGATGCGTCGTTCAAATTCACTGGGGGTTGGATGCAGGTGACAGCCGCGGCAGAGACTGCAGGGCTGGTGGAGGTGAGTATGTGTTTTTTTTATTTTTAAAATGACACGTGTGTTTCTCCGGCGCGTGTCACGTGGGCCCGCATCCACACTACATCCGTGTGGTACGTGTGCGGGTCACGTGACACCCGTGCTGCCGGAGAAAAACGGACATGCCTCCGTATGAAGCACACGGGCTCACGTGTGCTCCACACGGAGGCACGGGCCAATGGCTGAACATGTGCGTGCACATATACCCATTGATTTTAATGGGTATACGTGTGCCCGTATCTCCAGTACATTCGGAAACGGACCTAGCACGTACCGGAGACACGTGCGTGTGAAGGGGGCATAATACAGTGCATACTGACAGCAGGAACAATGGGAAGTCAGGGAGCAGTTTGTGCAGCCAAACACTGTGACCTTCTATGGCCAGACACCACATGACTGTCTATCACCCGTGACAGTAACCTGTAACCTACAGAGTAGCTGACAGACTGTGATCATCTTATTTTTTGGGAACGCTTGTGAAAAAAAATGGAGTACAAAAAAAAAACAAAAGAAAGGACAACTTCTTTTACAATATAGAGTATCAGTCTGGAATTGATGACACTTAGGACAATGTAACGGGTGAAGCTGAGAACCATCACATTGCAAAATAAAATAAAAAATAAAAAAATAATCACAAATTACAGAGTTTAATAGAAGAACGAAGCTTTCAAAGTTTTATTACTGGAAACATCATATAACTTGGCGCACGACATGATGGAGGTGAAGCTGCCGCAGCGTCCAGCGCAGCCCAATGTGGTTCCAATTTACCAAATTACAGCCTCATTTTAGGGGACGGGGTGGGGGGTGGGGGGGGGACCTTTCCATAAGCTTCACATCATTACGCAGTTTTGTTTTATGGCCCTCGGTCTGCAGTGACTTTGATAAACCCGAATGGCGGTCAGATAAACAGGAGATCAGCGCGAGGGATGGAAGTTTCCTTTCATTACGGATTTTGGCCGCGTTCCTTTCTTTGTGTTTCTACCTTTCAGAAGCAGCTACATGATGTCAGGATCCGCTCTGCCCCATCCTCCGCCGCCGGATGCGCTTATGATTTCCCAAAACAAACGGGCGGCGGATAAACCAAAAACCCCACTGATCACTGACTGCGAGAAGCCATGAATGAAAAGCTCAATAGTCTGCACCATGTACACTGAAAAAATAAATCAAAAAAGCCTTAAAGGGGGGTAGGAGATAAGAAATTAGGTTTTTTTTCTAGGAAACAGCGCCACTCTTGCACATAGGCAGTGTCTGGTATTGCAGGTCAGTCCTAGGAACATTGCCACTCTCGCAGCTCAGCTAAATGAAACAGCGCCACTCTTGCACATAGGCAGTGTCAGGTATTATACTTTATCCCCATGAAATAGCGCCACTCTTGTCCATAGGCTGTGTCAGGTATTACACTTTATCCCCATGAAACAGCGCCACTCTTGTCCATAGGCTGTGTCAGGTATTACACTTTATCCCCATGAAACAGCGCCACTCTTGTACATAGGCTGTGTCAGGTATTACACTTTATCCCCATGAAACAGCGCCACTCTTGTCCATAGCCTGTGTCAGGTATTACACTTTATCCCCATGAAATAGCGCCACTCTTGTCCATAGGCTGTGTCAGGTATTACACTTTATCCCCATGAAATAGCGCCACTCTTGTCCATAGGCTGTGTCAGGTACTACAGTTTATTCCCATGAAACAGCGCCACTTTTGTCCATAGGCTGTGTCAGGTATTACACTTTATCCCCATGAAACAGAGCCACTCTTGTCCATAGGCTGTATCAGGTATTACACTTTATCCCCATGAAACAGCGCCACTCTTGTCCATAGGCTGTGTCAGGTATTACACTTTATCCCCATGAAACAGCGCCACTCTTGTACATAGGCTGTGTCAGGTATTACACTTTATCCCCATGAAACAGCGCCACTCTTGTCCATAGCCTGTGTCAGGTATTACACTTTATCCCCATGAAACAGCGCCACTCTTGTACATAGGCTGTGTCAGGTATTACACTTTATTCCCATGAAACAGCGCCACTCTTGTACATAGGCTGTGTCAGGTACTACACTTTATAACTATGAAACAGCGCCACTCTTGTCCATAGGCTATATCAGGTATTATACTTTATTCCCATGAAACAGAGCCACTCTTGTACATAGGCTGTGTCAGGTATTACACTTTATCCCCATGAAACAGCACCACTCTTGTCCATAGGCTGTATCAGGTATTACACTTTATTCCCATGAAGCAGCGCCACTCTTGTCCATAGGCTGTATCAGGTATTACACTTTATCCCCATGAAACAGCACCACTCTTGTCCATAGGCTGTGTCAGGTATTACACTTTATTCCCATGAAACAGCACCACTCTTGTCCATAGGCTGTATCAGGTATTACACTTTATCCCCATGAAACAGCACCACTCTTGTCCATAGGCTGTATCAGGTATTACACTTTATAACTATGAAACAGCGCCACTCTTGTCCATAGGCTGTATCAGGTATTATACTTTATTCCCATGAAACAGCGCCACTCTTGTCCATAGGCTGTGTCAGGTATTACACTTTATCCCCATGAAACAGCGCCGCTCTTGTACATAGACTGTGTCAGGTATTACGCTTTATAACTATGAAACAGCGCCACTCTTGTACATAGGCTGTGTCAGGTATTACACTTCAGTCACATGAAACCGCGCCACTCTTGTAAATAGGCTGTGTCAGGTATTACACTTTATCCCCATGAAACAGCGCCACTCTTGTAAATAGGCTGTGTCAGGTATTACACTTCATTCCCATGAAACAGCGCCACTCTTGTACATAGGCTGTGTCAGGTATTACACTTTATCCTCATGAAACAGCGCCACTCTTGTCCATAGCCTGTGTCAGGTATTACACTTTATCCCCATGAAACAGCGCCACTCTTGTACATAGGCTGTGTCAGGTATTACACTTTATAACTATGAAACAGCGCCACTCTTGTAAATAGGCTGTGTCAGGTATTACACTTTATCCTCATGAAACAGCGCCACTCTTGTAAATAGGCTGTGTCAGGTATTACACTTTATAACTATGAAACAGCGCCACTCTTGTCCATAGCCTGTGTCAGGTATTACACTTTATCCCCATGAAACAGCGCCACTCTTGTCCATAGGCCATGTCAGGTATTACATCTAGCCCCTATAAAACCGCACCTCTCTTGCCGTAGGCTGTGTCAGGTATTACACTTTATCCTCTTAAAACAGCGCCACTCTTGTCCGCAGGCTGTGTTCGGTATTACGCTTTGCCCCATGAAACAGCGCCACTCTTGTCCATAGGCTGTGTCAGGTATTACACTTTATCCTCTTAAAACAGCGCCACTCTGGTCCATAGGCCGTGTCAGGTATTACACCTCAGCCCCATGAAACAGCACCACTCTTGTCCATAGGCCATGTCAGGTATTACACTTTATCCACATGAAGCAGCGCCACTCTTCTCTATTGTCTTTATTTGTTATTACGCTTCAATCTCACAAAACAGAACTACTTATCTATATTGAATGTGTCTCATATTACAACTCAGCTTCATGAAACAGCGCCACTTCTGTGTACAGGCTGTGACTGGTATTGCAACCCAATCCTATTCACTTGCATGACAAAAATTTGCACTTATTCCAATAGGTGTATGGGCATTATAGAACGGTTCCCAATATGGGGCTCCAAAGAAGCCAGGATCATGCTGCAATTCTCACCTTGTCGGATCCGGTCCACGTATGTTTTATGTCGATGATCAGTCATTCAATAGCCATAAAGTAATTATATTTTTCCCCTTGTTGGTCACAGTTAAAAGGAATTTCTGAAACTAGACCTGCTGTGAATGATCAGCTGATCATTGGCTTGTCATTATTCTTAAAGGGGTTATCTTCATTAGTCTACCCCTTTAAATTGTCATTCTGTTACATATTAGCATTGGTGCAATATTTCTTTATGACATCACTTTGTAGTGTGTAGCTTTTATAGGAAATACAGTAAAATACGGTGCAGGACACATTGCCTGTCCTTAGCCTGCAGATATGAATCATGAATAGTGCATAGGACCCTCGTTATCACATCCAAAAAATGAATGAAAACTCCTGCCCAGAACCCTTAAGGCACTACAGAGTCCAGACCAGACCCCCTGAAGTAATACAGACTCCAGATCAGAACACTGTAAACTAGCACAGGCTGTAAACCAGACCCCGGAAACTAATACAGACCCCCAAAATCAGAACCTGCAAACTAACACAGACCCCAGATCAGAACCCGTAAACTAACACAGACCCCAAATCAGAACCTGTAAACTAACACTGACAACAGATGAGAAGCAGTAAACTAACACAGACCCCAGGTCAGAACCCGTAAACTAATACAGACCATATAGCAGACCCTGTAAACTAATACAGACCCCAAATCAGAACCCGTAAACTAACACAGACCCCAGCTCAGGACCCGTAAATTCACAAATACTGAAAACCAGGACCTGCAAACTAATACAGACCCCAGATCAGAACCCTTAAACTAACACAGACCCCAGATCAGAACCCATAAATTAACAAATACCCCCGATCAGAACCCGTAAACTAACACTGACCGCAAATTAGAAACCGTTAACTAACACAGACCCCAAATCAGAACCTGTAAACTAACACAGACCCCAAATCAGAACACGTAAACTAACACTGACCCTAAATCAGAAGCCGTTAACTAATACAGTCCCCAGATCAATACCCATAAACTAACACAGGCCTCAGATCAGAACCCGCATACTAACACAGGCCTCAGATCAGAACCCGCATACTAAGGGGCACTTTGCACACTGCGACATCGCAGGCCGATGCTGCGATGCCGAGTGCCATAGTCCCCGCCCCCGTCGCAGCAGCCATATGTGGTGATAGCTGGCGTAGCGAAAATTATCGCTACGCCAGCTTCACACACACACTCACCTGCCGTGCGACGTCCCTGTTGCCGGCGACCCGCCTCCTTGTTAAGGGGGCGGGTCGTGCGGCGTCACTGCGACGTCACATGGCAGGCGGCCAATCGGAGCGGAGGGGCGGAGATGAGCAGGATGTAAACATCCTGCCCACCTCCTTCCTTCCGCATATCCTACGGAAGCCGCGGTGACGCCGGTAGGAGATGTTCCTCGCTCCTGCGACTTCACACACAGCGATGTGTGCTGCTGCAGGAGCGAGGAACAACATCGGACCGTCGCGTCAGCGTAATTATGAATTACGCCGACGCTGCACCGATGATACGATTACGACGCTTTTGCGCTCGTTAATCGTATCATCTAGGCTTTACACACTGCGATGTCGCATGCGATGCCGGATGTGCGTCACTTTTAATTTGACCCCACCGACATCGCACCTGCGATGTCGCAGTGTGCAAAGTGCCCCTAACACAGGCCTCAGATCAAAACCCACATACTAACACAGGCCTCAGATCAAAACCCGCATACTAACACAGACCCCAAATCAGAAACCGTCAACTAACACAGACCTCAGATCAGAAGCCATAAACTAATACAGACCTCAAATCAGAACCCTTAAACTAACACTGACACCAGATTAGAAGCCACAAACTAACACAGACCCCAGATCAGAACCTGTAAATTAACAAGACCCCAGATCAGAACCTGTAAACTAACACAGACCTCAGCTCAGAACCCGTAAACTAATACAGACCCTATACCAGAACCTGTAAACTAATAACTAGAACTTGTAAACTAACACAGACTCTAGATCAGGACCTGTAACCAAATACAGCCCCTATACCAGACCTCGCAAATACAGAATCCTCTAAACTAGACCAGAACCCCGTAAATTAATACAAACCCCAAGTTAGAACCCCGTAAACTAACACAAACAGAACCAATAAACTAATACAGACCCTATACCAGACCCCATAAACTAATGCAGGGCCGAGATGAGAACCCCTAAAACTAGATCAGAACTCAAACTAATACAGACTCTTTACTAGAACCAAAAAACTAATACAAACCCTATATCAAACTCTGTAAACTAATAGAGGACCGAGATGGGACCCCTTAAACTAGACCAGAACACCGTAAGGCAACACAGACCCCAAATCAGATCCCATAAACTAATACAGGACCTAGATGAAAAACCCTAAAGATATACACAGACCAGACAAAACCCCTTAAACTACTACAAAACCCAGATGAGGCCCCCTAAACTAGACCAGAACCCGAAAACTAATACAGACTCTATACCAGACCCTGTAAACTAATACAGACCCCCTATATAAACACAGACCCTAGACCAGACCCCGTAAATTAATGCAAAATCAAGATCAGGTCCCCTAAAGTAATAAAGATTCCAAACTAGACTCTAATCTAATGCAGACCCCAGACCAGATACCCCAAAAATATGAACCCCAAACTATTTAAATAAATATACAGCACCAAGCTCAGAACAGACAATCTAAACAAATACAGTCCCCAGACCAGGTCACCTACATAAATATAGACAAACCCATATAAAATTCCCTTTAGATAAATCCACTAATTAAATATAGACCCCAGACTCCCTACATGAATATAGACCCCTGACTGTATCCACTAATCATGGACAATCCCTTTAAATAAATACAAGGTTACTTAAAGCACTCCAATCACCAGGATTTTCCTATATAACCTTAAGCCAGTGCTATACTGGCACTATCAGGCTGATTCTATACATACAGTGCTATACTGGCACTATCAGGCTGAGTCTATACATACAGTGCTATACTGGCACTATCAAGCTGATTCTATACATACAGTGCTATACTGGCACTATCAGGCTGATTCTATACATACAGTACTATACTGGTACTATCAAGCTGATTCTATACATACAGTGCTATACTGGCACTATCAAGCTGATTCTATACATACAGTGCTATACTGGCACTATCAGGCTGAGTCTATACATACAGTGCTATACTGGCACTATCAGGCTGAGTCTATACATACAGTGCTATACTGGCACTATCAGGCTGATTCTATACATACAGTGCTATACTGGCACTATCAGGCTGATTCTATACATACAGTGCTATACTGGCACTATCAGGCTGAGTCTATACATACAGTGGTATACTGGCATTATCAGGCTGATTCTATACATACAGTGCTATACTGGCACTATCAGGCTGATTCTATACATACAGTGCTATACTGGCGCTATCAGGTTGAGTCTACAGTTAGGTCCAGAAATATTTGGACAGTGACACAAGTTTTGTTATTTTAGCTGTTTACAAAAACATGTTCAGAAATACAATTCTATATATAATATGGGCTGAAAGTGCACACTCCCAGCTGCAATATGAGAGTTTTCACATCCAAATCGGAGAAAGGGTTTAGGAATCATAGCTCTGTAATGCATAGCCTCCTCTTTTTCAAGGGACCAAAAGTAATTGGACAAGGGACTCTAAGGGCTGCAATTAACTCTGAAGGCGTCTCCCTCGTTAACCTGTAATCAATGAAGTAGTTAAAAGGTCCGGGGTTGATTACAGGTGTGTGGTTTTGCATTTGGAAGCTGTTGCTGTGACCAGACAACATGCGGTCTAAGGAACTCTCAATTGAGGTGAAGCAGAACATCCTGAGGCTGAAAAAAAAGAAAAAATCCATCAGAGAGATAGCAGACATGCTTGGAGTAGCAAAATCAACAGTCGGGTACATTCTGAGAAAAAAGGAATTGACTGGTGAGCTTGGGAACTCAAAAAGGCCTGGGCGTCCACGGATGACAACAGTGGTGGATGATCGCCGCATACTTTCTTTGGTGAAGAAGAACCCGTTCACAACATCAACTGAAGTCCAGAACACTCTCAGTGAAGTAGGTGTATCTGTCTCTAAGTCGACAGTAAAGAGAAGACTCCATGAAAGTAAATACAAAGGGTTCACATCTAGATGCAAACCATTCATCAATTCCAAAAATAGACAGGCCAGAGTTACATTTGCTGAAAAACACCTCATGAAGCCAGCTCAGTTCTGGAAAAGTATTCTATGGACAGATGAGACCAAGATCAACCTGTACCAGAATGATGGGAAGAAAAAAGTGTGGAGAAGAAAGGGAACGGCACATGATCCAAGGCACACCACATCCTCTGTAAAACATGGTGGAGGCAACGTGATGGCATGGGCATGCATGGCTTTCAATGGCACTGGGTCACTTGTGTTTATTGATGACATAACAGCAGACAAGAGTAGCCGGGTGAATTCTGAAGTGTACCGGGATATACTTTCAGCCCAGATTCAGCCAAATGCCGCAAAGTTGATCGGACGGCGCTTCATAGTACAGATGGACAATGACCCCAAGCACACAGCCAAAGCTACCCAGGAGTTCATGAGTGCAAAAAAGTGGAACATTCTGCAATGGCCAAGTCAATCACCAGATCTTAACCCAATTGAGCATGCATTTCACTTGCTCAAATCCAGACTTAAGACGGAAAGACCCACAAACAAGCAAGACCTGAAGGCTGCGGCTGTAAAGGCCTGGCAAAGCATTAAGAAGGAGGAAACCCAGCGTTTGGTGATGTCCATGGGTTCCAGACTTAAGGCAGTGATTGCCTCCAAAGGATTCGCAACAAAATATTGAAAATAAAAATATTTTGTTTGGGTTTGGTTTATTTGTCCAATTACTTTTGACCTCCTAAAATGTGGAGTGTTTGTAAAGAAATGTGACAATTCCTACAATTTCTATCAGATATTTTTGTTCAAACCTTCAAATTAAACGTTACAATCTGCACTTGAATTCTGTTGTAGAGATTTCATTTCAAATCCAATGTGGTGGCATGCAGAGCCCAACTCGCCAAAATTGTGTCACTGTCCAAAGATTTCTGGACCTAACTGTATACATACAGTGCTATACTGGTACTATCAGGCTGATTCTATACATACAGTGCTATACTGGCACTATCAGGCTGATTCTATACATACAGTGCTATACTGGTACTATCAGGCTGATTCTATACATACAGTGCTATACTGGCACTATCAGGCTGATTCTATACATACAGTGCTATACTGGCACTATCAAGCTGATTCTATACATACAGTGCTATACTGGCACTATCAGGCTGATTCCATACATACAGTGCTATACTGGCACTATCAGGCTGATTCTATACATACAGTGCTATACTGGCACTATCAGGCTGATTCTATACATACAGTGCTATACTGGCACTATCAGGCTGATTCTATACATACAGTGCTATACTGGCACTATCAGGCTGATTCTATACATACAGTGCTATACTGGCACTATCAGGCTGATTCTATACATACAGTGCTATACTGGTACTATCAGGCTGATTCTATACATACAGTGCTATACTGGCACTATCAGGCTGATTCTATACATACAGTGCTATACTGGCACTATCAAGCTGATTCTATACATACATTGCTATACTGGCACTATCAGGCTGATTCTATACATACAGTACTATACTGGTACTATCAAGCTGATTCTATACATACAGTGCTATACTGGCACTATCAAGCTGATTCTATACATACAGTGCTATACTGGCACTATCAGGCTGATTCTATACATACAGTACTATACTGGCACTATCAGGCTGATTCTATACATACCTGTAGTGGTCAGCTCGGATGTATAGGTTTTGAAACACAAGCAAGTAAAGTTTGTAAAATGAGCAGCTTTTTGATTGGCAGCAGCTGCTGATCAGCTAATAGCTGGGGGGTATTTATAGTGATTCCCGCCCCCCTGCCTGTCCATCCTCCCCGTTATTTATGCTAATTCTATTATAGAATCGATTTAACTAAGTGACTAGAAGGACCTGTGCTGATGTCATACCCATGTGACCAGAAGGGGCGGGGCCTCAGCCAACATAGTTAATACCAGCAAGCAAAATTATTTTTCTGTTGGCCGAGACCCCACCCCTTCTGGTCACATGGGTATGACATCAGCACAGGTCCTTCTAGTTTCAGAGAGGGAAGATTACCTCTGCAATTGACCCAGGAGGGAAAGTGAGTCACCCATGCAAGGAGTTAGAGCCAGATTGCCGGGTAAAGATGGAGGCTGTCTGTGGTGCCTCGGTGTCAGAGAAAGAGGAAAGGACGAGAAAAACTGATATCTCACGTCACACCGACAACGAAATTCCCAGTGCAAGAGCCAACCTGCACCACATGGGGCGCCACACTCCGTCTGGTGGGTGCTTTACACTTTTTTCTTCAGGAGTTGACAAGCAGAAGTGATGAGCCATTATCAGCCATAGGTCTGTGCACCGATCAGCCATGGCCCTATCATGTGCGCCAGATCTGGGAAGCAGGAGCCGCTCTATCACTTGGGCAGTAATGACCGCTCCTCTTCAATATTCATCAAGCATCTCGCCCGTCGCTGCTGAAAACTGATTCCTGTCAGATGCCGGACAAATAATCTGCTGCTCTGATATTCCTGCGACCACAGAAATCCTGCGGCTTTCTCTGCCAATCACAATCAGCTCATTCACGTCCCATGTGGCTCATTTACCTGGTCAGAGAGCAGTTCACGGCCAAATTCCTGGCCCGAGCCTGCGCTGCTATATACTGCACCACTGTATACTGCACCACTGTATACTGCACCACTGTATACTGCACAACTGTATACTGCACCACTGTATACTGCACCTCTGTATACTGCACCACTGTATACTGCACCTCTGTATACTGCACCTCTGTATACTGCACCACTGTATACTGCACCACTGTATACTACACCTCTGTATACTGCACCACTGTATACTGCACCACTGTATACTGCACCTCTGTATACTGCACCACTGTATACTGCACCACTGTATACTGCACCACTGTACACTGCACCACTGTATACTGCACCTCTGTATACTGCACCACTGTATACTGCACCACTGTATACTGCACCACTGTATACTGCACCTCTGTGTACTGCACCACTGTATACTGCACCTCTGTATACTACATTTCTGTATACTGCACCGCTGTATACTGCACCTCTGTATACTGCACCACTGTATACTGCACCTCTGTATACTGCACCACTGTATACTGCACCTCTGTATACTGCACCACTGTATACTGCACCTCTGTATACTGCACCACTGTATACTGCACCTCTGTATACTGCACCACTGTATACTGCATCTCTGTATACTGCACCACTGTATACTGCATCTCTGTATACTGCACCCCTGTATACTGCACCCCTGTATACTGCACCTCTGTATACTGCACCACTGTATACTGCACAACTGTATACTGCACCACTGTATACTGCACCACTGTATACTGCACCTCTGTATACTGCACCACTGTATACTGCACCACTGTATACTACACCTCTGTATACTGCACCACTGTATACTGCACCACTGTATACTGCACCACTGTATACTGCACCTCTGTATACTGCACCACTGTATACTGCACCACTGTACACTGCACCACTGTATACTGCACCTCTGTATACTGCACCACTGTATACTGCACCACTGTATACTGCACCACTGTATACTGCACCTCTGTGTACTGCACCACTGTATACTGCACCTCTGTATAATACATTTCTGTATACTGCACCGCTGTATACTGCACCTCTGTATACTGCACCACTGTATACTGCACCTCTGTATACTGCACCACTGTATACTGCACCACTGTATACTGCACCTCTGTATACTGCACCACTGTATACTGCACCTCTGTATACTGCACCACTGTATACTGCATCTCTGTATACTGCACCACTGTATACTGCACCCCTGTATACTGCACCTCTGTATACTGCACCACTGTATACTGCACAACTGTATACTGCACCACTGTATACTGCACCACTGTATACTGCATCTCTGTATACTGCACCACTGTATACTGCACAACTGTATACTGCACCACTGTATACTGCACCACTGTATACTGCACCACTGTATACTGCACAACTGTATACTGCACCTCTGTATACTGCACCACTGTATACTGCACCACTGTATACTGCATCTCTGTATACTGCACCACTGTATACTGCACCACTGTATACTGCACTGCTGTATACTGCACCGCTGTATACTGCACCTCTATATACTACACCGCTGTATACTACACCGCTGTATACTGCACCTCTGTATACTGCACCACTGTATACTGCACCACTGTATACTGCACCTCTGAATACTGCACCACTGTATACTGCACCTCTGTATACTGCACCTCTGTATACTGCACCACTGTATACTGCACCACTGTATACTGCACCACTGTATACTGCACCTCTGTATACTGCACCACTGTATACTGCACAACTGTATACTGCACCACTGTATACTGCACCACTGTATACTGCACCTCTGTATACTGCACCACTGTATACTGCACCTCTGTATACTGCACCACTGTATACTGCACCACTGTATACTGCACCACTGTATACTGCACAACTGTATACTGCACAACTGTATACTGCACCTCTGTATACTGCACCTCTATATACTGCACCGCTGTATACTACACCACTGTATACTGCACAACTGTATACTGCACAACTGTATACTGCACCGCTGTATACTGCACCGCTGTATACTGCACCTCTGTATACTGCACAACTGTATACTGCACCGCTGTATACTACACCTCTGTATACTGCACCTCTGTATACTGCACCTCTGTATACTGCACCACTGTATACTGCACCACTGTATACTGCATCTTTGTATACTGCACCACTGTATACTGCACAACTGTATACTGCACAACTGTATACTGCACCACTGTATACTGCACCACTGTATACTGCACCGCTGTATACTGCACAACTGTATACTGCACAACTGTATACTGCACCTCTGTATACTGCACCTCTGTATACTGCACCTCTGTATACTGCACCGCTGTATACTGCATCACTGTATACTGCATCACTGTATACTGCACCGCTGAGAAGTGTAGAGATAGGGATTCACTGAAAATAATAATAAATAAGAATAATATTTATTCATTTATATAGCGCTATTAATTCCACAGCACTTTACATACATTGGCAAATAAGACATCAATATAATGCAGGGAGGAATCAGAGGGGATTCACAGGAGCAAAGCTGAGGAAATGTCTGTACAGGGGCAACACATGACATGGGGAGCTTCTGATTTTGGACATTTGTGTCCTGCTCAGCTCCAACGACTCCATACCAGGCACAGCACAATATATAAATCTACTCAATGCAACTTGTGGCTGGTGCTTGCAAATGCTAACCAGAAAATGTGCTCTTTAACAGCCAACCAGCAGAATACTGAGTACAGCTCTGGAGTATAATACAGGAGGTAACTCAGGATCAGTACAGGATAAGTAATGTAATGCATGTACACAGTGAGTGCATCAGTAGAATAGTGAGTGCAGCTCTGGAGTATAATACAGGATGTAACTTAGGATCAGTACTGGATCAGTAATGTAATGCATGTACACAGTGACTGCACCAGCAGAATAGTGAGTGCAGCTCTGGAGTGTAATACAGGAGGTAACTCAAGATCAGTAATGTAATGTATGTATACAGTGACTGCACCAGCAGAATAGTAAGTGCAGCTCTGGAGTATAATACATGAGGTAAATCAGAGTCAGGATCAGTAATGTAATTTATGTACACAGTGACTGAACCAGCAGAATAGTGAGTGCAGCTCTGGAATATAATATAGGAGGTAACTCAGGATCAGTAATGTAATGTATGTACACAGTGACTGCATCAGCAGAATAGTGAGTGCAGCTCTGGAGTATAAAACAAAGGATGGGCAGGGTGACTAGGTCCTAGCATGCTTCCTTACATTGTCTCCAGGTTTATAAGGGCAGCAGTGTCTTCCCAGTAACAATTTTCTGCTTCTTATAAATAATAGGATAGCCCTTGTGTCACATTTTAGCAGTGAGGACATATTTTCGGAGGAATTGCAGACGCTGAGTTTTATTTCATAGCGTAGAAATATTCTAATAAAGATCCAAGTGTATTATTGGTGAGATGGTAACACGCCGCGCTCCGCTCCTGCTGCACAGATATTTCCCCGGGGAGCAGACGGGTCACACCGACTACAATACACCTCGCAGCATGAAGTGGAGAAGACATTTCTGACATAAGTAGAAGTGGAGAAGCCTCAGGAGATGGGAGACGGAGCTCGTGCTGCTGGTTTTATGTAATAGACCCGGCGATGGTTTCTTCTAAAACCTCCACGTCAAAGATATATATATATATTTTTCAATCCAGTAGAAGATCTATGGGACCAAAGAGAGGAGTGAAATATTGTCTTCCGTCAAGGAGCAGCCTCCCAGGAATAGGAAAGAATGCCGTATATTTTGATTGAGAAACTATTCCAGCACCGAGTCAGTCTAAAATAACCTAAAACGATGACTGAAGAACGCTCGCGTCAACAGAAAAATAAACTAATTACCCCACAACTTGACCGAGGGACAAAGAAGTTCTTGGAACGTAGACGGGATTTCAACTGCATCAAACTTTTAGCTCTGGAGCGGAGTCTGAACAATCACATTGTGTCCAGATCAAACGTTTTCCCTACTCTCTAGTACACGTTTGATAAAATATTAGTATAAAATATATAAAAATACGTGTAGAAAATACAAAAATGCATAAAAAATTAGGAAGTATTCTTTAATGTTTATCAACTAATAACATGCTAATTGACTAAACAAAAAAGAAATCAAAATCACACTATTTGGTTGTCACTCTTTGCTTTCATCACTTGCACACAATTCTTGAAGGAACTAAGCAGGAGGTTGTTCCAAACATCTTGGAGAACTGACCCCAGATCTTCTGTGGATCTTGTGTGGATCCTTTTGTCTCTTCATGTGATCCCAGACAAACAGGATGATGTGAGATCAGGACTTTTTAGGGGGCTGGATCATCACCTCCAGGGCTCTGCGAAGGATGGATCATCGTCTCCAGGGCTCTCTGGGGGCCAGATTATAACCTACAGGGCACTGTGAGGGCTGGATTATCACTTACAGGGCTCTGTGGGGGCCAGATCATCACTTACAGGGCTCTGTGGGGGCCGAATCATCACTTCCAGGGCTCTGTGGGACTCGATCATCACCTCCAGTGCTCTGTGGGGCCGGGTCATCACGTTTAGGGCTCTGTGGGGGGCTGGATCATACCCTCAAGGGATCTACGGGAGCTGGATCATCCCCTCCAGGGCTCTGTGGGACTGGATCATCACCTCCAGGGCTCTGTGGGGGCCGAATCATCATTTCCAGGGCTCTGTGGGTGCCTGATCATCACCTTTAGGGCTCTGTGGGGGGCTGGATCATACCCTCAAGGGATCTACGGGGGCTGGATCGTCCCCTCCAAGGATCTGTGGGGGCTGGATCATCATCTCCGGGTCTCTGCAGGGGGTTGGTTCATCACTTCCAGGGCTCTATGGGGGCCACATCATCACCTCCAGTGTTCTGTGGGTGCCGGATCATCACCTCCAGGGCTCTGTGGAGGTCGGATCATCACTTACAGGGTTTCTGTGGGGGCCACATTATTACCTCCAGGGCTCTGTGGGGGCCTGATCATCACCTCCAGGGCTCTGTGGGTGCCTGATCATCACCTCCAGGGCTCTGTGGGGGACTGATCATCACCTCCAGGGCTCTGTGGGGGTCAGATCATCACCTCCAGGTCTCTGTGGGTGCCTGATCATCACCTCCAGGGCTCTGTGGGGGTCGGATCATCACCTCCAGGGCTCTGTGGGGGCCTGATCATCACCTCCAGGGCTCTGTGGGGGCCTGATCATCACCTCCAGGGCTCTGTGGGTGCCTGATCATCACCTCCAGGGCTCTGTGGGTGCCTGATCATCACCTCCAGGGCTCTGTGGGTGCCTGATCATCACCTCCAGGGCTCTGTGGGTGCCTGATCATCACCTCCAGGGCTCTGTGGGGGTCGGATCATCACCTCCAGGGCTCTGTGGGGGCCTGATCATCACCTCCAGGGCTCTGTGGGTGCCTGATCATCACCTCCAGGGCTCTGTGGGTGCCTGATCATCACCTCCAGGGCTCTGTGGGGGTCGGATCATCACCTCCAGGGCTCTGTGGGGGCCTGATCATCACCTCCAGGGTTCTGTGGGGGCCTGATCATCACCTCCAGGGCTCTGTGGGGGTCGGATCATCACCTCCAGGGCTCTGCAGGGGCTGGATCATCACTTCCAGGAATTATCATTATAAATGACATTGGTTGGATGTTTGGGATAACTGTCCGGCTGCAGAATGAATTTGGAGCCAATCAGATGCCTCCCTGCCTTTTACCTTTAACCAGATATTGATGACCTATCAACAATGGGGTATTCAGCACAAGTTATCCTCACTAATCTGCTTTTAAAACCTTTCTGGTGGGTGGATGTAAACACATTGAAGAGAGCTAATCTAAGGATCTGGTGGCTCTTTTTTAAGATTGTGCAAGATAGTGGTGGAAAATAAATGTGTTCTTTCCATATACCAACATGTTGCTTTGGACATGAAACACGACTGTATATTTTTTTATTGCAGTCTCATAAAAAACAAGATAATAATTGAGAGAATAAGAAAAGTATGTGGTCCTCGGGGGCTGGGTCTAGGGTATAGTTCATACTCTGGAAGTTGATGCCAAAAATATTCATTCAATACTCCTATTGTATGTAAGCCTATAACAATATTTACAAGTAAAGGTTTTCATTAGCCATAAAGAATTGCCCCTTTTACATTTATACTAACTCTTATTGGAGATCATTTACCTCTATCATACTTTAAGCCCCACCCCTGCAGAACTCAGAGAGTTACAGCAGGTACGAAACATGAGTTACGCCCTCCTGAGCCAGTTTCGGTCTACTCTCTCGCCCCCTGAAAGAAATTCAGAGACAGGTGTAAAAAATAAAACTAGATTTTTATTTTTTTTTTACATTTCTTTCAATTTGTATACAGTTTTTTTGAGAGTTGCCTTTTGGAGAAAACCAATTGTACTCTCTTTATACCTACATTTTACACTGGCATGGTTGCCTCAGACTCTCATGCAGACCTAGGTAGGTCACATGGCCCTTCTGTCACGCTAGGTACGAGGAAGTACCAAGCAAGCTGCGAAAGGTAAGGGAAGGGTACCCCTATGTCTAGGTAAGGAGAGATGACCTGACCAAACCTACAGCTGGTCCCTGGGGTCCCTTACTACCCTAGATAGGTTCCGCATCTATGCGCCAAGCCCGATACTTGATCCTAGGTATTACTAGGGATGGACCCTAAATAGGGAACGGGTGGGAAGAGCTCTTCATCAACCCCACTAAACATTAAAGGAAAACACAAGGAGGACACAGGGGGGAAATGCATGAACTACATGAAGTTCAGCAAAGCTTCAGCAACGATACCACAGTTGAGTTCAAGCTACCTGCTTGCAACCAAACCTTGAATGTACTGGATAATATCACCAGCACCAGTCCAGGGAAGATGGGCGTATTTAAGGACAAGGGGGCTTCGCTGGGCCCTAAAGGGAAGAGATCAAAACCCAGCAGGAAAGCTACCTAGTACACCTAGTACAATGAATACTGACTGCAGGAACAATGGAAAGTCAGGGAGGATTTCACGCAGCCAAATGCTTTGACCTTCTATTGCCGGAAAGCCCATGACTCTCTGTCACCCATGACACACCCGTGACACCATCATATACCTCATTCTCTTTTTAGCAGGGTCAACATCTATTTCCAGAGGAAGTCTTCTTCTGGGTGGGAAATGTAGGTAAACCCCAGATTAGATGCATCTTTCGCGCAGGTCTTAGAGGTGTTCTTCTTGTACCTCATGACCATCTCAGCATCTTTAAGGTAAACTCTCCTCACAATCTAGTGGCTATGGTGGAGACACGGGGGTCAGTGGGTGCACTCGTCCGCTGATCAGGCCGCCTTTAGAAAGACAGCGTGGCCCAGGGCTCATCCCAACTGAATGCCGACCTCCTTAACCATGGGCGGAACACTACTCAGACAACACAGGGTGAGGGAACCACAATAATTAGACTTTATGGGATCCCCAAACAATTAACGGCACATAACACATAACCAGCAAAACACAAATGTAACAGGCAACAGAGTCTCACCTTTCCGCTGGCTCACTAGGGATTAGAATGTCCGTGCCTCAGAGCTACCAGGGCTACTTACTCCAAAACAGCAGCACCCCGCTTTCGGCGGGCACCCACCGAGAATGGAATAACGCCAGATTTAGGAAGCTGGAAGAGGTCTGCAAAGTCTGTAGCCAGGTGACCAAATTGTCCTAACCTGGGTTTCCTCCTTAAGTAGTCTCTGGTATGATGATGTGATATAATCCTGGCAGCCGGAGTCGAAATCCCTAGACTGTGGTACGGTCTCCAATTGGAATCGGAGTCCCTAGATCGAAGCCATGTAGCCAAGTGATCCTCTAGTCAGAGCCAGAGTCCCTAGACCGAGTCCACAAGGCATCCTGGTTCTGATCCCCTAGCCAGCTCCTAAGAGCTTAGACTGTATCATGCAACATCCATCAACTGGTGACTCCAAGAAGTTCCTTTTTATAGCCATAGCCATCCCTTAGGATATACTGTGCTCTTATCGGATTGGTTGTACAAGGTCGCTTCTCTTATTTAATGGATTTCAAGCTGCATGGATACTGTTCTTTTAAATGATGTGGACAGAAAGACTGAGGATATTTACATGTAGTCTGAAATCCACAGACTAGACAATAGCCACTGAGGTAATTTACATTAGATTAGCAATACACAACTACATTACAATGAATGCTCAGAGGGTCCTGGCAGAAACAATAGCTTAGCAAGCATGAGTTACCACACAGAAGAACAATACGTCTGGCTAATGTAAGATATTTTAACCCACAGCACACATTGAAAAAGTCTGTGTCGTCACAGCTATCTCACCCCCCATCTGGGTTACTCACAACCAAAGGTGCCGAGGCACAATCTCTTTGGTACATCCTTCTTGTCACATCCAAGTGGTGGTAGATCCTCAGGAGCTGCCAGTCTCACTTGCTCAGGAAAGCAACTGAAAACCTATAAGAATCCTACTAATCATCCAACGAGGCACCCCGATTCTTTCAGTGTGCCCCTCCCCAGGCTGCTTGTTACAGGTTGTATCTGACAACTTAGATGTCACCTTAAACTATTGTCCTTGTGACAGACCCTGAACAATGGGAAAACTCAGCTGAAGTTTCCCAAGACACATCATGCTCTCAAAATTCTGCATCATCACAAGCACTGTACATGGCATGCCTAGTACATGTACCTGTAGTCATCCAAACCCCCTTCCTTATAACCCAGGGATCATACTTTAAGCCCTGCCCCTGCGGAACTCAGAATGTTGCAGCAGGCGCAATAGATAAGTTACGCCCTCCTGGGTCAATCCTGGTTGACCAGCCCAACAGATGGAGTCAAGTGGGACTGAATAAGGCATTTTTAATCTTTGAAAAAAAGTCCAGCACAGTCCTCAAGTTGCCCAGAACATGATTAAGACTATGAGTCGAAACGCGTAGTTCTGTGGGGTTCCTCTCTATGTCCCCTATACTCTTCTAGCTGACTGCTTTGTACACCACTTATTTTTAACGGATTTATCAAATAAAAGAAAAACAATTTTTTTTAATTCCAACTTGAGGACTGCGCTGGACTTTTTTTCATCCTGAATATGAGATTGGCAGCCTAGCTTTCCGTGCGCGGATCCACATATACAGCGGATTACAGCAACTCGGTGAGCTGATTTTCTCATTTATTTTTAATCTTTGTACAATTGTCATGAGTGTGTCCGGCCCAGGGAGACCTTGAGTGAGTCTGGTATCAGAAGGCCACAGTGCCTTGTTGTTTGCAGATCCACTGCTGATACTTGAATGAATCTTCTTGCTAGTAATGCTGTAAGGGTTAAGCACCCTTTCCTGCCTAGCTGCCGGCTGTAGCTTTAAATCTCAGGTGCAGCTCTTTGCGATTACTCCCCTTCACTATTTAAAGTCATATGCCTGATGATAAGCTGATGCCGTTGATAGAAAATGAATCCTCATTTATATGTGGTCCACTTTGGAAGGAGCCCGCTTAGGAAAAAGTTTTTTGTGTTGTGTGTGTCATGGTTTCGTCTCCCCTGCCACATAGGTAGGGGGTGGAGCCTTTCCCTGGGCCTCATTTCCGGTGCCTGGACCCTTTAAATGGGATCATATCTGGTGATCCGACACCGGCTATAAGCTAAGCTCTGCTCTGCTGTGATTGCTGGTCCCTGTAATTGTTTGATAGTGATCCGTTTCCCCTGTGCTCTTGTCCTCTGTCTGTGTCTTGTCCCCTTGATCTCTGTCTGTCTCCCTTGACATACCTTCGTTCCTTTCTGCCCGCTTCTTGTACTCTCCCCCTCCTACCTCCCCTCCTCGGTTGCTTTCTCTGGTAATTACCCTGACCTTTCTCCTGCGCGTCCCTCTGGTCTGTTACTGCTTCTCCTGTGTTCGACCCGGCCTGTCTGACCATCCTTCACACACCTCGTGGTATCTGGTCCCCCTGCTGGTGCTGTAAGGTATTGCATCAGCCCACACTGTGCTTCAGCTCCCCGGCTGATTTTTGCACAGTACTGTTTCTATCCATCAGGACTCCAGTTTCCCCTGCTGGTGTCCTGACAGTGTGCAGCTGTGGTGTTAGCTACATTGAAGCTGCTCGGAGTGTTTTTCCTTTTTATGTCTATTTCCCCTGTCTGTTTTCCTTCTCTTGTGTTTCTGTATTGTTGAGGCGAGACTAGTGCTCTCATTGGCCTGCTCACTAGTCAGTGTGAATTTAGGGCAAGTAAGGGTTTAGGAACGTAGTCGGTGACGAGGTGAAAGAACGCATATAGGGATGTCAGGGAATGCAGGATACAGCCGTAGGTGAGGGCAGATGGTAACCCTGCTCCCCTTTCTCTAGGGCCAGGGCCCTCCATTGTATCGTGGACCCTGTGTACCTTGTGTGTTGTAACACCTGCCTGGGGTTTTCCTGGTATCTGGTAAAACTCTATTAGTCACCGCGTGACAAAATTTTAGTTTCCTTTCCTTAAAAAAGACAATTGTCAACTATAAAGGACACCAATTAAGTATATTTTTGGAATGTGGAGGGAAACCAATGAAGCTCTATGGTGCTGTTCCAACCATGAAGCCCTCGGCATCAAAGTGCATGACTATACTCAAATTACAGAGTTTGGATGAGATTAAATGCAATGTTTTATCCTCACCGGAAGATTGGGTTGAGCGGTAAACGTGAGGGGTACAATTTTGCAAAAAAATAAGACCCTTTGTAATTAGATAACATTCTGTGATCGACTCCTTTGCCCAGAGTGTTCTCCGAAGGATTAGGAAATGATTTATTATTTGGACACGGCCGTAGAACTGAACCTTCAGCTGCCCCGATCTGTTGATGTATCGCACACATAGGAAAATATTTCAGGATCCTGTTCCCTTCCTCGCTGAGTTGCTCTTGTCGTCATGTGCGTTACGAGCCTGGTTGCCTTTTGTGAGGTTTATTTTTTTAACTGGGAATTGAGTTTATCCCGAATTCAAATGGTTGTTTTTGCAAACTCCCTGTATCTACAAACGAAATTAGCATGCATATTTTATGTGTTTAGTTTGTGTAATTTGGACTGTTTGGATTAAACTAACACATACGAGACTCTCTAAACTTTCGGGATGTTTAATAATAAATAGAAGGATGCTGAAGTCAGGAAACTGGCTATGGCGCTCCAAGAAAACGGGACAAGGAGCCAGGAATTGTAGAGGGAGAGGGGAGCGAGGGGCTACAGTAATACTAGGATTTATTTGACCAAATCCCTTAACATGGCTTTACATTCGGAAAATCTGGAATTAGTTATAGATTGAAACATTTAATTGAAGGCAGCATATAGGCAATAAACTATCTGTAGGATTCCGGCATTGGCATCTCGAAAGATAACATCGAGATAAGTTCGGAGCTTGAATTTTATTTTATTTTATTTATCAATTGAAATTGTGATTTGCAAAATTTATAAAATTGTTTTATCAAGAACGGTCTAAATTCAATTTTAAGTTACTTTTTTACTACTAATGGCTAAATTAAAATTTTAATTTCCGTTATGGAATGAAATGTAATCAAAAAAGGTTCAGTCGATAATTTTGGATTGTCTTGGCCAAGGATGGGTCTATGTGTCCATTGGGCCAAAATAAAAGGGATTTTCACAAATTACGGTAATTTTCATTGGGTTTCTGAATTCAGTGAATGCAACGTGTGAAAATCTATGAATATTCTGAAGACTCAACAGAGAAAACATAAGAAAGGATAAATCTAAAGGGAAAATAGAGTAATCATAACCATAGAGCAGAAAAACTGATAAAAACTGGTAGTTTTTATACTTTCTGTTTGCTTCAGAAAAAAAAAAAGATTATCAAGTTTTAATGTAAAATGGGTTAGACTGCTCACGTTCGCGTTGAAGGATCAACCACGTAGTAAAGTGCACCGCGCCCGTGGAAGCAGCCGAGCTGTTCAGATCCGGGTTCACTGTGGCTCGAGGGTCTCCGGACCCGGGGGTCGTGCGGCCACTCGAATGAAAAAGGGGGGGTATTTACAGGGGAGTTATAGTTCGTGATGCCACCCGTGGTGTGTGGTAATTAGGAGTACCACCGATGCGGTTGGGAGTACCTGGGGGAGATGGAACGGGGCAGCAAGGTGTTGCAACCCCCCACGGGTAGGGGATGCTCCGGCACTCGATGAAGCGGGGAATGCCATGGGGATGAAGGGGTCACTCTCATACTCACTCAGTTCATAAGCAGACACCGACAACCGGTAAACCAAGTCTCTGGGTACCGCTGCCACTGAGGGGAGTTCGCCCGGGGCCCGTCCCCAAGTGGTGCTGCCTGGTGGTCCGTGACTTGCCTCCTGGCACTTAGTTTAGACTTCAGCTTGATGGCCCGGTAGCTTGGAATAGCCGGGCTCCCTACTATGGCTAAGTAAGGGAGCTTGCTCTCATGCTTGGGATTTTCTGGACCATTTTGGTTGGAAAGTCCTATCCCCCTCGTTGCGCTAATGCCCCGATTCTGAAGCTACTCCCCGACCTAGGGTCCATGTACCCCATCGTGCCTTCAGTCCCGGACCGGTGATAGGGCCAGGCTGCCGGTCGTCCTCCTCGAAAGGTCCGAGCACCTTGCCACGATCTCCTGCGACCGGGGGTCCGACTCCTCTAGGCCCAGACCACCGTCTGCAACCTAGGCAGTTACTTCGGGAGTCCCCACTCCCGACTTCCTCTGAGCTCCTCTCAGCTCGAGGGCTACTCTCCAACCTCCTTCACCACTCACTGACTCTCCTCAACTCAACTAACTACACTTCCTCACCTCCCCTCCCTGACCCCCCAGATGGGTGACTCTATTCCTCTCAAGCCGTCCACTGGTGTGTCAGGTGGGTGTGGGGCAGGGTGTCTCTTGGATTTTCATTTGCTGGTAGAGGCAACACCACTTAAGTAGGGACCCAGAACCAAGATGGAGGCAGAATACTGCATGGAAGGACAGCTTGTGCAGTACCCCGTGACGACCTGATAGTCCAGGGGCGTCACGAAAGCAGAAGCCATGATGTTGTACAAAGGATATAAACCATGGATTGAATTTTACTAGGGATTGATGAGGGTTCTGGCATGGTTTCTTTTGTTTTAACTCCTTAACCATCCATCATATCCATTAAAAATCATCTACCTGCCTTTGATGCGGGCTCACATGCCGAGCCTTCATCTTTCCATGTAGGTGAAGGCTGAATGGCTGAATAATTCAGCCATCATCTGCATCTAACAGCCACGAGTGGAACAGCACAGTCACCTCCATGTCTTTGATGCGGGCTCACATACCAAGCCTGTATCTTTCCATGCAGTTGAAGGCTGAATAATTCAGCCATCATCTGCCTCTAACTGCATGAGTGGAACGGTGCAATCATCTCCATGTCTTTAATGTGGGCTCACACGCCAAGCCCACATCTTTCCATGCAGATGGAGGCTGAATAATTCAGCCATCATCTTCCTCCAACAGCCGTGAGTGGAATGGCACTCTGTTCAAGGCTGTTAACTTATTAAATGCCACTGTCAATCTCAGACAGCACCATTTAATGAACACCAGCAGGAGGTGCACCCTCTAAAGTACTCCACCGAAATAATGCGGGACATCGATGTGTTCGCATGACAGCTAGGGGTCAGCTGAAAACCCCTGTGTCTGTCAGCACTACTCTTGTGAAATTCAGCCTATAGCCGGCGTTCATAGGAGACTGTGCTTTCTCCTATACACAGTAAAGCTGTGTCATTGCTGTATATAGAAGAAGATATCCGACCATTGCAAGTTCAAGTCCCCTAAGGGAACTATTAAATGTAATACAAAGTAGAAAAAAATATTTATAAAAAATATGCAAAAAATATTTACGTTCAAATACCCTTTCACCACATTAAAAATGTAGAGATAAAAAATACACATATTTGGTAATCATAAAAGTCCGATTTATCAAAATATAAAATAAATGTTTCCGATTGGTAAACAGCGTAACGAAAAAAGACATCAAAACACCAGAATTGCAGTTTTTGGCTGCCACAAAACAGAAAAAATGTAATAGGTAATCAAAATATTGTATACATCTGTAAGGGTCGGTCTCCCCAGACCTGCGTGTCTACTGTGTATAAAATGCAATGTTTAAAGTTTATGTTATGGTGTAATGTGCTTAAATGGCCACTAGGTGGCCACAATGTGTAAGCTGCTTCCCTGGTGCTCCCGGCCTAGAGGGAGTTAGTGAAGGGGAGGGCTTAGTTTGAAAAAGAGCGGTTAAGGAGTCAGTTAGTGTGAGGAGAGTCCCTGAGGGAGAGGAGCAGACGACGTCTGTGAGGGGAGAGTCCCTGAGGGAGAGGAGCAGACGGTGTCTGTGAGGGGAGAGTCCCTGAGGGAGAGGAGCAGACGGTGTCTGTGAGAGGAGAGTCCCTGAGGGAGAGGAGCAGACAGCGTCTATGAGAGGAGAGTCCCTGAGGGAGAGGAGCAGACGGCGTCTGTGAGAGGAACGTCCTTGAGGGAGAGGAGCAGATGGTGTCTGTGAGAGGAGAGTCCCTAAGGGAGAGGAGCAGACGACGTCTGTGAGAGGAGAGTCCCTGAAGGAGAGGAGCAAACGGCGTCTGTGAGAGGAGAGTCCCTGAGGGAGAGGTGCAGACGGCGTCTGTGGGAGGAGAGTCCCTGAGGGAGAGGAGCAGACGGCATCTGTGAGAGGAACGTCCTTGAGGGAGAGGAGCAGATGGCGTCTGTGAGAGGAGAGTCCCTGAGGGAGAGGAGCAGACGACGTCTGTGACAGGAGAGTCCCTGAGGGAGAGGAGCAGACGGCGTCTGTGAGAGACGTGGTGAAGGAAAATCCCAATAACTTTAATTTTGTGTGACCTTCTGGGTTGAACTAAGGTGGTGGCCATTCCCTGGCAGATACCTGACGAATACCCTCAGTCAGCGAAAGGTTAATGGGCTCTTGAGAGAAGAGTAGGACTTGACTGACTGGAAATATGTACAAATTAATAGTGGCTCTAGTCGCATATGGCTGAGAGGCACTAGGTAAATATGGCATCCTCCCACTAGGGAGGTACCTGGGCAATGTCTTTAGTTAATCAGTTTACCATTTGCTAGCTTGTTGTCAGGTCTCATGCTCTTATCCTGTTACCTGCATCTGTATCCGCCTTCCCATACTTGTGTGATGCCCTGGCAAAACCAGGTAGTCACACATAGGCCCCCGCATAACACCTTCCCACAGGGTTACATTCAGCTGACCTGAAACCCTAGTCACGCCCCCTCAGGGAAAGTCAGACACACCAGTGGGCGGGACCAGGCGGTTAGGAAACGCCCACCTAGGGGTCTAGACAGCCCGGGGTGGGAAAAACAGTAGGTGTGGTAGTGGTAGTTGAAGTGGCTAGTTCACGTTGAGAGGAGTGGAGGCTGGGGCTAGGTGTAGCTCCAGCAGGAGGAAAAGCTCAAGTTGAACGATGCCAGGGTTGGAGCCCTGGTACCTTGGCTATGTGGCAGACGGTGGTCTCTGTCAGCAGGAGACGGGAAGATGGCTTGACAGATCCGAGGTGGACCCGGGGCAGGGTTGTAGCCCGCCGGTACCGACACCAGGGAACCGACCCGGAAACCGTGCACAGAGGGGGTACTCGGACCCTGAAGCCAGGACCGGAACCAACGGCCTAGCTAATCAACCAATTGAGGGCAGGATTATAGGTCCTGTCCCAACCAAAGTCCCAAAAGCAGACAACCACCCACAGTGAGGGATAGGGCAACCGCCAGGGCCCATAGATCCCAAGGGTCAGCGTCAGTGGGCACGGCTCCTCAAGCACACAACAAGCTGGGAGCAGACTCCTGAGTTCCAGACCAGGAGGTCCACAATACTACAAAACAGTGCAGAGGAACAGACAGTGACCACCAGCCCGGGTGAGGGACCAGAGTACAACCGGCCTTGGTGGCCGGCCACTAGCACCTTGATTTACCAAAAGACTCGTGTGATTCATTTACTTGTGAGTAACCAAACATCCCCTCGCACATCCGGGCGCGCAGGCCTTTGCCATTGCCATACCCTGCACAGAGACACTGGGTCCCAGGGCAACCATCCCTACCCACGGAGGGGTTAACATCCAGCTGCCAATACATCTTCCCTGAGTATCCCACAACAGCAGTGGTGGTGTCCCACTTCAAAACACACCGTGGGTGGCGTCACGAACTGAATACGGCCAAGCCCAAACAACTACGTCCCCCTTTTCATTTGGCGTGTCCGCGTGACCCCCGGGTCCGGAGGATCCCTCGAGCCACACACACAGCGGGTCCAGATCCGAGCAACGGCGGCTGCTGGCACGGGGGCGGCACACTTGCCTACCCCTGTTGTGCCCACTGTAGCTTTCTGCTCCAGTCATCCCATCTGCATCTGACTGCACTTGTACTATACCCACTTGCACCTGTGTCCATACCTGAGTATCCCTGCCCTGGCAGGGTCAGCTGCCACAGTCCCAGACACTGCCCTGAGAGTGGCATCTGGTGTCCAGCTGATGTTTGTTTGTCCCACTAGCCTTCCCAACACCGACAAGCATTACAGTTTGTGCAGCCTGTGGACTCCGTTGACTTCGACACCCTTTCGCTTCCAGCCCTGTATGGAGAGATGTCGCAGATGTGGGAACAGCAGAACCAGATACTGTCCTTTCTGCAGATGGTGAACACTCGTTTGAGCAACCTGGCCCGGGAAGGCTCATCTGCACCCATCAAGTTTGATGCTCCGGCACCAACAACACCCCTGCCTAGCCTGTCCACTCCACCATGATTCAACAGTGACCCCAAACAATGCCAAGGGTTCATAAATCAGTGCACTTGCATTTTGATCTTTTTGCCCACCAGTTTTCTTCAGACCGGGACAAAGTAGAATTCCTCATGTCACACCTTGCTGGGGAGGCTCTAGCTTGGGTCAACCCTTTGTCACCTCTAATGTCCTAAACTTCCTGGAAGCTCTCGGAAAGTGTTCGAGGAGCCGGGCCGTGTCGCCTCTGCAGCATCCTCTCTTCAGGTCCTTGTTTATCATCTCCTTTTTCTATCAAGACAAAGGTTTACTAATGGTGGTGCCCATGTAGAGCAGGAAACCACCAATGGTGTAAAATGGACAGTGTAACCTAACCTACACCCAGATCCCTGGGCACTATGGGACCATGAAAAAGTTAAATGGGGCATCATCGTGGCAAAAGAGTATACAGCCTACAGTATATCAATTCAGTTTTCAGACGTATTGTGTTTAGTTCACTGCCTTCTGCCTCATAACTTGGCACCATTAACCTAATCGGTAAGAGAAGGGTGGTTGAGGGTGGCTTGTTACAGATTTTTCATTAGTGCCGAAAAGCTTTGAGCTCCTTCTCCTAACATATTTGATTGTTATAGAAATCTTGTCCAGTACATGAATCTCCAATCTTTTGTTTTTAGTTGTTCAAGTCATTATTGGAGATGGGTGAATAGTCAAATATTCAGATTCAGATTCTTCGTGCTGAATAATTTCTATTACTCGTGTATTTCTACCAAGTAAAGAGCCTAATGCAAGTCAATGGGTAACTCAAATAATTTGCTGAAGGACCTTGGAAGTAGATCTGGGAGGGCTGTAAAAATGCTGCAATGGATGGAAAAGTGCTGAAACTTAATGGGAACAGCATGTAGAAGATCCCGGGATGCATTTCTGACTCACAGTTGGTTTCTGGGAATAATGCTTCCTGGTGCGATCATTAAAGTTCATGGATATGCACTGCTTCATCATCCACCCTCTTTCACAGTGTCTGTAATTGGTTACAGTACTGCTTCCCCCGCCCACCCTCTGTACTAGTGTCTGTGATTGGTTGCCCTCACACTAGGGGTCTGGGTCCCTAAAGTGGAGTGTAAAAATAAAGAAATAATTGGAAAAAATGGTGCAGGGTCCCTCGTATTTTGATACCCAGCACAGAGGTTGCAGCTCCCAGCTGTGTATCCAAATACGAGGAGCCCCATGCATTTTTTAAAAGTTATTAAATAATTAAAAAAATGTTGTGAGGTCCCCCCCAATTTAGATACCCAGCCAAGATAAAGCGGACGGCTGGAGGCTGGTATTCTCAAGCTGGGTGTCATGATTCTGCTCTGCGGTGCTTTGCTCTCCTGCAGAGCCTATGCTGGACCTCATATGTTTCCCCGGTTCCGGTTCGAGTCCTGTGTGGTGTGGAAAGGGTCTGTTATTTGGAGCCTCATTCCGGGTGATTACTTTGCTTTATCTGGGAGCTGTTTATCCCGGAACGCCGCCAGTGATAGTTCTTGTTTTGCAGTGCTTGTCTCTGGTTCCCATAAGTGTGTGACCTGATCTTGTCCAGCTGCCTAGTTTGCTGTTCCCCTCCCGTCTCCTTACTTACTGACTTGATTCCCTGACTCCCTGACCCCGGCGCGTCCCCTGACTTCAGCTCTGCTCACTCCCTTGTACTTATGTGATCTCTCTGTTTACCAACCCTGGCTCGTCCCCTGACTCCAGCTCTGCTAGCTCCTTTTGTCATTTACGTTATCTCCTGGCTTTTTGACCCCTGACTTGTTTGATTGCCCTTACTAGTTGTTTCTAGCGACACCTAGTGTACTAACCCGGCGGATCCACTCCACTAGTGTGCCTGGTGACACCTAGTGGTTTGTGTCTTATTACATCATGGTTTTCGTCATCGTACTGGGGAAGTCCATGGTTATTGGGCCCTCCCCAGTCTAAAAATAGCAGCCTACAGCCACCCCAGGTCCTTTACTTGGTTAATTATGATTGTCATGGAGCAGTGACATTCGGGGTAATATTAATGATTAATGATCTTTTATTTAAAAAGAAACAAGCAAACAAACACCCTCTTTCTCCAATTTACTAAACCCCCAAAATAGCAAAAGTTTTAATATGGTGGGTAACTTAAAAAAAAAATAAAAATTGAGAAGAGTGATATTGTTTTATTTGCTATGTGTATATAATTTTCACTCTCCATTAGCATCTACAATAAATGTTACGGATTTATAGCCTCTTAGAAAATGTTTATGGCTTGTGGCTCATTCTTCTCGCTTTTTGACCTCTCTATCTAAAATTGTTTATGTTAGTGTTCATAAATCTGTGATAATTTAGATTTTTAGCATCTTGCTCGCAAAACTAAGACCTTTTAAAATAAAGCCAAGATAATTGGTATCCTCAATTATCTTCCCACACGGCCCTCAAACATTTCCAAAAAAGACTGTCATTTACATATTTTTGGGCCAACAACATAATTTTTTCAGACACTTACTGGCGTGAATGGTTCCTGGCGTCGTTTGTGGTTATTCTTACAAATTTATTTACTCCGTTTAATTAGGAGCTAAATATAGAGAAAGGTCTGAATCATGGACCAAACTGTTCATTTAACAAAACCAAATTACTGTTCCTTGATGGATGTTGTAAAGCTCGTTCTGAAAAGTGAAAAACTGCAGATGTAGAACGCGAAGGCAGCTCTCGTGCTCGTGGGACATTTCCGTGCACATTTTTATTCTGTAGACTTTACTTACTTGCCAGTTGTAAAGAAAGTTAAAATCCATGGTTCAAGGTTGTGTCCGAGTTTTCAAAAATACTGCAACGTTTTTGTCTCCTTTGTATAACATTTTTGTAATGATGTAGACAAATTAACTGTATCTTCAAGGAGAGATCACAGTCCGTAGAAGCTCTATGGCATGAAATGTCTCCATGACACGGGCACAGTTGCCAAATTGATTTTGTATTTATTTTCTGGCCAAATTTGGGAAATAAATGTACCGCCCCGGGCTCGGCTGCAACCGAGCCGCTTGGATCCGGGCTCGCTGGTAGGTGGCTCGAGCGTCTCCAGACCCGGAGGCCCTGTGGTCACTTCGATCTGAAAGGGGCTGGCGGTTTAGGGGATGTAGGTGTACGGCCGGAGCCGTGGTTAAGTTCGTGACACCACCCACGGGATGTGGTGAAGGTAGGCACCACCGCTGCAGTTACGGGGGCACCCGGGGGAGATGTTATATAGCAAGTTGTTAACCCCTCCGTGGACAGGGATGGTGGCCCCGGGGCCCGTTGGGGTAGCGGTAGGACGATGCAGGAAGGTGTGCGGCCGGAGGGCACTGTTGTACTCACAGTTAGTAACATACACGAGTCTCTGGTAAACCAAGTTGATGGTGGTCGGTGCCCGCAGCCGGCTGCGTCTGTTCCCCCACCCGGTTGGTGGTCTCTGCCTTTCTCCTGCACCGTGTTGTGTGTTTGTGGGCTACCTGCGCTTCAGCGTCAAAAGTCCTCTCCGCGGCTGTGTGGATGTCGGGAGAGCCCGTTGGCCCGCAGACGCTGGCCCGTGAGATCTCTCTGCCTGTGCGGTGGGCTGTTGTCTTCAGTTGGGACTTTGGATGGGAAAGGACCTATAGTCCAGACCGCAATCAGTTAATTAACTCAGTCCAGTCGTTTCTAGACCTCGTTTCAGGGTCTGAGTACCCCCCTTTGTGCTCCGGTTTCCAAGTCGGTTCCCTGGGTCGGTACCGGCGGACCACTACCCTGTCCCGGTCCACCACGGTTCCACCGAGCCGTCTTCCCGGCTCCTCCAGGCTCATCGATATTCACTGTGAGCTGTAAAATTATAACATTCACAGAATAATTGGTACAAATTTCTTTAACTTCAAAAAATATCATGGATACATATATTTTTTTTAAGGACAGAATAAGAAAAGGGTCCTATTTTCACAGACTGTCCAGGAATTTTTGGAAATGGGATTGTCAACAAGTGATGGTTAAATTAGGCCATCGGTGTCACGAATGTATCATGGCCTTTCATGGAGGTATCACGGCTGAAAATCCAGTGGCAGCAAGTGCTAGAAGTTCACAGTGATTGGCAGCGAATGTTGTTATCTGACAGTTCCCTGTTTCTGCAGCAGTGAACTCCATGACCCTGGAGAACTGTTGTACTGACTCTCAGTTGCTATCCTCTGACTTCCTTTATAAACCTCACTCTGGGGATATTTGGGTGCAGTTTATAGTTTGTTCGCCTTCTCTTGCTCCAGACTTCTGTGGTTGCTGCTGCTCAGATAAGTGTTTGTCTTTGCTATCTACCAGGGATCTGGTGATTGCAGTCGTGTTTCCCCTCTATTGTTCACTTGTGTCTTCCTTTAGTGATAGTGGTGTTGACTTAGGGAGCTGTCACACAGGCAGATCTCACCAGCAACCAGTGACCAGCCCCCAGCGCCGTGTGGAAGCGATGCTGCGCTTGGTAACTAAGGTAAATATCGGGTAACCAACCCGATATTTACCTTGGTTACCAGCGACACCGTTTAGCGCTGGCTCCCTGCCCACCTAGCCACAGTACACATCGGGTTAATTACCCCATGTGTACTCTGCTACGTGTGCAGGCAGCAGGAGCCGGCTTCTGCGGATGCTGGTAACCACGGTAAACATCGGGAAACCAAGAAGCCCTTACCTTGGTTACCCGATATTTACCTTCGTTACTAGCGTCCGCTGCTCTCACGCTGCCAGTGCCGGCTCCCTGCTCCCTGCACTCCTAGCCACAGTACACATCGGCTCATGTGCCAGGATAAGACAGGGCTCCAGGTATCCACCTCGGTGACAGGTGCAGAGCCTATAAAGGGTTGGTGAGGGCAGTGAGGGTGAGCTGCAGGTTGTTGTCAGGGATCACCGCTTACCCCTTTCCCTAGCTATAAGGCATTCCTCCCCCCTTCCTATAGGTTGTCCTTTATGGCTGGTATAGCCTCTGTCCCCTGCCGTGAAAATCGGGAGAATTGTCAACGTGTCCCTCTAATGGAAAAAAAACGTTGAGAACTTGGGTCGATCACAAGAAAACAAACAATTGAAACTTTTTGTGATTCTAAGCAACTAATTGGGAAACATGGAGGACACCCCAAAATCACAGTAATTCTACCATCATTCACAGGTGTAATAAGCCACCATGGAGCTGAAGCCTAAGATAAAGTCAGCTTGTGAACCTTTCACATAAACCTTTACTAGTTCAAACTCTTTGCCAATGATCTCAGCTTTCCCAATTATCTTAAAAGTTTAGTTATAAAGAAGATTCACTGGGAAACACCTCATACCAAGGCCATACATATCCTAAGACAGCTGGCTACTAAACCTGGGGCCGCCATACATCACCTATACAGGCTCCCATGTATATATGTTCATTAGCAGGATATCTCTGCAGAAAACAACCCAGTCAACTATGCTTTTCAATGTATTTAAAGGGGCATCCACTACGTCTAGAGGAATGAAGGTTTAGTCACAGATGGAGATTCTTTACTGTAAGAGCAGTGAGACTATGTAACACTGATACATAATGTAATGTACCGCCCCGGGACTCGGCCAGCTGCCGAGCCGCTCGGATCCGTGCTCTTCGGTGGGTGGCTCGAGCTCCTCACGGACCCGGGGGTCACGTGGCTCTGAAAGGGGGTTGGCGCTACACGTAGGGACTTCGGTGGGGAGGTCCACGGCCGGAGCCGCAGTGGTTTGTAGGGGGGATTTGAGTTCGTGAGGCCACCCACGGGTTGTGGTGAATGGATGGACACCACCGCTGCCGTTGACTAGGCTCTCGGGGACGGTGTTGCGCAGCCTGGTGTTGACCCCTCCACGGGTAGAGGGGTGATGGTCCTGGGGCCCAGAGGGAGGTGCTGAGGCGGGGGAATGGATGCGTTCTGGGGTGTCGGTGCAGTGCGGTGCGCGGTCCGAAGGCACTGTTGTACTCACTAATACAAACACACTGGAGTCTCTGGTAAACCAAACGAGTTGGTGAACGGTCGACTCCTATGCCTAAGCAACGGTAGTCCGCTCCCCGGCTTGGTATGTGCCGGGAAAGCCCTCTTTGCCCGCAGACGCTGGCCCCTCAGGTCCCTATGGGCGGTGGCGTTACTCTAATGGTTGGGCTGTTGTCTTCAATCGGGTCTTAGGTGGGATAGGTCCTTAAGTCCAGTCCTCAATCAGTTGATTTGACTCAGCCCGGTTGTTTCTGGGCCTTATACTGGGTCTGAGTACCCCTCCTGGTGCTCCGGATTCCAATCGGTTCCCCGGTTCGGTACCGGTGGGCCACCGCCCGTCCCCGGTCCCTATAATCTCAGCTCCTGCAGGCAGCCACCACCGTCTGCCTCCTTGCCAGAGGTGACTGGGCTCCAACCCAGACACCTGGTGTAGACTATGGCAGACCTAGGTACAGGTCTGCCCTTGAACTTCACTCCCATCACTTCACTGTCGAAGCTCAACTCCACTCTCTAGTTTTTCCCGCCTCCGGGCCTGTGAACTCCTCGGTGGGCAGAGCCAATCGCCTGGCCCCACCCCGAGTTTGGTGTGAACATCAAACCCGGAGGGTGGTAACAAGGTTTTGTAGTTTGGCTGCTGTCACCTTTCTAAGGGGGGGCGTGTGTGTTTATGGGACTACCCGTGACAACCTGGCTAGTCCAGGGCGTCACATGTAATGCTTGATTCATTGCTAAAATTTATGTGAGGCCTGGATTCTGTCATGGGGCGTTGATCCAGAGAACTCGTCTGATTGCTGTATATGAAGTTGGGAGGGAATTTTTCCTCTAATATGGGGAGCTAGTGTCTGTCTCATGGGGTTTTTGCCTTTCTCTGGATCAACATGTCAGGCTATAGGTTGAACTTCATGGAGTTAAAAGCTATGAAACTATGAATCACAAGGCGCAGCAGTCCTGTATCTGGTGGAAGGAGTGGGTAGGATAAGGAATGGGGTAAGGGGATAAGACTTACTTTTGAAGCCGCCAGAACCGAGTCCTTTGGGAGACTAATCGTGTAAGTGTCTCCTCAATGACTTCTCCCCACCCACTGCCAGTGACTGATAGGTCTATTCCTGTGCGTGTATAGAGAGACCTGTCACTCAAGGGGAGTGGGCGGGGACAAGCCTTTAGGGACCCATCTGCACGACTAGTCTATCATGTGACCCAGTCCCTAGCAAGTATGGAACATTTCCAGTGCTTTTTTTTTTTTAATTTCCCTCTGGAGTGTTGCTTTAAACGTAAGTCCCCGCCTCCTGTATTAACCTCACCTTCATGTTTTTCCAGCGTCGCTCCGGTCAGTCTCCTGTGATTTGTCACAAGTCAGTGAATCTCTATAGGAGCCTCGTTATAGCCTCTTTCTGGCCTAATTCTGGCCTTGCTCTGACCTCGTTCTGGCTTTGCTCTGGCCTCATTCTCCCCTCACTGATCTCATTCTGGCCTCGTTCTGACCTCATTCTGGCCTCAGTCTGGCCTCATTTTGACCTCATTCTGGCCTCATTTTGCCCTCGCTCTAACCTCTTTCTGGTCTCATTCTGGCCTCATTCTGGCCTCGTTATGGCCAAATTCTGGCCTTGTTCTGACCTCATTCTGGCCTCGTTCTGACCTCGCTCTAACCTCTTTCTGGTCTCATTCTGGCCTCATTCTGGACTCATTCTGGACTTGCTCTAGTCTCATTCTGAACTTGCTCTGGCCTCGTTCTGACCTCATTCTGGCCTTGCTCTAACCTCATTCTGGCCTCATTCTGGCCTCGTTCTGGCCTCATTCTGGCCTCACTCTAACCTCTTTCTGGTCTCATTCTAGCCTCATGAGAAGGAGAGGACCTCGCATCACCTCCTGTCATAGGTGCTCAGGAGAAAAATATATAACAGTCAATGGAGATTAACTCCGGCACACTATTAATTTCCCATAGAAAGAAGGAACGCAGTAGTTGGATAAAAAATCCCTTTCTTTTATTTTGTTAGTGTCACACGTGAAAAAAGTGCTGTACAATTGTCCGCCGGGTGTCGACGTTTCGGCTAACAAGCCTTCATCAGGTCGGACAGACTGAATACAATATTTACAAAACAAGGGAAACAAAACATAGAAAGGAGATCAATCCATTGAGAATTTGACTGCATCATTAAGGTACATCAAAGGCAAGAATCGAACATTAAGGCGAACGTCAGAGAGACATACAATGCAAATGAGACAAACGTGCATAGGAATATGTATACGAATAAGGATGCGTTTATACATGGAGTAAACAAGCCGAGTTAGAATGAAGGATATAGAATAAAATAAAGTGAGTAACATGGGGTGACCGTGGGGAGTAAAGAACAAGGTAAGGAGGCTCACCTTAACCTTAAACTGGAATCATAATCAGGTGAATATGATAGTAGCTGTGAGATCACATACGGAGACTACTATGGGAAAAAATGACCGTGTGAGAAGAAAGAGAGAAAAAAAAAAAAAAAGAGAGAGAAAGAGAGAGAAAGAGAGAGAGAAAGAGAGAGAGAGAAGAGAGAGAGAAAGAGAGAGAGAAAGAGAGAGAGAGAGAGAAAGAGAGAGAGAAAAAAAGAGAGAAAAAGAGAAAAAAAAAAAAAGAAAAAAAAGAGAGAAAAAAAGAGAGAAAAAAAGAGAGAAAAAAAGAGAGAAAAAAAAGAGAAAAAAAGAGAGAAAAAAAGAGAGAAAAAAAGAGAGAAATATATATATATTATATTGCAGTAATGAACATACCCTGTATAGGGTCCCTGGGGGTGCCGGCATAAAAGATCACATCCTATAAAGGTATAATCGGCGGAGGGAAAGAGTCTGAAACAGAGAGCATGGAAAGTGTTCAAAGTTTGGTGAAAGCAGGACAAAGATGTGCCAAGTTGTCTAAGGTGATGTTGTTCTTTAAATCAGGTCCATATAAAAAAATGTTGGTTACCTTGGCAATCGTGTGTGTCTCCTGTTAGAAGTGGCTGTTGTACCTTAGGAATGTAGTAGCTACTTCAAAGGGACACCAGGGTCCAGGTTTCAGGCTTTGGATTCAGGACAAGGGCTCGGCTATAGTTGTAGCTATATAAAAGGGAATGTGGGGTGGTTCAGTAGTGGCTACAGGGTGTGGGGTAACTGCAATGAGAGATAAGTGATGTGGATAGAATTACCTGTAGTCACTATGTTGTGGCTAGGATGTAGGTTCACTGGCTGAAGGACATACTGTGGGTATGCAAAAAGCGTGTGGAACTTCGGTCCAGGGTTCACGCTCAGAGTCAGGGCCTGATTGCTTTAGTTACATGACTAGAAATACAATAATGATACAATGCTTATGTAAATAATGTTGTCTAAAGGAAAGTAGTAACTGCAATAATGAAGCAGGGTCCAGGGCCCATGCCAGGAATAGGAATGCTACGTCTGGTTGTTATGCCAACATTCTCCCCTCACTGATCTCATTCTGGCCTCGTTCTGACCTCATTCTGGCCTCAGTCTGGCCTCATTTTGACCTCATTCTGGCCTCATTTTGCCCTCGCTCTAACCTCTTTCTGGCCTCATTCTGGCCTCGTTATGGCCAAATTCTGGCCTTGTTCTGACCTCATTCTGGCCTTGTTCTGGCCAAATTCTGGCCTTGTTCTGACCTCGCTCTAACCTCTTTCTGGTCTCATTCTGGCCTCATTCTGGACTCATTCTGGACTTGCTCTAGTCTCATTCTGAACTTGCTCTGGCCTCGTTCTGACCTCATTGTGGCCTTGCTCTAACCTCATTCTGGCCTCATTCTGGCCTCGTTCTGGCCTCATTCTGGCCTCACTCTAACCTCTTTCTGGTCTCATTCTGGACTCATTCTGGACTCATTCTGACCTTGCTCTGGCCTCATTCTGGACTCATTCTGGACTTGCTCTAGTCTCATTCTGTCCTTGTTCTGACCTCATTCTGGCCTCGTTCTGGCCTCATTCTGGCCTCACTCTAACCTCTTTCTGGTCTCATTCTAGCCTCATTCTGGACTCATTCTGGACTTGCTCTAGTCTCATTCTGTCCTTGTTCTGACCTCATTCTGGCCTTGCTCTAACCTCATTCTGGCCTCATTCTGGCCTTGTTCTGGCCTCATTTTGACATCATCTCTGACCTCACTCTGACCTCATTCTGGCTTCGTTCTGGCCTCATTTTTGCCTTTTTCTGGGTCTCATAGAAATGCATTCAGAGTTTATGATGTAACGTCTGAAAGTTAAAGGTAAAAGGTGAAGACGCTGAAAGGTGAGTATTTGACAGGGGGCTTAGTGTTAAAGCGCTACTTCACTGCTGAAATTTTTTTTTGGATAGGTCATCAATGTCTGATTGGCTGTGGTCCGACACCTGGTATTCAGCTGTTCTCGGTACCAGCAGGTGGCTGGAAATGCTCTGTCCCGGAGCTGCTCCGGTTTCTGTGGCCGGGTACTGCCCATCCACCTCCTATTGATTTGAATTTCATCAATTAATTAATAAAAAACCTATACATGTTTGGTATCTATGAACTCGTACTGACCTGGAGAATCATAGTGCCAGGTCAGATTTACCATATAGTGAACATGGTAAATAAAAACCCCCAAAACAATTATGAAGTTCCATTTCACCACACTTGGATTTTTTTCCCCCCATTTTCCACTACACAATAAACATCTATGTAAAAACCTTATAGCTCTTGGAAGAAGGGGAGGAAAAAACTAATACGAAAAATGGAAAATCGCCGGGGTGGTGAAGGGGTTAACTTACCACCTTGCGCCGCTCTACGGTAACATAGAGGGCGCCACACGTGCACAGATCTGCGCCATTCTGGAGTAATAAACCCTCATAGCCAGTATCATAATGCTGCCTTATATTGGATAACTGGATGTTAATGGCCGTCCCTGGTTGCCCGCGGATTATGCACCTTGAATTATCTGTCTCCCCTTAAGCCGGTGTGATTCCTGCTGCCTTCACGTTGCCGCAGATGGCTGCTCGCGCAGGAAACACTCCTCCTTCCTTAATGGAGCTCCTGGGAGCGCAGGGATGCTGGAACTAAAGCTCTCCTTTCCTTCCAAACCTCCTGTCTAACTTTGCCATACTAATTTCCAGCAATCTACAAAGACAAAACCCGATCTTGCTCCCAATAGGAAATTAACCATTTATTGCCCTCCTCTCCCCCCCCCCAAAAAAAAAAAGTTTAGCAAAATTGCAAAAAGTTATTAATTTTTTTTAACATCCGGAATAAAAACCCAACGACTTATTAAAGGGCCGGAGAGCTTATTACATATACAATTTTACATAACTGGAAACAGCTTTTGCGCTTCCACCAGAAACGGATTTTCACACATAAAGAAGCAATGAAGAAAGATTTTTTTTATTAGAATTTTCCACATAGTTGTGAATTCCAGCTCTTGTATCGATAACAAGCAGGAAAGTATATATTACCGAGCCCCGAATATCGAAAGATAATATTAAAAAATAATGATTTAACCGCTTCATTTCCAGGTGAATTATCACATGCTTGTATGTCTCGATAGAACTACGCTACGGAATTGTTCAGAATTTTATGAATTAGCGATTTAAAAGGGGTTGTACAGAATAGAAAAATAACAAACAAAATAAAAGTTTGTTTTCTTCCAGAAACAGCGCCACCCCAGTCCATGGGTTGTGTCTGGTATTACAGCTTGGGTCCAGGGCTGAATTGCAATGCCACACCCAACCTGTGAACAAACGTGGTGCTATTTTCAGAAATTGTCTACAATTAACACAAGGAAATCACACTGTCATGGGTATGACACGGTAACCAGGAGTAGGGGCACCTACAGTGGCCCTCAGACTAGGGGCTCTAAACTGTCCCATTATTCCAGAGGTAGGCTTGATGGTAGGCAGGTCTGGACTGCCAGTGTAGCCCTAATTCCTAAGCAGCCCTGATCTAACAATAGTAGGGCTGGGACAGGAGTAAAGAATCCCACAAGCACTGGTAGATAGAGGAAAACCAAGGCTCAAACTCACAGCAAGTACACACAGGGGAAGAGACAATATATCCTCAGGGGGAAATAAAATACAGGGAGGATATAAATAAACAACAAGGATATTTCTGCTGCACACCAAATTGCATACAACAGTTCGCCAACAAATGGATCACCACACACAAAGACCGGTCTCTCTGGAGCAAAGCTAGAGCTATAATTGGCATGTAAGGCTAGGCTCCACTATGTTTTTTATGGCAGAGACGGCTGTGATAGGCTCGTCAGCAACCTGTGACCCCAGCAGCCATGTTCCTGTACGTCCTGCCCTGTTTGTACCTGGTGCCCATCTACCTGGCCGTGTTTCCTATCTTAGCCGTCCTGGTGGTTCCTGTCTCTCCTGCCCTGTTGGTACCTGTTGCCTGTCTGCCCTGACCATGCCATCTGCCTCAGCCACTCCTATGGTCCAACCTTTACTAGTGACTGTGTCTGTCAACTCGTGCCATCTGTCACAGCTACCCCAGTGGTTCCTATCCTTGTTAGTGACTCTACCTGTCCGTCCTGGCCATGCCATCTGCCTCAGACACTCCGATGGTCCTACTTTTACTAGTGACTGTGTCTGTCAATTCGTGCCATCTGTCTTTGTTCTTGTCTGTCGGTGGTTCTTGTCATTGTTAGTGCCTGTCCGTCCTGGCTGTGCTGTCTTGCTCAGCCATCCTGGCGGTCCCTGTCTACACTAGAGCCTCTCCCTGTCGGCACCTATGTCCGTCTCTGCCCTGGCGGTCAGCTGCCACAGTCCTGGACACTGCCCTGGCAGTGGCACATGGCGTCTACCTCACATGGACGCTTAGTCAAGCCCCATCCAACCAAAGGGTACAGCGGGTCCACTTCAGCTTGCTGCCTTACCATCTCCGGTGTCGAGCGATACACCAACTCACAAATCTCTATTTTCGGGAATATATTCATTCATGAATGCAAAATATTTTGCAGAACAAATTATAGTTGGTTAGACTTTTGGGCCGAAAAATATCAAACACGACCCTCTTCATATCAGGCAATGGCAGTTCCCAACCAATTGGCTAAAATGATGGTTCCTTCTTAAGCTTTGATTACGCTCACTTTGGTTGATATCATAAAAACAGTGTACGACCACCATGGGAAATCTACAAGTCTTCTCCCGGCTTCGTCAATTCTCGTTATCCGGGTCTTGTTACAGAATGATGCCCCGCGAAACACCTGTATCCCTCTAATATTACCCTAAAAAAAAAAATAAACGTTCCACCCAGAGCAGAAGGTGCCGGCAATTCCCAAACAAAGCCCATTAAAATGTGTCAAGGTGTTTTTTTCAGCGACGGGACTTCAAAGTCCAAATGTTAAAGTGGATTTTATAGTGGAAAATATACATTTGCGCTAAATGCAGAGCTACAAAGAGGGAAACATATGGTAACCTTAAGGTGCTAGTTTGCATTAATGAAACTGCAGACCATGTGTCGGGCGCGAGACGGAGCTTGAATGAAAGCACGGAGAGAAGCCTACCGGGCTGAGCCATGTTGTATGTCACAGTGTTCCCCCTTTCCCGGGTAATCTATCATAATCTATCATGTGTGTCCATATTATGTCAGCATTCATAAACTAAAATAAAAAAGACTCATAAACTGACTGAGGTAACGCAAAATATATTTTTAACCACGCGGTTATCGTAATTCTCTGATCCAAGGCCATTTTAATATCGCAGATTGGCCCCGATTCCCCCGGCTGCAATCATTAGGTAGTATTAAATAATCGTCTGACTTCTCTGATGTGCAGAAATAGAATCGACAGGTGGCACAAATCCCGTCTTTAACAGCGATCAAGACATAAAAGGGACATTTAGAGACAAATACTGGAAAAAGAAAATTATTCAAGTGACTAAATCATCAACAAACATTCCCACCGAGAGCCATGGCTGCCCAAGCACATGTAACTGTCATGTACCCCATGTGTTTCGCATTATGGCTTTGGCAGGGGGTAGTGTTGGTAAACCCATACTATTTAAGGAGGGCATTTTTAGTAATGTATTGGATATTTCTAACATGCATTATTTACGATAGGTAAAAAGAGATGCTACAGCTTCCAAATGCAATTTATTAAAAGTTCATGATTTATTAGAAAAATATTAAAACATATATGCACTCTACAAAAGTGGATATGCCATGAAAAGCATCTAATGGAGGACTGAAAAAACCTAGAGAAAGTTTGTAGTTAAAGCCGAACGCGTTTTGTCTGCTCCATGCCTTCTTACTGTCAGTTAATGTGTTTCGCATTATGGCTTTGTCAGGCGGTAGTGTTGGTAAACTCATAGTATTTATGTTTAGTAATCTATTGGATATTTCTAATTGTTTTGAAGCCAATATTAATTATTTACAGTGATCACTGATCACAATATTGTATCTGTGCTAGTATTTTAATTTGACAGTATTATTTTTCTTGCTTGCCAGTATGTGACATCATTATGTTCTTTTAAATCCAGGGTTGTAATATGACATCTGTGTGTATCATCCCTGTACTGTGACATCACTGTGTGTATTACCCCTGTACTGTGACATCACTGTGTGTATTACCCCTGTACTGTGACATCACTGTGTGTATTATCCCTGTACTGTGACATCACTGTGTGTATTACCCCTGTACTGTGACATCACTGTGTGTATCATCCCTGTACTGTGACATCACTGTGTGTATTACCCCTGTACTGTGACATCACTGTGTGTATTACCCCTGTACTGTGACATCACTGTGTGCATTATCCCTGTACTGTGACATTACTGTGTGTATTATCCCTGTACTGTGACATCACTGTGTGTATTATCCCTGTACTGTGACATTACTGTGTGTATTATCCTTGTACTGTGACATTACTGTGTGTATCATCCCTGTACTGTGACATCACTGTGTGTATGACCCCTGTACTGTGACATCACTGTGTGTATTATCCCTGTACTGTGACATCACTGTGTGTATTATCCCTGTACTGTGACATCACTGTGTGCATTATCCCTGTACTGTGACATTACTGTGTGTATCATCCCTGTACTGTGACATCACTGTGTGTATTATCCCTGTACTGTGACATCACTGTGTGTATTATCCCTGTACTGTGACATCACTGTGTGCATTATCCCTGTACTGTGACATTACTGTGTGTATCATCCCTGTACTGTGACATCACTGTGTGTATTATCCCTGTACTGTGACATCACTGTGTGTATTACCCCTGTACTGTGACATCACTGTGTCTTATCCCTGTACTGTGACATCACTGTGTGTATTATCCCTGTACTGTGATATCACTGTGTCTTATCCCTGTACTGTGACATCACTGTGTGTATTATCCCTGTCCTGTGACATCACTGTGTGTATTATCCCTGCACTGTGACATCACTGTGTGTATTACCCCTGTACTGTGACATCACTGTGTGTATTACCCCTGTACTGTGACATCACTGTGGGTATTATCCCTGTACTGGGACATCACTGTGTGTATTATCCCTGTACTGTGACATCACTGTGTGTATTACCCCTGTACTGTGACATCACTGTGTGTATTACCCCTGTACTGTGACATCACTGTGTGTATTATCCCTGTACTGTGTCATAACTGTGTGTATTACCCCTGTACTGTGACATCACTGTGTGTATTACCCCTGTACTGTGACATCACTGTGTGTATTACCCCTGTACTGTGACACCACTGTGTGTATTATCCCTGTACTGTGACATCACTGTGTGTATTATCCCTGTACTGTGACATCACTTTGTGTATTACCCCTGTACTGTGACATCACTGTGTGTATTATCCCTGTACTGTGACATCACTGTGTGTATTACCCCTGTACTGTGACATCACTGTGTGTATTATCCCTGCACTGTGACATCACTGTGTGTATTACCCCTGTACTGTGACATCACTGTGTGTATTACCCCTGTACTGTGACATCACTGTGTGTATTATCCCTGTACTGGGACATCACTGTGTGTATTATCCCTGTACTGTGACATCACTGTGTGTATTACCCCTGTACTGTGACATCACTGTGTGTATTACCCCTGTACTGTGACATCACTGTGTGTATTATCCCTGTACTGTGTCATCACTGTGTGTATTACCCCTGTACTGTGACATCACTGTGTGTATTACCCCTGTACTGTGACATCACTGTGTGTATTATCCCTGTACTGTGACATCACTGTGTATTATCCCTGTACTGTGACATCACTGTGTGTATTACCCCTGTACTGTGACACCACTGTGTGTATTATCCCTGTACTGTGACACCACTGTGTGTATTATCCCTGTACTGTGACATCACTGTGTGTATTATCCCTGTACTGTGACATCACTGTGTGTATTATCCCTGTACTGTGACATCACTGTGTGTATTACCCCTGTACTGTGACATCACTGTGTGCATTATCCCTGTACTGTGACATCGCTGTGTGTATTATCCCTGTACTGTGACATCACTGTGTATTATCCCTGTACTGTGACATCACTGTGTGTATTACCCCTGTACTGTGACACCACTGTGTGTATTATCCCTGTACTGTGACATCACTGTGTGTATTATCCCTGTACTGTGACATCACTGTGTGTATTATCCCTGTACTGTGACATCACTGTGTGTATTACCCCTGTACTGTGACATCACTGTGTGTATTATCCCTGTACTGGGACATCACTGTGTGTATTATCCCTGTACTGTGACATCACTGTGTGTATTATCCCTGTACTGTGACATCACTGTATGTATTATCCCTGTACTGTGACATCACTGTGTGTATTATCCCTGCACTGTGACATCACTGTGTGTATTACCCCTGTACTGTGACATCACTGTGTGTATTATCCCTGTACTGTGACATCACTGTGTGTATTATCCCTGTACTGTGACATCACTGTGTGTATTATCCCTGTACTGTGACATCACTGTGTGTATTACCCCTGTACTGTGACATCACTGTGTGTATTATCCCTGTACTGGGACATCACTGTGTGTATTATCCCTGTACTGTGACATCACTGTGTGTATTATCCCTGTACTGTGACATCACTGTGTGTATTATCCCTGCACTGTGACATCACTGTGTGTATTACCCCTGTACTGTGACATCACTGTGTGTATTATCCCTGTACTGTGACATCACTGTGTGTATTACCCCTGTACTGTGACATCACCTTGTGTATTACCCCTGTACTGTGACATCACCTTGTGTATTACCCCTGTACTGTGACATCACTGTGTGTATTACCCCTGTACTGTTACATCACTGTGTGTATTATCCCTGTACTGTGACATCACTGTGTGTATTATCCCTGTACTGTGACATCACTGTGTGTATTACCCCTGTACTGTGACATCACTGTGTGTATTACCCCTGTACTGTGACATCACTGTGTGTATTACCCCTGTACTGTGACATCACTGTGTGTATTATCCTTGTACTGTGACATCACTGTGTGTATTACCCCTGTACTGTGACATCACTGTGTGTATTACCCCTGTACTGCGACATCACTGTGTGTATTATCCCTGTTCTGTGACCCCGGGTAGACCACATTTCCAGTACATGTCCAAAATTCTGGACTGATCTATTGATCAGGAACATTGCAGTAGACATCGTATTTTTCCTGATGAAGACACCAAAGACGTCTTGGTACACCTTGTATTGGTCCAATACATTTGTCACTTTAATCACCAATACAAATGGACATTAGAGAGATTGGGCAACCCTCCTCAACAGCATAAGACAACATACGCAAACTATCACTGAACTGCTTGTCTGTCCACACCACTGGGTTGTCGCAGCTGTACCTCATACCTGATCCCGATATATTGCTATTATTGACCTCTTCTTATATGCCTCTACGCTAATTACATAAAAAGTTACCGAGGAACCCCATAGCAAAATATGAAACTGGCCCTCACTCTACAACAACTACTCTCAGAAGAAATTCAGAATTGAAAACACTTTTCAGTGACTTTTTATTTCTAAAACAAAGAAATAATGCACACAGTGATATCACAGTACAGGGATAATACACATAGTGATGTCACAGTACAGGGATAATACACACAGTGATGTCACAGTACAGGGATAATACACACAGTGATGTCACAGTACAGGGATAATACACACAGTGATGTCACAGTACAGGGATAATACACACAGTGATGTCACAGTACAGGGATAATGCACACAGTGATGTCACAGTACAGGGATAATAAACACAGTGATGTCACAGTACAGGGATAATACACGCAGTGATGTCACAATACAGGGGTAATACACACAGTGATGTCACAGTACAGGGATAATACACACAGCGATGTCTCAGTGCAGGGATAATGCACACAGTGATGTCACAGTACAGGGATAATACACACAGTGATGTCACAGTACAGGGATAATACACACAGTGATGTCACAGTACAGGGATAATACACACAGTGATGTCACAGTACAGGGATAATGCACACAGTGATGTCACAGTACAGGGATAATACACACAGCGATGTCACAGTACAGGGATAATACACACAGAGATGTCACAGTAGAGGGATAATACACACAGTGATGTCACATTACAGGGATAATACACACAGTGATGTCACAGTACAGGTATAATACACAGTGATGTCACAGTACAGGGATAATACACACAGTGATGTCACAGTACAGGGATAATACACACAGTGATGTCACAGTACAGGGGTAATACACACAGTGATGTCACAGTACAGGGATAATACACACAGTGATGTCACAGTACAGGGATAATACACACAGTGATGTCACAGTACAGGGATAATACACACAGTGATGTCACAGTACAGGGATAATGCACACAGTGATGTCACAGTACAGGGATAATACACACAGTGATGTCACAGTACAGGGATAATACACGCAGTGATGTCACAATACAGGGGTAATACACACAGTGATGTCACAGTACAGGGATAATACACACAGTGATGTCACAGTGCAGGGATAATGCACACAGTGATGTCACAGTACAGGGATAATACACACAGTGATGTCACAGTACAGGGATAATACACACAGTGATGTCACAGTACAGGGATAATACACACAGTGATGTCACAGTACAGGGATAATGCACACAGTGATGTCACAGTACAGGGATAATACACACAGCGATGTCACAGTACAGGGATAATACACACAGAGATGTCACAGTACAGGGATAATACACACAGTGATGTCACAGTACAGGGATAATACACAGTGATGTCACAGTACAGGGATAATACACACAGTGATGTCACAGTACAGGGATAATACACACAGTGATGTCACAGTACAGGGGTAACACACACAGTGATGTCACAGTACAGGGATAATACACACAGCGATGTCACAGTACAGGGATAATACACACAGCGATGTCACAGTACAGGGATAATGCACACAGTGATGTCACAGTACAGGGATAATACACACAGTGATGTCACAGTACAGGGATAATGCACACAGTGATGTCACAGTACAGGGATAATACACACAGTGATGTCACAGTACAGGGATAATACACACAGTGATGTCACAGTACAGGGATAATACACACAGTGATCTCACAGTCCAGGGATAATACACACAGTGATGTCACAGTACAGGGATAATACACACAGTGATGTCCCAGTACAGGGATAATACATACAGTGATGTCACAGTACAGGGATAATACACACAGTGATGTCACAGTCCAGGGATAATACACACAGTGATGTCACAGTACAGAGATAATACACACAGTGATGTCACAGTCCAGGGATAATACACACAGTGATGTCACAGTACAGGGATGATACACACAGTGATGTCCCAGTACAGGGATAATACACACAGTGATGTCACAGTACAGGGATAATACACACAGTGATGTCACAGTACAGGGATAATACACACAGTGATGTCACAGTACAGGGATGATATACACAGTGATGTCACAGTACAGGGATAATACACACAGTGATGTCACATTACAGGGATAATACACACAGTGACGTCACAGTACAGGGATAATACACACAGTGATGTCCCAGTACAGGGATAATACACACAGTGATGTCACAGTACAGGGATGATACACACAGTGATGTCCCAGTACAGGGATAATATACAGTGATGTCACAGTACAGGGATAATACACACAGTGATGTCACAGTACAGGGATAATACACACAGTGATGTCACAGTACAGGGATAATACACACAGTGATGTCACAGTACAGGGATAATACACACAGCGATGTCACAGTACAGGGATAATACACACAGTGATGTCACAGTACAGGGATAATACACACAGTGATGTCACAGTACAGGGATAATACACACAGTGATGTCACAGTACAGGGATAATACACACAGTGATGTCACAGTACAGGGATAATACACACAGTGATGTCACAGTACAGGGATAATACACACAGTGATGTCACAGTACAGGGATAATACACACAGTGATGTCACAGTACAGGGGTAATACACACAGTGATGTCACAGTACAGGGGTAATACACACAGTGGTGTCACAGTACAGGGATAATGCACACACTGATGTCACAGGACAGGGATAATACACACAGTGATGTCACAGTACAGGGATAATACACACAGTGATGTCACAGTACAGGGATAATACACACAGTGATGTCACAGTACAGGGATAATACACAGAGTGATGTCCCAGTACAGGGATAATACACACAGCGATGTCACAGTACAGGGATAATACACACAGTGATGTCCCAGTACAGGGATAATACACACAGTGATGTGTCACAGTACAGGGGTAATACACACAGTGATGTCACAGTACAGGGGTAATACACACAGTGATGTCACAGTACAGGGATAATACACACAGTGATGTCACAGTACAGGGATAATACACACAGATATGTCACAGTACAGGGGTAATACACACAGTGATGTCACAGTACAGGATAATACACACAGTGATGTCACAGTACAGGGGTAATACACACAGTGATGTCACAGTACAGGGATAATACACACAGCGATGTCACAGTACAGGGATAATACACACACACACAGTGATGTCCCAGTACAGGGATAATACACACAGTGATGTCACAGTACAGGGATAATACACACAGTGATGTCACAGTACAGGGATAATACACACAGTGATGTCACAGTACAGGGATAATACACACAGTGATGTCACAGTACAGGGATAATACACACAGTGATGTCACAGTACAGGGATAATACACACAGTGATATCTGTAAAAATATTCATATGAAGATGGTGAGGAAGTGACCGGCTAGTGGATAAGATATATGTGTCGTCAACAAACCCAAAGAAGCGAAACCAGGAGAAGAACAACATGTATGATATGGACATTTCCAAGGAGCAGATTGGGACTACATCCAGGAAGTAGGTCAAGATCAAGATCTGGGTCAATCAGTAGTCAGAACCATGAAGAATAGGACTGTCATGGTTCTCTCTCTGCTATAGGAGTTTGGTGACAGGTTTTTGGAGTGAGTCTCACTTTCCACTCTGCTATTTAAACATGTTTTCCCTTCCTTTGGCAGTTTTAGGGTTAATGTCAGTATTCCTTGACAGCAAACAGTCCAATTACCATCTCAGGTGTTTCCGGTTTTGGACCACTCCTAGCTGCAGAGGGTGCTGGTTATTCTTAATTCATTAGGATTCTGGTTTTGGAGGTGGAAGGAGCTGGTGAAACCATCTCTTGGAGTTGCTGGTGTGGCTGCAGTCTCGGTTCTGACTGCAGCAGTCTGTAGTGGTGTTTTCCCCCTGTCTGTCTTCCTTTCCCGGTGTGTCGATTCAGTGCAGCAGTGAGACTATTGTCTGTCACCTACCCACTCCCTAGCCAGGGACCATTTTAGGGTCATCTCAGGGCTTCAGGTTCCAGCTCGGCGACAGCTGAGGAACCTGTATAGGGACTGGCTAGAAATGCATGGTACAGCGGCAGGTTGGTGAGGAGGTTCCCAGTTTCCCTCTCACTAGTGCTAGAGCACACCATTGTAAAAGTGTCCCCGGTGTAGCCCTTGTTTTGTGGTGTTATCCCATTTTGTTGTATATTTGGCCTCACATTGGATCTCCTCTAGTCTATATGTGACAAGGACAAGGATCAGGAGCCAAGACATGGTAGAAACCTAAATCAACAGGCAAGGTAGAACAAGAAGTGTCTCACTCAAATGGGTTGATAGGTCTGATACCATCTGAAGATGTCCAGTGCCAAAGCAACTGGCCACCACTGTGCAGCCGGGGCAGAAGAGCTGCCGATGACGAGGAATGGAGCTGAAGAGGAGGAAGGGACTGGTTGTCTAGTAACTGGATGTGATAGTAGAGAGGAGGCCTACCATGCCCTGGGACTTGTTCTCCTTCTCATCAATGGTCACAATTAGCACCGCACCCATCAGATACTCCCTTGTTTCTGATGCAACCAGTGACTACACAGTTGTGATGTCTGAAATGTCTAACATGGCCAAAAGAGTGAAAAGACAATGGCCAGCTCAGTCTATCTACGGTTTCCCAACTTTCTCGAATTTAACTTCACTTAATGATCAACCTCCTTCTTGAGTTTTACGCTACAAGAAAGAACATGTTCATCAAGAAAATCTAAAGGCAGTTACATGAGCAGAAGTTTCCCTGACCCAGAAGCCATTAAAAACATATTTTAATATTGGTTTCCTGTTGCACCTGCAAAAGAACTATGCCCAACGAGAAGGACCATGCGAGAGATTACACGTTCCACAAAAGTCTTTGAAAACAGCAGGCCATGTGTAGTTTTGGTGTTTTTCAAAGGCAGATTTACAATGCAGGTTTTCAGCCGGGGACGTTCCTCCAGATCCATTAAATGAAAACCATTTTGTATCGTACATGATCTCACTACCGAGAAAAGCCTGGAGCTGAGAGCAGCCTACCGGAGGAGGCCTACTGATCACATCCAGGCGGAACCATCCACTATAACGAGCTACATTCTTCCTTTATGCATTAACCCAAGAAATATGATTCGTGTTACATAAAAAAAAAATACATATCCTGGAAATACTTTTCTCCAATTCCTAATCATATCCTAAAACGTAAAGCCCTAATGACGGGGGAGGGGGGTTAGCTGAGAAGAAACGGAAACACGTTTTCTTCTCAGGACTTATCCCAGACTATTAACTAAGTCGTATTCTAAAGCTGAAGGACTTAAACTGAACGTCTGGCACTTACTGATGGAAGTCGACATTAACCCCTTTTGGGCCTTTAGGATGTAAAGATTTTTTTTTTTTAGGTTCCTCATCCGAGAGGATTAATTTTTTACCCTTCCCATGAATGCAGCTGTATAAGGTCTTGTTCTATCCAGGAAGAGTTACATTTATTATAAGCAATTAGTCTCGAATAACTTTATTTTTATTTATTTTTTTTATTATCATTTCTGGTTCTTTGCCCCCCCCCCTTTTTTTTATTTTTACAATTTTTTTTTAGCCTTTTTTTTGCTAACACAATACACTAAAATGCTTCTATAATAATTAATTTTAATAATAATTTTATTCATTTATATAGCGCTATTAATTCCACAGCGCTTTACATACATTGGCAACACTGTCCCCATTGGGGCTCACAATCTATATTCCCTATCTGTATGTCTTTGGAGTGTGGGAGGAAACTGGAGAACCCGGAGGAAACCCACGCAAACACGGGGAGAACTTACAAACTGCTTGCAGATAGTGTCCTTGGTGGGATTCGAACCCAGGACCCCAGCGCTGCAAGACTGCAGTGCTAACCACTGAGCCACCACAAGACTGCAGTGCTAACCACTGAGCCACCATGCCGCCCTATAATACAGTATATTATGCCTCAATGTTGTACTGATGAGCAAACGCCGATCGGTAGGCTTACATATAGTATATGGCAAATCTTGTGGCTTTCATGAAAGGGGTATTCCCATCCCAATATGTAGGAGGTGCAATAATAAAACTATTAGCAAATACCTCCAATTAGAAATGTAGTGTAGTTCTTCTGATAGAACCATGTCTCTTACCTCATGTGCAGGGCATTGCAGCTAAGGTATCCATGTTAACATCCCCTCATATAATGACAGTTCATTAGTTGCTCCTTGTCATATGCCATGGATACCTTAGGTCCTGCAATGCCCTGCACATGAGGAAAGAGACATGGCTATATCAGGAGAACTATACTACATTTCTAATTGTAGTTATTTACTTATATTATTATTACGCTTACTACATATTGGGATAGTATTTTGGAGATGGGAATACCACTTCAAGGCCACCTGTCACGCTAGGTATGGAGAAGTACCAAGTGAACGTCGAAAAGGAAAGGGAAACCCTGTTTCTAGGGAGAGGGAAGATGTTGACCCCTGACCGAACCTACTGCTGATCCCTGGGGTTCTTCACCACCCTAGATAGGTTCCTCACCTATGTGCTGTGCCAGATACCTGACCCTAGGTTTCGCTAGGGCCCCTCACCACCCTAGATCAATTCCGCACCTATGCGTCTAGCCGAATACCTGACCCTAGGTATCCATAGTGCTGGACCCTAAATAGGGAACGGGTGGGATGAGCTCTTCATCAACCCAACTAAACACTAAAGAAGACACAAAGAGGACACACAGGGGAAAATGCATGAACTACTTATCTACAGAGGACTCAGGTAGATGTTCAGCAAAGCTTTCAGCAACGATATCACAGAGGAGTACAAGCCACCTGCTTGCAACCTTAGCTTGAAGGAACTGAAAATATCACCAGCACCAGTCCAAGGAAGAAAGGGGTGTTTAAACATCAAGGGAATACTGATAATCAACAGCTGGGTGGAAGGTGAGCTCCTGCCGGGTCCAAAAGGGAGAGAGAAGAATCCAGCAGGAAAGCTACCTATACCAATGAATACTGGCAGCAGGAACAATGGAAAGTCAGGGGGCATTCTGCGCAGGCAAAAGCTGTGACCTTCTATGGGAAGAAGCCACATGACTGTCTGTCACACGTGACACACCTGTGACATCACCAAATGCTTTGGAAGCCAAATCTGCCAGATCAGCCAGACTGGACATGTATATGCTTATTTTGTTCTGCCATGTTTGTGGTGATCCCTGTACAACTAAAAGGGATCCCTGCCGAACAGATTGTTTTGGGGAGCAGAATGACAAAAAGCCTTAAGATAGGACAAAATAGAGAACTATTGGACAATGCAGACCCTAAGAGCTGGGTGCCACATACATAAGATAAAGGTAGGGAAACCTCAGAGAACCAGTTTTGGAGAGACCTACATCATATTTCCAATAACAGGCACATTTGTACCCATCTGGGCACATCTGGTGGGTGTAATACTGTCTCTGCGAGAAGTTGGGAAAGAGTGGAGAGGAACACTAGTGACATCGGTGGAGCACTTGTTTGATTGACCTTAACTAGGCCTGGATGGATGCTTGTAGGAACCGTGCCGGAGATTGTGACTGAGTGACCGGTGTTTCTCCTTTTGTAAGAGCTTAAAATACAAATTTTGATGAACTGTTCTCCTCGTAGAGGCTTCTTTTCAGGGTTCCCGATGTAGTTGTTGGTCTTGACCACAGAAGGCATTTGTAATGTCCAGCTCACCTCCAACACATGTACATGTGGCGCCCCTGAGGGTCCAGTTGCCACAGAGGTACTGCACCTCGGCAAGAGGTAAGAAGGAGCACACTGATCACAGTCCCACACATACTCTTAGTATAGCTACACCACTTCAGGCCATGGTTAGGGTGAGATTGCTCCTTAGGGAGAGCACAGTCCCGGAGCCAGTCTGGAGGTGGAGTTAGTTAGTGGGTGGAACATACATTGAGATAAAACGAAGTGGAGAAGGGAAGATGATGTAGAGGAGAGAGGTCCTGAGGGCTGGAGCTTGTGAGCTCATCCAAGGACCAGGAGGAGGAAAGAAAGAAAGAAGGAGTCCTAGAACCACGGGAAGTGAGAGATCCACCCATGGGCTCGCGTCGACATCTGACTCACCGCTGTGGAGGGACTAGGCTGCAAAGGGGAACGGCCCCTAGACTAGTGGAGAACTACAAGGCTCAGCTACCAAACCGGAGGCAGTGGTAACTTCATGTGCCTAAGCCACAACCACACGCAAATCCACTGAAAAGGTGACCCCAAAGGGCCAGGGAATTAGGCAGAAGAGCTTCCCAAACAGGACCCACAGACACCGCTCGGGGCACTGTGTGTGAGGCGCAGGGCAGTAGGGTGAAGCCAGAGTAGGAAGACGACCAGGAAAGGGACACAGAAAGGGACACCGGTCTTGTGCCTCGTAATTACCTGGGGATCTCCTGGATCCCATCACCACAGGACTCAGTGTGACGCCCTGGGCAAGCCAGGGGTCACAGGTCACAATACCACACGCACCCCACATTCCCTGCAGGAACACCAAGGTCAGAACACAAATCCTTGTTGCCTTCCTCCAGGGGCTGATGTTCACACCAGGGGGTGGGCCAGGCGGTTGGCTCCGCCCACCGAGGAGTACACAGCCCTGGAGGCGGGAAAACCAGAGAGATCAGTTTAGCTGAGGGCTAGAGTGGAGTTAAGCTAGGGAAGTGAAGGAGAAAACAGTGGAGTTGAGTAGAGAGTAGAAGAAAAGTGACAGTTTGAAAGCCTGAAGTTGGTCCGGGTGTGTGCCCCGGACTGAGACAGCAAGGATGACAGACGGCGGTGACCGTCTGCAGGAGAGGCTGATCGGAGGTTGCCGAAAGGACCGTAGATGGGTGGTGGCCCGGCGGTACCGGAGCGGTATACAAATAGAAGCCAGCACCATTGGCAGTGGCCTTTCGGATCCCGACAAGGCTAGGAGTCGTCATAATTTGCCAAATCCGTCAGTGAAGGGGTCTCCCAGCAGCAAAGTCCCGATTGAAGGCAACAGTCCGACCGTGAAGGGGACACACCGCCACCGCCAAGGCACCAGTTTCCCAGGGCCAGCGCCTGTGGGCAAGAGAGGGGCTCCTCCGGCTCATATCCAAGCTGGGGAGCGGGTTACCGGTGGGAATCCATCGCTACCAAAGAACCGTACTTAGGTGCAGAGAAGTGACCGTCACCGCTAACTGCAGGGAACATCAGCACCGTAGCCGTCCGAGGGACCCGTCCAACCAGCCATTTGTTTACCGTGAACTGTGTCATCATCCTTGGCTGAGTGAGTACCTTCGTGCCGTGCGGCAGAGCGCTGCCCCTGCGTCCCTGCACCTCCACAGGCCCCATAACCCGCCTGTCCACCATCCTGACCTTCCCGTCATCGGGCCCCGGGATTACCAAAACCCCTACCCACGGAGGGGTAAACCAACATCTAGCTGCTCCATATCACCACTCCCGGGATCCCCAGACAGAGCAGCGGTGGTGCCCACACAATCACCACAGCCGTGGGTGGCGTCACGGACAATAAACTATCCCAACAACCAAACCCCTTTCACTCACGGGCGAGGAGCGCCGCTCGAGTCCCCGGGATCCGGCCCATCGCTCGAGCCACCGAGCAGCAGCAGGCCGCAGCAGCAGCGGCAGCTGGACCCGAGCAGTGGGAGAACGCAGCGTCCCCTCCTCCGCCCACGACAACTTGGCGTCACGAACAGGATCTTACCGCTCTGCCGTCTGGTAGAGGTGCGCCTTGTTACCGCCGGATGTGTCCAGCCAGAAAATTTCAGAAGCCGCCATCTTTGGCGCGAAAAGTCCCCGCTCGAGCGTCTTCTCAAGTAGTGGAGGCGCGAAGGCCAAAATCCCGCCCCGATAGAGGAGGAGCCAAAAAGAGGCTAAGGGGGACGAAATGGCGACTGGGTGCATGTAGCCGCGGCTATAAAAGCAGGGACGCCAGGACCCTGCACCCATGTTGTTCCTGGGAGAAGCCGCCAACAACATGTGGATGCCGTCCCGCAGCACCGTAGCCCCCGCACCGGGAACCGCGGCGTGGGTGGAGATCCGGACCGCGCAGCTCTACCAGAGGCTGCAGGTCAAGATGCAGCTCCTCATGGAGGAGTGGGAGACCGACATGGCGGACGTGATAGCAACCGTGCGGAGACGCGAGGAGGAAGCTGCGGAAGGGAGGGTGAGTGACCCACGCCCCGATGCCCTTGAAGGGCCGGTCATCGCGGCTGCAGGACCCGGTCTAAACCCTCTCACCCTGCTGCCTCCCTCGCCACCCGTCCCGAAAGCTGTGACCCCGCCACTAGGCCCGCTGCCACCGCAACCGGTAGCGATACCCAGCATGCCCGCCCCGGCGGGCCAACCTGCAGCCAGAGCCGGTAGCCGCCCGGAGGTGCTGCCGTGGAAAGCCCCGAAGCCCAAACCTGAGGCGTCCCCCGAGAAGTCCCCCGAGCCGGAACTGATAGCCCGTTCCGTGCCGAAGGCCCAGCAGAGGAAAGCCCCTGTGCCCATCCCCCACACCTCGGCTGAGGTTGCGCCGGGTTGCTGCTGCAAGGCGGCGTCCAAGGCCAAGAAGCCGCGGGACCTGCCGCCCAGATCCCTAACAGTGGGCAGCGTCCAAAATGTCCCGCGAGGCCCGACCCGTGCGCCGGAGCTCGCAGCAGCGCCGTACTGGGACAGGGAGCCGGTACCGTTGGGCCTGGAGATTGAAGAGAGGGAAAGAAAGAAGGCGGAGTTGGTGGCCTGTGCAATCCGGGAAAAAGAGAACCTCCGTCAGGCAACATTCCGTGTCCGGGGCCCGTTGTATGAAGGGCAGGTGAGGCGGTTTGATGTCCGCCGGAGCTATCGATTTATATATGAACCGGGCCTGGAGGCCGAAGTGTTTATAGCCCGGCGGGATGTTAATGCTCATCTGCCAGAGGAGCACCCCGGTCGGAACCTGATGCCGGGCGACTTGGTCCAGTACACCCGGCACTGTGGAGAGAGGGGGTGGTTCGCCCTAGATGCAAAATTAAGGGGCAGCCAAGAAGCCCGTGTGAGCGCTATACACCCTCCCTCAAGTGATGCTGAGGACTCTGAGTAGGGCAGCGGAGCACCGTTGTCCAGTCCCCGTTGGGACCACCAGTTTGAAAAAGTTTAAAAGTTTGAAAAAGATGAAAAATGAAAATGAGTGATAACCGAAAAGTCACCTGATTAACCTGTGATTTGGAAAACCGGCCGTTGCCGGCACCGTTGTCCCCGCGGGGACCGATTGAAGTTGTTTTGCATAGGAACTCCTATGGACAAGCCCTTGAACTTGCAGGGCAACCACAAATATTAGTGGCATGTAAATAAAAATGATGTTTTGTTTCAGCACCGTTACCGCCTCCGGAGAGGCAGGTTGGAGGGAGGGCCCGCAGTGGAGCAGGCTGGGGCCCAGCCACCACAGGAATCGGTGGCTACCCTCTGGAGGGGAAGGACAGATCCCGCTCGGGTAACTTGGTTCAGGACTGGGGTCAAGGGGTGCTGCCTGTTTCTTAGGGGCAGCATCAGGGCCAGGTTACTTGGGTGGGAGAGAGCGGCAGCAGCAACCGTTTAAAACCGTTAGTAACGTTTAAGCAAAGTGCCTCCTGTTGTGGGATGTTGTTAGTATACCTGTATGTGTTACCGTTTTTATCTCTTTTCAGAAAAAAAAAAAAAAAGGAAAATAAAACCGGTGTTGGACGGGCAGCCCGAGGACGGTCTGCGTTTTGCTAAGGGGGAATGTGATGCCCTGGGCAAGCCAGGGGTCACAGGTCACAACACCACACGCACCCCACATTCCCTGCAGGAATACCAAGGTCAGAACACAAATCCTTGTTGCCTTCCTCCAGGGGCTGATGTTCACACCAGGGGGTGGGCCAGGCGGTTGGCTCCGCCCACCGAGGAGTGCACAGCCCTGGAGGTGGGAAAACCAGAGAGATCAGTTTAGCTGAGGGCTAGAGTGGAGTTAAGCTAGGGAAGTGAAGGAGAAAACAGTGGAGTTGAGTAGAGAGTAGAAGAAAAGTGACAGTTTGAAAGCCTGAAGTTGGTCCGGGTGTTTGCCCTGGACTGAGACAGCAAGGTTGACAGACGGCGGTGACCGTCTGCAGGAGAGGCTGATCGGAGGTTGCCGAAAGGACCATAGACGGGTGGTGGCCCGGCGGTACCGGAGCGGTATACAAAGAGAAGCCAGCACCATTGGCAGGGGCCTTTCGGATCCCGGCAAGGCTAGGAGTCGCCATAATTTGCCAAATCCGTCAGTGAAGGGGACCTCCGGGTCTCCCAGCAGCAAAGTCCCGATTGAAGGCAACAGTCCGACCGTGAAGGGGAGACACCGCCACCGCCAAGGCACCAGTTTCCCAGGGCCAGCGCCTGCGGGCAAGAGAGCGGCTCCTCCGGCTCATATCCAAGCTGGGCAGCGGGTTACCGATGGGAATCCATCGCTACCAAAGAACCATACTTAGGTGCAGAGAAGTGACCGTCACCGCTAACTGCAGGGAACATCAGCACCGTAGCCGTCCGAGGGACCCGTCCAACCAGCCGTTTGTTTACTGTGAACTGTGTCATCATCCTTGGCTGAGTGAGTACCTTCGTGCCGTGCGGCACAGCGCTGCCCCTGCGTCCCTGCACCTCCACAGGCCCCATAACCCGCCTGTCCACCATCCTGACCTTCCCGTCATCGGGCCCCGGGATTACCAAAACCCCTACCCACGGAGGGGTAAACCAACATCTAGCTGCTCCATATCACCACTCCCGGGATCCCCAGACAGAGCAGCGGTGGTGCCCACACAATCACCACAGCCGTGGGTGGCGTCACGGACAATAAACTATCCCAACAACCAAACCCCTTTCACTCACGGGCGAGGAGCGCCGCTCGAGTCCCCGGGATCCGGCCCATCGCTCGAGCCACCGAGCAGCAGCAGGCCACAGCAGCAGCGGCAGCCGGACCCGAGCAGAGGGAGAGCGCAGCGTCCCCTCCTCCGCCCGCGACAACAGCACTTCCAGGGCAGCATTTTGACCATACAGATGTGATGACCGGGAACTGACAACTGTGCGTAAAAGAAGTAATGACTGCAACCTGCTGTGTCCTAGGCTTATTTTTTGCGCCGCCAGCTCCCCGCCATTACATAGCCTCCCATCTGCTAGACGCCCAAGCCCCCTTATGGTTGCCCTGGGGCCCAGCTCCACCTGTGGGGAGCTGTACCATCTTAGCTGCGTCACTATCTACCCCAGCGGTCCCATCCAGCAGCGTCGGCTATACCTGGTCTAAGACCACAGGTGGCGTCACGATTCATAATTCTCCAACTTCCCATCATCCCATTTAAACGACACCGCCAGGGTCACAGAGTCGGGCTCTGCCGCCGTGACATCCTCCCCCAACAGAACCGGCCCGGTTCCGAGTAGCCCCCACGGCCCTAGTGGGTGCGTCATACACAGAGCTACGGTATAGGCACATAGTGCACTCTAGGTGTGGGACATCTGTATCTGTACTCACTTCTTCTCCCTTTGTTGCTAGATGGTGCCACTCTTAGGGGTACTTTGCACGTTGTGACATCGTTACTGCGATATCGTCGGGGTCAAATCGAAAGTGACGCACATCCGGCGCCGGTAACGACTTGGCAATGTGTAAAGTCTAGATGCGCCGATAAACGATCGCAAAAGCATCGTAAATCGGTGATCTGTGTAGTGTCGGTCATTTCCATAATGTCGCTACATCAGGAGATACGATGTTGTTCCTCGTTCCTGCGGCAGCACACATCGCTGTGTATGAAGCCGCAGGAGCGAGGAACATCTTCTTACCTGCCTCCACCGGCTATGCGGAAGGAAGGAGGTGGGCGGGATGTTTACGTCCTGCTCATCTCCGCCCCTCCGCTTCTATTGGCCGCCTGCCGTGTGACGTCGCTGTGAGGCCGCACCACCCGCCCCCTTAGGAAGGAGGCGGGTCGCCGGCCAGAGCGACGTCGCAGGGCAGGTAAGTGCGCGTGAAGCTGCCGTAGCGATAATGTTCGCTACGCCAGGAATCACAAGATATCGCACGTGCGACGAGGGCGGGGACAATCGCGCCTGGCATCAGCTAGCGATGTCGCAGCGTGCAAAGTACCCCTTAGATTTCACATTGCTCTTGGCAATCTAAACGCAGTCCAGTATTAGAATAGCGGAGAATAAAGGTGTCGCTCAGTCGGGGGGATTGTGGGTTACTACACAGTAATCATCACATCTAGTAATTAGCTCCCTGCTACCCCCAGTAGCTTTCTAAACGCTACCAGCTATTAGTGTATACTGAGCTGTCTTCTTCTTTGGGAATCCTTGCTTCTTGATGCTTCTGTCGTTACTAGTTTCTAGCCTTGGATTGCTTTGACTTCTCCTTTCTCTCACAATTCTTTTTTGACTGAGCCCTCTCTGGTTTTCACCCATCATTTTGACTATTCTATGCCATCCTGCTCCATCAGCCAGCAGCCACTCCAAAAATGTAACCTGGGGAACCCTTTATAGGCGTTAAAGAATGAAAGTGGGGGTTCCCCTGGGACCTGCTAATCAGGGTGGTTTGAACAAAGTTTGTCCATTGAAGTCCAATATTAAGGATATCTACAATATTTCAATTTTTTTATTAGTTATTTAAACATTAGCCAAATTAGGATTTTCTTGTTTGGAGACGACCAGGTCCTTCCTGTAGATAATCCTTCAGGAGACGTTACGCTCAACTTTTGTTTCACAAATTACAGCCTTATGTTAAACTCATTAACGTGGTTTTACTGAAAATAAAAAAAAAAATTGTGTGAAATTTTGCTGAACTTTTTTTTTCTTCTCGTTTTGTTAACGCCAGACTTTTAATTTTAATTATTTATCTTAATCAGAATTTGGAAAGCGACTGACATTAGACGAGAACTAAGTACTGGAGACGTGAAGCTGGAACCTTACCAAGCTGTAATGTTGACGATGACCACAAAGCGGTGAAATACGAGGGAAATGTAAATCACTTCTGATTGATTTGCTTTTGTGAACCAAAATTGTTTAAATTTGGGAAAATCGAGATGAGCAGAATCGGGAAAATTTTAAGAGATCATCAGAAACGTTCCTTTGTCATCATGACCTTCTCCTAGGAAAGTGTCCATACTAACCTTTCTTTTTGGCTCGACATTTCACGAGATAAGGGGCACGATATCACCAGCTCTGACAAAAAAGCATATATATATATATATATCTATATATATATATAAAAGCATACCATGATCACAGGTAAGAAAGAAGTAGCAATAGGGGTGCCTGCGAGTTTTAAATATCAATATTATGATATAATAAAATATTTATTTATTCACTACATAGGGCCTCATGCTCCGTAGCAATCACATGATAAGGCAGCTTTCAGTTTTTCTGGTGTGAGTATATTATTATTACTATGATTATTATTATTATTGCACCATTTATTCCATGGCGCTTTACATGTGAAAAGGGTATACATAATAGAGACAAGTACAATAATCATGAACAATACAAGGCATAGACTGGTACAGGAGGAGAGAGGACCCTGTCCACGAGAGCTCACAGTCTACAGGAGGAGAGAGGACCCTGCCCGCGAGAGCTCACAGTCTACAGGAGGAGAGAGGACCCTGCCCGCAAGAGCTCACAGTCTACAGGAGGAGAGAGGACCCTGCCCGCGAGGGCTCACAGTCTACAGGAGGAGAGAGGACCCTGCCCGTGAGAGCTCACAGTCTACAGGAGGAGAGAGGACCCTGCCCGCGAGAGCTCACAGTCTACAGGAGGAGAGAGGACCCTGCCCGCAAGAGCTCACAGTCTACAGGAGGAGAGAGGACTCTGCCCGCGAGGGCTCACAGTCTACAGGAGGAGAGAGGACCCTGCCCGCGAGAGCTCACAGTCTACAGGAGGAGAGAGGACCCTGCCTGCGAGAGCTCACAGTCTACAGGAGGAGAGAGGACCCTGCCCGCGAGGGCTCACAGTCTACAGGAGGAGAGAGGACCCTGCCCGCGAGAGCTCACAGTCTACAGGAGGAGAGAGGACCCTGCCCGCAAGAGCTCACAGTCTACAGGAGGAGAGAGGACTCTGCCCGCGAGGGCTCACAGTCTACAGGAGGAGAGAGGACCCTGCCCGCGAGAGCTCACAGTCTACAGGCGGAGAAAGGACCCTGCCCGCAAGAGCTCACAGTCTACAGGAGGAGAGAGGACCCTGTCCGTGAGGGCTCACAGTCTACAGGAGGAGAGAAGACCCTGCCCGCGAGTGCTCACAGTCTACTGGAGGAAAGGGGTCCCTGTCGGTGAGGGCTCACAGTCTACAGTTATGCTATGAGTAAAAACCCTTGCTCGGCTTGAAACGCGTAAATGCAATGATTTTAATTATTTGTACTTTTGTACACTAATAAAATTAACTATGATTTTATCAAGTCCGTGATTTCCGTGGAATCGGAATTTATATCTTCAAGTGCTGGATGAAACCCTTTTTTTTCTTTGCTTCATTAATCCCGAGATCCGGCCCTCTGACTGTCCATGCACTCATCTCTAAAACCGGCCACAGCAAGATTGGAGGGGAGCTGATCCTGAAAATGTCTTTTGTCTTAGGAGGAGAGAGGACCCTGCCTGCAAGGGCACACAGTCTACAGTAGGAGAGAGGACCCTGCCCGCGAGGGATCACAGTCTACAGGAGGAAAGAGTACCCTGCCCGTGAGGGCTCACACTCTACAGGAGGAGAGAGAACCCTGCCTATGCGGGCTCACAGTCTACAGGAGGAGAGAGGACCCTGCCCGTGAGGGCTCACAATCTACAGGAGGAGAGAGAACCCTTCCCGTGAGGGCTCACAGTCTACAGGGAAGGGGTGAAGATACAGTAGGTGAGGTCATGCGACACCATGGTGGACTTAGGGTTACTGCAGGTTGTTATCACATGGTTTAATGGGGTATGTAATGACGGGACAGGTGACCCTCAGACTTCAGTGTCTGCGCTGTCCCTTATCTCAAAGGTAGGCTTGATGGTTACCAGGTCCGAGCTCCCAGCGTGACCCTAATGCCTGTCCAAGCCCTGATCTTACTTCTCCTCTCCCACAACCTCGAGGTGGGCCAGAAAACACAAAAACAAAACCCCAGAAAATGACATAGACGATAGAGAATTAAAACTCATACACACAGCATTCAAAACACAAAATATGTGTACTGGGAAACAATGGAATTAACCCCTGCAGAGCTGAAGACCAGTGAACCTGAACCAGCCGATGCCCAGCTAAGGCTGAACAATACAGAAGCCTCAGATTGCTTGTCAGGTTCTGTGGTATGAACAGAATCTGACAACACCGTGCTTGCAGGTGCGTACAAAGCCGAACATCGCATGACAGTTGTAGGCTTGTCAGAAGAGGTGGGTCTTCAGGTTTATTTTGATGGTCTCCACTATAGGAGAGAGTCTGATATGCTGGGGTAGAGCGTTCCAGAGTATGGGGGAGGCATGGGAGAAATATTGTATGTATCATATCATAGTTTTTAAGGTTGAAGGGAGACTCTAAGTCCATCTAGTTCACCCCGTAGCCTAACATGTTGATCCAGAGGAAGGCAAAAAAAACCCAATGTGGCAAACAAGTTCCAATGGGGAAAAAATTTCCTTCCTTCGTCCACATCCGGCAATCAGACTAGTTCCCTGGATCAACACCCTGTCATAAAATCTAATATTCATAACTGGTAATATTAAATTTTTCAAGAAAGGCGTCCAGGCTCTGCTTAAATGTTAGTAGTGAATCACTCATTACAACACCATGCGGCAGAGAGCTCCATAGTCTCACTGCTCGTACAGTAAAGAATCCTCGTCTGTGATTATGATTAAACCTTCTTTCCTCGAGACGTAGCGGATGCCCCCGTGTTCCAGTCGCAGGCCTAGGTGTAAAGAGATCTTTGGAAAGGTCTCTGTACTGTCCCCTCATATATTTATACATTGTGATTAGATCCCCCCTAAGCCTTCGTTTTTCCTGTCTTGGTATTGCAGCCCACCCATTCCTCTAATAATCTTGGTCGCTCTTCTCTGCACCCTCTCCAGTTCAGCTATGTCCTTCTTATATATCGGTGACCAGAATTGTACACAGTATATAAGTGCGGTCGCACTAGTGACTTGTACAGAGGTAGAACTATATTTTTTTCATGAACACTTATACCTCTTTTAATACATCCCATTATTTTATTAGCCCTGGCAGCAGCTGCCTGACACTGTCCACTAAAGTGACGTTTACCATCCCCCCATACACCCAAGTCTTTTCTGTGTCTGTTTTACCCAGTGTTCTACAATTAAGTACATAATCATAAATGTTATTTCCTCTACCCAAGTGCATGACCTTACATTTATCTACATTAAACTTCAATTGCCACTTCTCAGCCCAATCCTCCAATTTACATAAATCTCCCTGTAATATAAAATTATCCTCCTCTGTATTGATTACCCTGCAGAGTTTAGTATCATCTGCAAATATTGAAATTCTACTCCGCATGCCCCCAACAAGGTCATTTATAAATATGTTGAAAAGAAGCGGGCCCAATACTGACCCCTGTGGTACCCCACTATGAACTGAGACCCAGTCCGAGTACGTACCATTAATAACCACCCTTTGTTTCCTATCACTGAGCCAGTTTTTAACCCAGTTACACATATTTTCCCCTATCCCCATTTTTCTCATTTTATGTACCAACCTTTTGTGTGGCACCGTATCAAAAGCTTTTGAAAAGTCCATATACACAACATCCACTGCATGTCCCTGGTCCAGGCTTGAACTTACCTCTTCATAGAAGCTGATCAGTTTGACAGGATCGATCCCTCATAAACCCATGTTGATACTCTGTCATAAGGTTATTTTTCTTGAGATACTGCAGTATAGCATCTCTCAAGAAACCCTCAAGGATTTTACCAACCGTAGAGGTTAAACTTACCGGCCTATAATTTCCCGGCTCAGTTTTTGTCCCCTTTTTGAATATTGGCACCACATTTGCTATGCGCCAGTCCTGCGGTACCGACCCTGGTATTAAGGAATCTGAGAAGATTAAAAATAATGGTCTATCTATCACAGAACTCAATTCCTGTAGTACTCTGGGGTGTAGCCATCCGGGCCCGGAGATTTGTCACCCTTAGTGATTTCGAGGCGGCGGCGTACTTCCTGCTGGGTTAAGCAGGTAATATTCAAGGGTGAATTTATGGTATCACTGGTCATGTCATCTGCCATGGCATTTTCTTGTGTAAAAACCGTAGAAAAAAAAGTCATTCAGCAGGTTGGCTTTACCCTCACCCCCTTCCACCATTTCACCAAGACTATTTTTAAGGGGGCCAACACTATCGCTTTTCAGTTTTTTACTGTTTATGTAGTTAAAGAATATTTTAGGATTATTTTTACTTTCTCTCGCAATGAGTCTCTCTGTCTCAAACCTAGCTAACCTAATTTGCTTTTTACATATTTTATTTAATTTTCTATAATTATATAATGCCTCATCACTACCTACCCTCTTTAATTCTTTTAAGGCTTTCTGTTTTTCTTTTATTGCTTCCCTTACAGCTCTATTTAGCCATAGGGGTTTCCTCCTATTTCTAGCATGTTTGTTCCCATAGGGTATATTTTCTGCACAAGCCCTATTCAGGATGCTCATAAAAGTCTCCCATTTGCTTTGTGTACTTTTATTACTTAGTACATCATCCCAGTTTATTGCACTAAGATCATCTCTCAACCGTTTAAAATTTGCTTTCCTGAAGTTTAGTGTCCTTGTAGCCCCTCTACTAGACATCTTACTAAAGAATACATGAAAACTTATTATTTTGTGATCACTATTCCCCAAGTAACCCCCAACGTGTATATTTGATATGCGGTCTGGCCTATTGGTTAGTACAAGGTCTAGTAGTGCTCCCCCTCTTGTGGGGTCCTGGACCATTTGTGAAAGGTAATTATCTTTCATTGTTATCAAAAATCTATTTCCTTTGCTGGAACTGCAAGTTTCTGTTCCCCAATTTATATCAGGATAGTTAAAGTCCCCCATAATAATTACCTCTCCGAGACTCGCTGCTTTATCAGTTTGCTTTATGAGGAGATTCTCTACCTCTTCCATAATATTCGGCGTCTTATAACACACCCCTATCAGTATTTTATTATTCATTCTCCCCCCCCTTATCTCCACCCATAGGGACTCTACATTCTCAGTACCCTCACATATGTTGTCACGCAGGATGGGTTTAAGGATGATTTTACATATAGACACACACCTCCCCCTCGCTTATTTGTACGGTCATTCCTGAATAGGCTATAACCCTGTAAATTAACAGCCCAGTCATAGCTCTCATCCAGCCATGTCTCTGATATCCCCACTATATCATCATTTTCTTCTAACAATATTAATTCTAATTCCTCCACCTTATTTGTGAGGCTTCGGGCATTAGTGTACATGCACGTTACGTACGACTCTGTACCTGTATTCCTGCTTACTGTATTAACTGTCCTAACCCTTCCCCCCGTACCACCCCCAATTTCATTACTTGTGCCCTGGTCACTATCTGCACTACATTTCCCTTCTATAAAGTGAATACCCTCGCTGTGATTGTGATTGTGATGGTGGGAAGAGGAGATGAGAGAGGAGCAGAGAAGGAGATCTTGTGAGGATCGAAGGTTACGTGCAGGTAGGTACCGGGAGACTAGGTCACAGATGTAGGGAGGAGACAGGTAGTGGATGGCTTTGTATGTCATGGTTAGGGTTTTGAAACTGAGTCTTTGCCCAATAAGAAGCCAGTGAAGAGATTGGCAGAGAGGAGAGGTCGGGGAGTAGCGGGGGGACAAGTGGATTAATCAGGCCGCAGAGTTTAGGAGAGATTGGAGGGGTGCAAGAGTGTTAGAGGTGAGGCTACAGAGCAGTAGATTACAGTAGGCCAGGTGGGAGATGATGAGGGCATGCACTAGTGTTTTTTGCAGATTCTTGGTCAAGGAATTATAGGATATAAGTACAAGTAAAATATATCTTTGTACCGTGTTAGCCAGTAGAGATAAAAAAAAATTGTTTAAAAGAACTGAGAGTCCTCAGTGGTTGATACCTTTTAATGGCTAACTGAAAAGATGGTAATAATTGCAAGCTTTCGAGACTACTTTCACACTGAACTGCAGCAAAATTTATGGCCACAACAGTTTGCCCCCCTGCCATAGTGATAGTTCTGTTTTATATAACTTGTTTTTTTTTTTTTTTTTTTTTACTGCACTTTTCTATGTCCTGTTGTGTATAAATATGTGACTCTTCAGATTTTGTGTTATACCATGCCTGATGAAGAGACCTGAGTAGTCTCGAAAGCTTGCAATTATTACCATCTTTTCAGTTAGCCATTAAAAGGTATCAACCACTGAGGACTCTCAGTTCTTTTAAACAATTTAGGATATAAGTATAAACTTAGTATATAAAGTATATAAAGCATCCTTGTTATGCTTCATCATATTCTTTTATGGATATTGACTTTATTCCCTATGAAGTCAATGGAGACTGAAAAATCACACACTTTGGTATCTGGACTTCTTAATAGCACTTTGCAATATTAATACATTTTTTCCACAGTAAATCATTAGCAAGAAAAAATAGTCTCTAATCAGAAAATACCATATGAAAAACGGCTTGTTTTATTTTATAAGGGGGATAACAGTCTATAAAGGGCTTAGCACAAATATACACAGATATTGCTCGGAGATTTGTCTCCCCGGTGGGTGAGCTTTGCCATTGTTGCAGAGTGGTTTCTTCAGGACCCTTGTTGACTTTCTTTCCTTTTGCTCTGGGGAATGTAACTTTTAGAATCCAACATTTTTTTTTAGCGGTTTCTGGGCTTTGTTGTTGTCACTTTTTCATTATTAATATTGCATCGGGATCCTCTTCTAAAGGCCGCTTTACACACTGCGATATCGGTACCGATATCGCTAGCGTGGGTACGCGCCCCCGTGGGTTGTGCCACACGGGCAAATCTCTGCCCGTGTCGCACAACATCGCCCGGACCTGTCACACGGACTTACCTTCCCTGCGACGTCGCTGTGACCGGCGAACCGCCTCCTTTCTAAGGGGGCGGTTCGTTCAGCGTCACAGCGACGTCACAGCAGCATCACTAAACCGCCGCCCAATAGAAGCGGAGGGGCGGAGATGAGCGGGACGTAACATCCCGCCCACCTCCTTCCTTCCTCATTGCGGCCGGGAGGCAGGTAAAGTGAGGTTCCTCGTTCCTGCGGTGTCACACGTACCTATGTGTGCTGCCGCATGAACGAGGAACAACTTCGTTACTGCTGCAGTAACAATATTCGAGAATGGACCCCCATGTCACCGATGAGCGATTTTGCACGTTTTTGCGACAATGCAAAATCGCTCATAGGTGTCACACGCAACGGCATCGCTAATGCGGCCTGATGTGCATCACAAAATCTGTGACCCCAACGAGATCACTTGAGCGATGTCGTAGCATGTAAAGCGGCCTTTAGAGTTCATACATTTTTTATAACCATGAGGGTATGATATAGCGCCAAACAGAATTCCACGTGGCACGAAAGCAAGATTAGTTAGAACTCATAAGGTATACAAGCCGAATATCGTATGTCTTATTGAAAGGAACGGCATTTATACCCTACCTGTACAGAACACCATGAGGAGGTCATATGGAAATACAAGGAATACATACTATACCCATTAGGAACACTAAGGAAGTATGGAAGTCATCCAGTAGTGCCATACCTGGGACTTGTGTAGTATGCCAACACAGCACTAAACTAAAATACCCTACATTTATTCCCTAACCCTACAGGGGTCCATATGGAAGATGTGAAGCCCCACAGGTGTAGTGTCGGTGCATTACCTTCAGGGACTCCACTCGGCTGGATCTGGTCACCGGTAGGAGAATCTTCTATTTGTCGTGACGCCACTCTCAGAATTGCGGTCAGTGGGGACCGCCACTGCAGGTTGAGGGACGCCTAGGGCTGATGGTGGGTGCAGTCGGGTGTAGTAGCCTCCTGAGAGTGAGGCAAGCCCCAGGGCCCTGTGTAGGTGCGTAGAACCACAAGGCGCAGAATAACTCCACACACGCAGAATGTCTTTCAGGGGTTTTACTCACTTCAGATGGCAGGGTGAGTAACCCGGGCGTAGCTGGGATGAACCAGGCTGGAACCAGGTATCCTTCAGGCTGACTTCTGATGGTGACTACCAACTCGCCTTCCTTAGCCCTTAGTGGTTTGGGGTAACCCCGACTTTTAGTCCCTATGGGGGTCACCCAGGGAAGTTGCTGAAGCCTCTCTCCCCTTCGGTTGCCGTTTGCTTGTAGCCTGGGCCAGGACACTCCAGCTGCTTGCCTCCTGTGAACTATGGGCCCTAACTGTGGCTACGTGGCTGCGGCTTTTAGGTGTTGTGGTGTGGGCTTTGAGGGCCCCACACCGGCAGGTTTAGCAGGGAAAGGTGGATCTATCCCCGCTCCGGGATCTGCCGCCCGTTTGGGCCTGGTTCTCCCTAGCAGTCTCCTTACTTCCCACTCTGTGCTCTCTCTCTAGCTGGAGATGGGTTTCGGGTAGCACTCCTAGGTGACCGTTCTCCCCCGTCGGTAGCCACTGCGCGGACGCTGTCAGACTGCAACAGCCCCGGGGTCTGCTCCTCTCTGAGCTCCCTGGACTCTGCACTGAACCGGCTCACATCTGGGACCTTCACTGCTGCTCCTGTCAGAGCTTCACTTTCCTGCTCCTCACTCCTCCACACTCTGCTGCAGACTGTTTACTCCTCCTTCTCTTTTCCCTTTTGTGCCTGCCTACGCCACCTAGCAACCAGACTCTCTTACCACACCCCTTGAGAGGAGATGGAGGCTTTTGGCCCCCTCCACTATTCCAGTGGAGGTGAAGGCTTTTCCCCCTCCTGGGATCCCCAGGGGTCCTCTCAAAGGTACATGTGTGAGACCTGATCACTATGCGCCTGTGTAGTCACACCTCGGTCAGCCTTCTGGATTACCTGTATTGTACTGTCCCCAGCATGGGTGCAGTACTCAGTGGTGCCTGACCAGGTCAGGGGCGCCACATTCCCCCTTAGTTATCACCAGCACGTCCTCGGGCTGCAAGACAACATTTTAAAATGCATAAAACATTAAAACATGTAAAACATTTTTAAAACCACCAGGTACCATACATCACCACCCTCCACCCACAAGTCCGTTAACCCACCCAAAACCCTCTCACGTTGGCTGCGCCTTCAGCCACTTCTGGCAGGATGTAGAGGCGGCTTTCATGGTCTGGTGGTTTCAGGGTATACCTGGCCTGGTGGAGCCGCGCCTTCAGCCTCTTCTGGCAGGATGTAGAGGCGGCCTCCACAGTTGGTGCTGACCAGGTACCCTCTTTGTGGTGGAGAGCCAGGCCCCATAAACAGGCATGCTCTCTGGTTGCAGGTGAGCCAAGGCCCTATATACGGACGTGCTCCCTGGTTGCAGACGAGCCAAGCCCCTAAACAGGCTGACTCTGGTGGCGGTGGTGCCCTTTGGTGTAACTATTTACACTGCGAGAGTTTGTGGCTATAGCCAGTTCATAGCCTTAAGGTTCATTTCTCACATTAGTTTATGTGGGCACATTGCTTAAACATTAACGTTGCAAACTTTCAAACTGGTCAAAACAGTAACTTGTTGTACTTCTTACTTTAGGCAGATTCCTCTTCACCAGGGCTTGGGCCTGTAGGGCTGCGGCACCTGTTGCTTTCTTGACCTTTTTCTTCATCTGTGGTAGTCTCATCAGTAGGTCCTTTGTCTTTTCTTTCTCTATCTTTCCTTTCTTCCTCTGTGTCTGTTTCTTTTTCTTTAGGACATGGTGTAACATCTAGCGCATACCAGCCTCTTTCTCCTTGATGCATGGTAAACTGCACTGTGTCTCCCATCCTTAGGTTTCTGCCAGGATGTCCTCTGGGCAAATTAGCTCTGACGTCTCTCCTATTGACAAAAATGCCTTCTTTGATACCAGGTGCAACGATGAAGCCGTATCCTGATTTTAGGCTGAAGTCTTCCACTATTCCTCTACAAAGGGGTCCTCTGACCTGTGCTTTGGCTCTTCTCAGGAACCGTTTTTCTTGTAGGTCTCTCGCCGTGACTTCTCTCTGCTCTGGGGATGGCGGTGCAGGGGAAAACTGGGTCCTGCTGCGGCGCCGTGTCTTGCGGGCTGGATTCTGCGAGGTACAGCTTACAAGCTCCCAGGTGAGGCTTTGGGGCAGATCTTCCTCAGCAGACGTGTCAGGTCTTCTTCATCCCAGCGGGAATATGGCAACATCTCCGGCTCTGGGCATGGATCCACTGCTGGTGGCTCCTGAGTCAGCTCCTCAGCTTCCTGGCCTCCTCTCCCCCTTAGTTCTTCTTGGCACTCCTTTGGTGGCGGTGCTGGGGATGGACTTCCTTCAGCAGGCCCAGACGGGGACCTCTTTGACGTGGTTTCTGCAGGAGTTGTCGGAATCCTCTTGGGGGTATGCGGAGGGAGCATGTACCGGTCCACCATCCATTGTGGAAACTTGGCCTCCATGTCAGCCTTCAGCTGCCAGTATGCGGGGTCCTCCCCCAGCGTGGGCTTTCCAGCAGGGACCTCTTTGGACTGGGGAGCGGTGTCTGCTCTGGCCTTGCAGGCCGGGGTAAATGGTGATGCAATCTCTTGGCGGGCCGCGCCTGTCATGGCGGCGGCCTGGTCTTGGCGGGCCGCGCCCTGTATGGCGGCGGCCTGGTCTTGGCGGGCCGGGCAGGGCATCGCTGCGGCGGCCTGGATTGGCGTCGCTGTCGTGGCTTGGATCGGCGTCGCTGTCGTGGCTTGGATCGGCGTCGCTGTCGTGGCTTGGATCGGCGTCGCAGCTGCGATGGGATCTTTGCAGGCTGGGCTGGGCGTCGCTGCAGCGATCGGAGCTTGGCGGGCCGCACCTGGCGGGGCTGCGGCCTGGTTCAGCACCTCACTTGCGGCGCGGACGAGCGTTGCTGCTGCGGTGGGGTCTCGGCGGGCCGGGCCTAGCATGGCGGCGGCCTGGGTCAGCGTCACACCCGCGGCGTGGATGAGGGTCGCGGTGGCAGCCGGTTCTCTGCGGGCCGGACTGGGCGTTGCTGCAGGGACCGGGTCTTGGTGGGCCGAGCAGGGCATCGCTGCGGCGGCCTGAGCTTGGCGGGCTGCACCTGGCGTGGCTGCGGCCTGCTTCAGCGTCGCCGCGCCGGACGCCTCTTCAGGGACCGCGGACGTGGCAGCAGGGGTCGGGGCACTCGCGCTGGCAGGGGCATCACTGGACTCACCCATCGGTAGCAGCATCGGGGTCTGAGTCGTCACCGCCCGGTCTGGCACTCGGCGCGCGGCTCTCCCTTCGTAGGCCTGAACCGCGGCAGCCATCTCCAGAAGTTCCATGCGTTCTTCTCTGATCTGCTCCACGACCCGGGTCTCCAGTCGGTCGCAGAACTGGGCCAGCTCCCGATACCACCAGGCAGCGGAGCCCGGTTCTGGGTTTCTGCGGTCAGACGCCATTTCTTCTGCGCCCTCTTCTGTACGATTTCCCAGCAGTGGACTCGTCGTTGCCTCTAGTAGCAAGCTGTTCAGTTTCCGCTCTGCCTCTTTCAGCAGCTCCTCTCCCAGCAGCAGGCTTCTGGCTCCCTTTCTGTCCCGACGTCTCTGGACGCTTCCGCTCTCTTCACAAGCGAGGTCAGAACTCTGCAGGGGATCTCTGGGTAGCCACACCTCTTCGTGGGCGGTAACTTCTCCCAGCGCGGGCTGCTGTTGTTTTTCAGCGCGCTTTTCATGGTGGCAATATGGCGGCGCTTCCAATTTTTCAAGCGGACCGCCCAGGCACATGGTCACCTGTCTGGACAGGTCTAGTCCTTATCCTGTTCGTGACGCCAGATGTGAAGCCCCACAGGTGTAGTGTCGGTGCATTACCTTCAGGGACTCCACTCGGCTGGATCTGGTCACCGGTAGGAGAATCTTCTATTTGTCGTGACGCCACTCTCAGAATTGCGGTCAGTGGGGACCGCCACTGCAGGTTGAGGGACGCCTGGGGCTGATGGTGGGTGCAGTCGGGTGTAGTAGCCTCCTGAGAGTGAGGCAAGCCCCAGGGCCCTGTGTAGGTGCGTAGAACCACAAGGCGCAGAATAACTCCACACACGCAGAATGTCTTTCAGGGGTTTTACTCACTTCAGATGGCAGGGTGAGTAACCCGGGCGTAGCTGGGATGAACCAGGCTGGAACCAGGTATCCTTCAGGCTGACTTCTGATGGTGACTACCAACTCGCCTTCCTTAGCCCTTAGTGGTTTGGGGTAACCCCGACTTTTAGTCCCTATGGGGGTCACCCAGGGAAGTTGCTGAAGCCTCTCTCCCCTTCGGTTGCCGTTTGCTTGTAGCCTGGGCCAGGACACTCCAGCTGCTTGCCTCCTGTGAACTATGGGCCCTAACTGTGGCTACGTGGCTGCGGCTTTTAGGTGTTGTGGTGTGGGCTTTGAGGGCCCCACACCGGCAGGTTTAGCAGGGAAAGGTGGATCTATCCCCGCTCCGGGATCTGCCGCCCGTTTGGGCCTGGTTCTCCCTAGCAGTCTCCTTACTTCCCACTCTGTGCTCTCTCTCTAGCTGGAGATGGGTTTCGGGTAGCACTCCTAGGTGACCATTCTCCCCCGTCGGTAGCCACTGCGCGGACGCTGTCAGACTGCAACAGCCCCGGGGTCTGCTCCTCTCTGAGCTCCCTGGACTCTGCACTGAACCGGCTCACATCTGGGACCTTCACTGCTGCTCCTGTCAGAGCTTCACTTTCCTGCTCCTCACTCCTCCACACTCTGCTGCAGACTGTTTACTCCTCCTTCTCTTTTCCCTTTTGTGCCTGCCTACGCCACCTAGCAACCAGACTCTCTTACCACACCCCTTGAGAGGAGATGGAGGCTTTTGGCCCCCTCCACTATTCCAGTGGAGGTGAAGGCTTTTCCCCCTCCTGGGATCCCCAGGGGTCCTCTCAAAGGTACATGTGTGAGACCTGATCACTATGCGCCTGTGTAGTCACACCTCGGTCAGCCTTCTGGATTACCTGTATTGTACTGTCCCCAGCATGGGTGCAGTACTCAGTGGTGCCTGACCAGGTCAGGGGCGCCACAAATACATACAGGAATAAATACAACTCATAGAGTACCCCGAATGTGCGGTGTTTTGCTCTGCACTCCCTAGGTGTTATGGTGGCATCAGACTCTGTTCACACTGCAGAGTCTGATGTCTCTTGTTGTTCAGCCAGAGGCGGGTGTCGGCTTTTTCATGTTCACTGCTCATCAGTCCTGCAGGAGTTAATCCCTGCTGGCTTGTGAACGGCTGCTAGGAGCTCAGGTTGCTAATGACCACTCACAGTCACCTCTACCCTTTATAAGGTGCTGGATCCGGTTCTTCATTGCCAATAATAGCTCCAGTGATTCCGATCTTTAGCGTGAGATCCAGTATCTGGTGATCTGTTGTTTGATCTTGTGTGGTTTGTAAATATCCCTGTTGTCAGTTTATTTCCTTCCTGTATTTTATTTCTTCCTGTCCATGTGTTTTCTCTCCCCTTTGTCTCATTGCCGTGTGTATGTGTTTTGGTTCTCCCCTATCTGCGTTATTTGTGGGATTTGTTCCATTGGTCCCGGCTTTCTCCAGGGGTGGTGTGAGAGGGGGTGATAGACCAAGGTAAGGACAGAAGTTAGAGTCATGCTGGTGGTTCAGACCTTGCTACCATCAAGCGTACCTCTAGGATAAGGACAGCACAGGGTCGCCAGCCTGAGGGCTAGTCTAAGTGGCCCTGCTTCAGTTACCCAGCACTCCTGTGACACAATATAGAAGAACATGAAGCTTATAATGTATATCTACAAATACCATACACAGTTCAACTAACTCTGAACCCCTTTACTACACCATATACAACTTAAACAGAACCCCTACAAAACACAACATGGAAGCATATGGAACTTGCAATGTTCTTCTACAGAGCACCATATGGAGGTGCACAGAACTCATCCATCCCCCCTACAAAACACCAAATGGAAGTACAAGGAACTTATTGCTTACTTCTTCACTGTATCATGTACAACTTGTACAATACCCATAAAACACCATATGGGAGATCATAACGTATCTGCTGAGAACCATGTGAAACTCATATGGAGGTGCATGGAACTCAAACAGTACCTCAACAAAATACTATATGCAAGTACATGGAATGTATTATGTACCCCCTTAAATGTACCATATAGTACCCCCACAAAACACCATATGGAAGAACATGAAATCATAACATATGTCTGCAGATAACCGTATGAAACCTAAATGGAGGTAGGTAAAACTCAAATCGTATCCCCAGAAAATAGCATAAGACAGTTCATAGAAAAAAAAAACTGACCTGCACATCCAACAGGTGTGAACAAGTGCTATCTGAAAACACAATATAAATATCAAGTTAGGGTCCTGTTTTATTAGAGATCACCTTGTTGCTGGTTACTGGGCTCACATGCATTGGCCAATACAAAAGCTAAATTTCTCTTTTTTCTAATATTCCTATAGCAGTAATGCAAAACCAGAGTTCCCTTATTCATTGTTAGCATTCTAGAGTGCAGATGTATGTATTTTGTAATTATATTGTGTTTTCAGCTAGCACGTGTTCACACCTGTTGGATGTGCAGGTCAGTCTTTTTGATATATTTGTAGTCATTTCTTTCTGACTGAGCACTCCGCCCTATAACCAGGCTGTCTTCGTTCCCCTTTACTGCAGGATCCTTCCTTCCCAGGAGTGTACATTTTTAACCCATATAGAGGTATTTCAAGTTAGGGTCCCGTTATATTAGAGATCACCTTGTCGCTGGTTACCGGGCTCACATGCATTGGCCAATACATAAGCTAAGTATTTCCTTTTTCAAATATCCCTATAGCAGTAATGCAATACCAGAGTTCCCTTATTCATGGTTAGCATTCTAAAGTGCAGCTGTATGTGTTTTTGTAGTACATGGAATGTATTATGTACCCCTTAAATGTACCATACTGTATTCCCACAAAACACCATATAGAGGTATATTAAATGTATTATGTACCCATTTAGTGTACAATACAGTGCCCCTACGAATCACAATATGCAAATACATGGAATGTATTCTGTTCTGTACCCTTCAGTCCACCATGAAGTATCAACATAACCCCTTCACGACCGGCCGATGTTTCGCTTTCCGGTTTTTTTTTCCGCCATTCTTCTTCTGAGACACGTAACTTTTTGTTTTTCAGTCAATAGGGTCATGTGAGGGCTCATGTTTTGCGGAACGAGTTGTACTTTTAAATGAAACCTTACGTTTTACCATATGGTGTACTGGAAAACGGCAAAAAAATTCCAAATGCGGAAAAATTGCAAAAAAAGTGGATAGCACTATTGTTTTTGAGTACTTTTATTCACTGTGTTCAGTATATGGTAAAAATGGTGTCCGTGTGATGCCTGAGGTCGTTGCGAGTTCGTAGACACCAAACATGTATAGGTTTATTTTTATGTGTTGGGGTTAAAAAAAATCAGAAATGTGTCCGAAAAAAGTAGCGTACGTTTTACGCTATATTCCGTGACCCGTAGCGTTCTCATTTTTCGGGATCTATGGCTCAGTGACAGCTTATTTTTTGCGTCTCAGGCTGATGTTTTTAATGGTACCATTTTGGCGCAGATGCTACGTTTTGATCGCCTGTTATTGCATTTACCGCAAAATTTGTGGCGACCAAAAAACGTAATTTTGGCATTTGGATTTTTTTGCTGCTACGCCGTTTACCGAACAAATTAATTGATTTTATATTTTGATAGATCGAGCATTTCTGAATGCGGCAATACAAAATATGTGTATATTTTTTATTTTTTTAACCCTTTAATTTTCAATGGGGCAAAAGGGGGGTGATTTGAACTTTTAGATTTTTTTTCTTTTTTTTTTTCTTTTTAAAACTTTTTTTACTTATTTTTTTTATTTTACTAGGTCCTCTAGGGGACTTCATGGATCAGCAATCTGATCGCTATGCCATATCTGCTGATCACAGCTACACAGGTGTGAACAGCAGATATGCTCATTTCATGTCTCACCCAGCTCTCGGGTCAGGTGAAACTGAAAGCGAGTCAGATGAGCTATAGGAGTCATCACATGACCCTGTGCTACCCTGACAATCACCGGAAGTCAAGTGATCACGTCACGTGACTTCCGGTATCGGGCGGTAAGTAAATGTTTACCGCCATCGCGATTATAATGGTGCGGTCACATATTGACAGCGCCATTTAAGGGATTAAACGGCACGGGCAGATAACGATTCTGCTCATGCCTAGCAGGCACACATCACAGCTGTGAAAATCAGCTGAGATATGCGCCGATCGCGGCATGCTGCCGGCAGCTGACCGCGAGCAGTAACACTATGACCGCTAGGACGTAATATTACGATCGTTAAGGGGTTAAACAAGATATGGAAATACATGGAACGTATTATGTATCCCTTAAGTGTACAAAGCAAACAGTGCTAAAACCACCATATGTAAGTGTATGCAACGTATTGTGTTCTGTACGTCTTCAGTTTACCATACAGAACCCCTTCAAAATGCCGTATGTATGGACGTACATGGATCTTGTATTCTATCTCTACAGAGAACCAGCTGGAGGTCATACAGAGGCGCCCTGACCTTCTACTGTCCCCGTACAAGCACCGTGCTGAGATTCTGTTTCTTGCTTGTTGGGGGGGCTGTTGATGTACGGATTGGGGAATAATCAACAGGAGTTTCCTTCTCTTCTGTCAACTCTTAATAGAGCGTGTTCTGTATTCCTTTGGGGTATTGTCACGCAAGGTACGGGGAAGTGCCAAGTGAATGACCAAAGGAAAGGGAAACCCTGTGTTGAGGGAAAGGGGAGATGGTGACCCCTGACTAAACGTACTGCTGGTCCCTGGGGCCCCTCACCACCCTAGATCGGTTTCGCACCTATGCGTCGAGCTGGATACCTGACCCTAGGTATCCCTAGCGCTGGGTCCTAAATAGGGAACAGATGGGATGAGCTCTTCGTCAACCCCACTAATACTAGAGAAGACACAAGGAGGACACACAGGGGAAAAGGCATGAACTACTTATCTACAGATGACTCAGGTAGAGAATTCAACTATGATACCACAGAGGAGTACAAGCCACCTGCTTGCAACCAAGGGTTGAATGAACTGAAAACATCACCAGCACCAGAAGTAAGTGGTGTTTAAGCACCAAGGTAATGCTGATGATCAGCAGCTGGGTGGAAGGCGAGCTCCTGCTGGGTCCAAAAGGGGGAGAGATGAATCACCAATCAGCCAATGAATACTGACAGCAGGAACAATGGAAAGTCAGGGAGAATTCTGTACAGCCAAACACTGTGACCTTCTATTGTCAGAAACTACGTGACAGGTATTATGTGTAATTCATATGATAGTAAAGGGAATTGATGAGGTCCCTACAACAGAAGACCAAATGCAACTCATACAAAACTCACGGAACTTCTAAGATACAAGATATATGGAAAGTCAGGGAGAATTCTGTACATCCAAACGCTGTGACCTTCTATTGCCAGAAACCACGTGACAGGTATTAGGTGTAATTCATATGATAGTAAAGGGAATTGATGAGGTCCCTACTACAGAAGACCAAATGCAACTCATATGAAAGTACATGGAACTTTTAAGATATAAGATATATGGAAGTTATTGAGAAGTGGACTATAATATACAACTCACTATGGATCTTTGAAGTCATACACTACCTGTAGAGAGCACCATATGGAGAGAGTCAATAATGCAGACATATACAACATACCTATTTTTTTTTATAGGGTCATTAAATTGTCCAAAAATCCCCAAAATGTACAATCCTCACAGAGGTGCACCCTTACCAAGATGTTTTTCTAAAACTTTTTACCAAAATATAATGACGTAATTATTGCTAATATTTTTCTACACTGGATTTCTCAAAGCTTCACAAAACTGGAAACGTCAAAAAAAAAATGTAAAGAGGAAAAAATTTGAGATAACAGAATTTATTACCGAAAGCAAATCCCCAGAGAAGCGAATGAGAAGACTTTTTTGCTTTGAAGCTTCGAATGTAAATATGTCAGGCATTGTAATGTCACCCTGTCCCCGCAGAATATTGTTTGGTGGAGTCACGCTATGTGCTTACAAAATATGCCAGGCTTGGATCGTGTGAGGATGTGCAGGCTCGAAATATGTAAGAATTAGGAGTATTTCCTGCAAAATTCCAGTAATCTGCATTCCAAGACCAACAATCGTTACCTTCCCCCTACATGAAATAGGCACATGCACTGGTTTCCACCTATTACAAATCCCAAGTGTCACACTGCTCAGAAGAGAACGTTTTGACTCGATATCCTTCAATTGTTGGAAATATGCGTCACTTGGAGATCCTTGTGCACCGCACAACTCCCTGATCTCCACATGCTGGCATGTCATTGTGAAAGGGGAGGAACCGTTCCGTCTTCACACTGAAAAAGGAACTGAGCTTTCCGATGGGCCTAATGAATGAAACGATAATTATGCCCTTGAGTCAATGACCTCATGGTGTAAACTGTTCGCAGGTTAACGAGAGCAGAACTTCTTAACATAACTTCAAGAAGAGATCAGTCTCCTGGCCAATGTATTACTCACAGGAAAGATGGGGTTACTGAACGAACACCGGGATTTTAATCATTGTAAACAAGAAAGATTAAAGAAAAAATATGTAGAAAATATCTAACTACATTAAACTAGTCTAATAAAAAAACATATCAAAATTTATATTTATTCTATATACAATCATTGTTATTATAATAGAATATAAAAAAAAGCTTAAATCATTGTATAAATAAAACGTTTTACAACTTTTTAACAAGTACTATAACTTTCTAGCAACGTTTTTAAAAAGTCCTACAACTTTCTAAAAACTTCTAAAATTTTCAAACAACTTTTTTTTATAAAGTTCTACAACTTTCCAAAAATGTTTTACAACATTCTAACAACTTTTTCAAAAGTTCTACAACATTAAAATAACTTTTTTAAAAGTTCGACAACTTTTGAAAAAGTTCTTCATCATTCAAACAACTTTTTAAAAAGTTCTTCAGCATTCTAATATTTTTTTTTTTCAATTCTACAACTTTCCAAAAAGTTCTACAGCATTTTATTTTTTTTTAAAAAAAAGTTCTACAACTTTCTAAAATCTTTTTAACAAGTTCTAAAACTTTCAAACAACTTTTTTTTTAAACATTCTGCAACTCTCCAAAAATGTTCTACAACATTCTAACAACTTTTTTTTAAAAGTTTGATGATTTTTTAAAAGGTTCTTCAACACACTAACAACATTTTAAAAGTTCTACAACTTTCTAACATCTTTTGAAAAAGTTCTAAAACTTCCTAACAACTTTTTAAAAAGTTCTACAACTTTCTTAATATTTATTAAGGTCAGTGTTTCAAACGTCATTTTTGAAACTACAGCCTGATGGAGTAAGGTGTACCAAATTTAGTCTCTTAATTGGTTCATCTTTTGAGCTGTCCGTTTGCCAAAATATTCTACATAATTCTACATACAAAATTTCATCTAAAATGTACCCAGCAGTAGACCTCTCTTTCTCTGGTTAAGCCAAATCCCTGTTGCAGAAAAGAGCAAAAGATTATAAAATGTAGCACAAAAATCGCTTGATGCCAAAATACTGCCATGTTTGGCATTTGCTCTTCTTCATTCCCACATTTTAATGTTGTGTTTGCTGTCAGTGAATGAAAACACTTTGGTCCACTTTAGTCCTAGAAGTATCAATTTCTCAGCTGAGAACAGTATCAAACACACACACACACATATATATATATATAGTACAGACCAAAAGTTTGGACACACCTCCTCATTCAAAGAGTTTTCTTTATTTTCAGGACTCTGAAAATTGTAGATTCACATTGAAGGCATCAAAACTATGAATTAACACATGTGGAATGAAATACTTAAAAAAGTGTGAAACAACTGAAAATATGTCTTATATTCTAGGTTCTTCACAGTAACCCTCTTTTGCTTTGATTACTGCTTTGCACACTCTTGGCATTCTCTTGATGAGCTTCAAGAGGTAGTCACCGGAAATGGTTTTCCAACAGTCTTGAAGGAGTTCCCAGAGATGCTTAGCACTTGTTGGCCCTTTGGCCTTCACTCTGCGGTCCAGCTCATCCCAAACCATCTCGATTGGGTTCAGGTCTGGTGGCTGTGGAGGCCAGGTCATCTGGCGTAGCACCCCATCACTCTCCTTCTTAGTCAAATAGCCCTTACACAGCCTGGAGGGGTGTTTGGGGTCATTGTCCTGTTCAAAAATAAATGATGGTCCAACTAAACGCAAACCGGATGGAATAGCATGCCGCTGCAAGATGCTGTGGTAGCCATGCTGGTTCTGTATGCCTTCAATTTTGAATAACTCCCCAACAGTGTCACCAGCAAAGCCCCCCCACACCATCACACCTCCTCCTCCATGCTTCACGGTGGGAACCAGCCATGTAGAGTCCATCCGTTCACCTTTACTACAAAGACACGGTGGTTGGATGCAAAGATCTCAAATTTGGACTCATCAGAGCAAAGCACAGATTTCCACTGGTCTAATGTCCATTCCTTGTGTTCTTTAGCCCAAACAAGTCTCTTCTGCTTGTTGCCTGTCCTTAGCAGAGGTTTCCTAGTAGCTATTTTACCATGAAGGTCTGCTGCACAAAGCCTCCTCTTAACAGTTATTCTAGAGATGAGAAGGTGACATATAACACAATAAGTGATCAGGAGGAAAATAAGAGCAGGGAAGAAACAAAAAGACGATGGGTGAACTGCACAACAAATCCAAGCACCACACAATACTATCACTAGCAGGACTGGAACACAATAGCACACAGACCAACACAGCAATAAACTATAGTTGGCGAGGGTGAACAGAATCTACCATCCTACAAAGGTGGGGAGCAAGTGTGATAGGTTTCCATCAATATGTTATCCACGGGGTAACCAGCAGGCTAGCAGAGGGTTAACTCTTGCTAGTATGACCACGAATGATCACACAACTGGTTGACACCCGAGCCTGCCTGTGTAGCTCTGAAACACCGGAGAAAGCATAGGGTGGAGTGTCAATATTTAGACAGAAAAACAAAAATATATTACAAACAACATTAACTCTTGAATTTAATCATTTATACTTAAACTTAAAAAATAAATATACACTACAGTTCAAAAGTTTGCGGTCACCGGACAATTTAGTCTTTTCCATGACAAATCATGCTTTTATTTATCAGATGAGTTGCACAATGAATAGAGAATATAGTGCAGACAGTGACGAGGTTAGAAATAATGATTTTTACTGGAAATAATAATTTTCTCTTCACACTTTGCTTTCGGCACAGAATGCTCCTTTGCACGATTCCAGCTTTGCAGAGCTTTGGCATTATAGCTGTTAGTTTGCGGGGGTAATCTGGAGATATTTTCCCTCCCCCTCCACAAGTTGGATTTGTTGATGGGCACTTTTTGGGACCATACGGTCAAGCTGCTCCCACAACAGCTCTTTAGGGTTGAGGTCTGGTGACTGGGCCACTCCATTACAGATAGATACCAGCTGCCGGCTTCTTCCCTAAATAGTTCATGCATAATTTGGAGGTGGCTTTGGGTCATTGTCCTGTTGTAGGATGAAATTGGCTCCAATCAAGCGCTGTCCACAGGGTATGGCATGGCGCTGTAAAATGGAGTGATAGCCTTCCTTATTCAAAATCCCTTTTACCTTGTACAAATCTCCCACTTTACCAGCACCAAAGCAACCCCAGACCATCACATTACCTCCACCATGCTTGACAGATGGCGTCAGGCACTCTTCCAGCATCTTTTCAGTAGTTCTGCGTCTCACAAATGTTTTTCTGTGTGATCCAAACACCTCAAGCTTCGATTCGTCTGTCCATAACACTTTTTTCCAATCTTCCTCTGTCCAATGTCTGTGTTCTTTGGCCCACATTAATCTTTTCCTTTTATTAGCCTGTCTCAGATATGGCTTTTTCTTTGCCTCTCTGCCCTGAAGGCCGGCATCCCGGAGTCGCCTCCTCACTGTAGACGGTGACACTGGCGTTTTGCGGGTCCTATGTAATGAAGCGGCCAGTTGAGGACCTGTGAGGTGCGGATTTCTCACACTAGAGACTCTTATGTCCTTGTCTTGCTGCTCAGTTGTGCAGCGCGGCCTCCACTTCTCTCTACTCTGGTTACAGCCTGTTTGTGCTCTCCTCTGAAGGGAGTAGTACACACCGCTGTAGAAAATCTTCAGTTTTTTGGCAATTTCTCGCATGGAATATCCTTCATTTCTAAGAACAAGAATAGACTGTCGCGTTTCACATGAAAGTTCTCTTTTTCTGGCCATTTTGAGAGTTTAATGGAACCAACAAATTTAATGCTCCAGATTCTCAACTAGCTCAAAGGAAGGTCAGTTTTATAGCTTCTCTAATCAGCAAAACTGTTTTCAGCTGTGCTAATATACTTGCACAAGGGTTTTCAAGGGATTTCTAAACATACATTAGCCTTCTAGTTAGCAAACACAATGTACCATTAGATCACTGGAGAGGTGGTTGTTGGAAATGGGCCTCTATATACCTATGTAGATATTACATTAAAAACCAGACGTTTGCAGCTAGAATAGTCATTTACCACATTAACAATGTATAATACTGATGTTCACAATTTCTTTAGGAACATTGTCTGTGGTTTTACATAGAGTTAGTGATCATGCAGATATTGCTCCATAAAACCTTACGAGCTTTACATTGCCACATTATGGCTCTCATAGACTTTTTTTTATCAGACTATTCACCACAGTAGACGTCAGCTCTGCTGCACTATAAAATGCACAATTTGTGCTCGGCTCTACTTTACAACTGCAGACTCCTGTGAGCTTCACCATTTTAATCATATAATGTTGCAGAAAGGAGAATCAATCCAAATATCTGTGGACGTTTTTGCAATGTCGTCAAATACCGGTTGCTCTGTACTTGGGCCAAGCGCTTCATCAACAGCCTTTGTGGCTTGCACACTGCTCCATTTTCAGCTCCCTGAAGAGGCTGCAGGTTCTAATATTGCAAAGTCTATGATTAAATATGACAAGTTCTTCAGATACAAAAATTCAGGGCAAAATAATAATGTTCTCTGTTCATTTCCTGCTTGTGTGATTCTGTTACAAAATTATTTGGGCTACGTTTCCGTTTGGACAGCGTTGCATGTTTTTTGGGATTTTTTTGCGGAAGGTATAAATGATGTAATTTGAAACATAGTTTAAACTTGTTTGATTAAAAACATTTAGCGTTTTTTAAGCTTTCATGGATGACAGTACACTGCAGGCTGCTCGATGCTGATCAGCCACAATTCCAATGTAACGCTCGCGACCAGTGTAGGGGCAGCAAGCAGGGTTATTGGACCACATGGGGGAAACTGGGCTTAGCCTTTAGTGGGAGGGGCTTAGCTAAGTGCCCGCTGTGGGGCGGACGCCAGGTACTAGTCCCAGGGCAGTGACCAGGGCAGTAATCTGGGAGTTTCAGTAAGGTGTGGTGCTGTGCTTTTGGTGCTGTCCTAACTTAAGATTGGACAGCACCACTGGTCTCAGCCACACTAACCACTATGGCTGGATATAGCCTGCGACACCCAGAGCTTCCGGTCCTGACATCTCCCCACATCACCAGCGCTTTACTGCTATTCTTCTTCTCCAGTTTTTAGCCTGTGTGACTCCTGTTCTGACCTTTTCTCAGTTTCCTCACTTCTTCTGAATTACAGTTTTGTCTCTTTTCTGCCCTCCTGGTTCTGACTCTGTGACTTGTCCAATCCTGCCATCTCGCTCCACCAGCCAGTGTCTACTCCAAAGACTCAACCCAGGGCCTCTGTGTAAAGCGGGCTTTACACGCTGCGACATCGCTAATGCGGAGTCGTTGGGGTCACGGATTTTGTGACGCACATCCGGCCGCATTAGCGATGCCGTTGCGTGTGACACCGATAAGCGATTTTGCATCATTGCAAAACAGTGCAAAATCGCTAATCGGCGACACGGGGGTCCATTCTCAATTATCGTTACTTCAGCAGTAACGAGGTTGTTCGTCGTTCCTGCGGCATCACACATCGCTGCGTGTGACGCCGCAGGAGCGAGGAAGCTCCCCTTACCTGCCTCCCGGCCGCTATGCGGAAGGAAGGAGGTGGGCGGGATGTTACGTCCCGCTCAGCTCCGCCCCTCCGCTGCTATTGGGCGGCGGTTCAGTGACGTTTCTGTGACGTCGCTGTGACGCCGCACGGACCGCCCCCTTAGAAAGGAGGCAGTTCGCCGGTCACAGCGACGTCGCCGGACAGGTAAGTATGTGTGACGGCTGTGGGCGATGTTGTGCGGCACGGGCAGCGATATGCCCGTGTCGCGCAACAGATGGGGGCGGGTACCCACACTAGCGATATCGGGACCGATATCGCAGTGTGTAAAGTAGCCTTAAGTCTACATATCTTTATAAGGATAAAGGGTGAAGACCAGAACTCCCCTGGATCTGAGAAAGTAGCTGCAACAAAACCTGTTCATGGCAGCCCTAAATTAATTAAACACGTGCCCACGTACAAAGCCTCATTACACATTTATCCTCAATGGACAAATGTATGTTTGGTTTCATACATCTTCTTGGTTCTGCACAGGTATAACACAGTGCCCTACCATTTCTGTGTATGTCCCTGATTTTATTTTGTAATATGAACCAGTATATGTCACGGGTGTGTCACGGGTGACAGACAGTCATGTGGTTTCCGGCCATAGAAGGTCACAGCGTTTGGCTGCGCAGAATGCTCACTGAGTTTCCATTGTTCCTGCTGCCAGTATTCATTGGTATAGGTAGCCTTCCTACTGGATTCATCTCTCTCCCTTTTGGACCCAGCAGGAGCTCGACTTCCATCCAGCTGCTGAGTATCATGATCATTCTCTTGGTGGTTAAATACCCTTCCTTCTTTGTACTGGTGCTGGTGATGCTATTCAGTTAATTCAAGCTTTGGTTGCAAGCAGGTGGCTTGTACTCCTTCTGTTGTATTGTTGCTGAAAACCTTGCTAAAGTTCTACCGGTGTCATCTGTAGATAGTAGTTCATGCATTTTCCCCCTGTCTATCCTCCTTGTATCTTCTATAGTTGCTTAGTGGGGTTGATGAAGAGCTCATCCCATCCATTCCCTATTTAGGGCTTAGCCCTAGGCATGCCTAGGATCAGATATCCGGCTTGGTGCGTAGGTGCGTAACCTATCTAGAGTGGTGAGGGACCTCAGGGACCAGCAGTAGGTTTGGTCAAGTGTCACCATCTTCCCCTTCTCTACGCATAGGGTTTCCCTTCCCTCCCCTTTCACCCCTTTCACCGTTTGCATAGTACTTCCCCATACCTAGCATGACAGTATAAGACTGAAATATTATATTGACCTAGAGTCAGGTATGCAGCTCAGCTCATAGGTGCAGAACCTATCTAGGGTGGTGACGGATCCCAGGGACCAGCGGTAGGTTTGGCCAGAGGTCACCATCTTCCCCTTCCCTACACATAAAGTTTCCCTTCCCTTTTGCGTTTCACTTGGTACTTCCCTGTACCTAGCGTGACAGTATAAGACTGAAATATATTGACCTAGGGTCAAGTATGCGGCTCGGCGGATAGGTGCGAAACCTGTCTAGGGTGATGAGGTACCTCAAGGACCAGTAATAGGTTTGGTCTGCGGTCACCATCTTTCCCTTCCTTACACACAGAGTTTCCCTTCCCTTTCGCCGTTCACTTGGTACTTCCCCGTACCTAGCGTGACAGTATAAGACTGAAACATTATATTGACCTAGGGTCAGGCATCCGGCTCGGCGCATAGGTGCGAAACCTATCTAGGGTGGTGAGGGACCCCAGGGACTAGGAGTAGGTTAGGTCTGCAGTCACAATCTTCCCCTTCCCTACATATAGGGTTTACCTTCCCTTTCACCCCCTTTACTGTTTGCATGGTACTTCCCCGTACCTAGCATGACAGTATAAGACTGAAATATTATATTGACCTAGGGTCAGGTATCCGACTCGGTGCATAGGTGCAGGACCTACCTAGGGTGGTGAGGGACCCCAGGGACCAGCAGTAGGTTTGGTCAGCAGTCACCATCTTCCCCTTCTCTACACACAGGGTTTCCCTTCCCTTTCGCCGTTCGCTTGGTACTTCCCCGTACCTCGCTTGACAGTATAAGACTGAAATATTATATTGTATGGAGCACCATCCGGTGGCACATAAAGTACCTATGGCTCGGTGTATAAGAAGTCATGGGTTCTCTACTAGTGACCAAACATCCTACTTTGCCTTGTGCACGGAGCTTTCGGCACAGCTACCGGAGAGTAACTACATGTCTTCAAAGAGTCTGGTCCACCATGGCCACCGAGTCTCGTAAAGTCATCCTCGACACCTCTTCTTGGGTTTTTATAGGATCCCTATACATTTATCAGGTTTATAATTACAGTCAACTACAAATCAAAATGAGAAGATACACAATAAGGTACGCCTAATACATATTCTTCTAATCAGGGCCGATTCCCATAAGGAAGACATACATTGAGCTCAATGCCAGATATATGGAGCACAAGCAGATCATTGTGACATTTGGAAAACGGCCCGACTCGATCATTTTGATCCTATCCAGGACTCGACATATCTACATAATGCAACCGTGATATCATAATGTGTAATGGCTTATAGATGAGATGTAAATGATAAACATGTGTGCGCACTGTCATAACCATCTAACGAGGCGCTGGAAACCTTCCCAATTCATGGTCTAATATTTGATCCTATCCATTTATTTATAGGTGTGCTGCCTTCAATCTGCTCTGGTGTCAGGGTCGGCCCAAGATAACCTACCAACGGTCTCTTATTTCTCTTCTGAAGAGCAGGATCTATAGACTTGTCTTATAAAATATAGAGCGATCGTAAAGAAAAAGTTTCCAAAACCAGTATATTAACCCCTTCACTGCAGTGGCGATTTTCTGTTTTTTTGTTTTATCCTCCCCTTCTTCCAATAGCCATATTTTTTTTATTATTTTTTCATCAATATAATCATATAAGGGCTTGTTTTTTGTGGGACCATTTTACCATATATTGTGTTGGAAAACGAGATAAAAAAGTCCAATTGCACAATTATTATTATTATTATTATTTTAATTTATTATTATTATTATTTATTATGTTCATTGTATTGTAAAATTGACCAGCCGACATGATTTTTTAGGTCAGTTCGAGTACGTAGATAGCAAAAATGTAGTTTTCTTGCAATTTAGATAGTGAAAAATAAAAAATCAGAAACTTGTCATATTTACATAAATTGCCAAAAGCCCCCAGTCCATCTTGTTCACCCTTCCTCCACCAATTATATATATTATCACTAAATCATCTATAACTGACAATGTTTTGTGTAGTGAGGAAATCATCCGCCCTGATATAAAGCTGTTATAGTATCTGCCATTACTACCTTTTGTGGTCGCATTCCACAGTCTGACCGCTCTAACTGTAAAGAACCCTTTCCTATTTAGCTGCCGGAATCGCTTTTCTTCCACTCGCAGTGAGTGCCCCCTGGTCCTTAGTATTGTCTTTGGAAGGAATAAGTCATGTGCCAGTCCTTTATATTGACCACACATGTATTAATACATATAAATGAGATCTCCTTTCATCATACGGGCGGCCTCCATTCCTTGTAATAATCTAGTTGCCGCCTTTGAACTGACTCTAAAGGTGGCTTTACACGCAGCGATATCGCTAGCGAGCGTACCTGCCTCCGACATTTGTGCGTCACGGGCAAATCGTTGCCCGTGGCGCACAAAATCGTTAGGAGCCGTCACACGCACTTACCTGCCTAGCAACGTCGCTGTGACCGGCGAACCGCCTCGAAAGGAGGTGGTTCGTGCGGTGTCACAGCGGCGTCACTAAACGGCCACCCAATAGAAGCGGAGGGGCGGAGATGAGCTGCCGGAACATCCCGCCCACCTCCTTCCTTCCTCGTTGCCGGCGGCCGCAGGTAAGCTGCAGTTCGTCGTTCCTGCGGTGTCACACGTAGCGATGTGTGCTGCCTCGGGAACGACGAACAACCTGCGCCCTCAACAATCAACGATTTTTTTAAACGAACGACGTGTCAACGATCAACGATAAGGTGAGTATTTTTGATCGTTAACGGTCGTTCCTTGCTGTCACACGCAACGACGTTGCTAACGAGGCCGGATGTGCGTCATGGAATCCGTGACCCCGGCGATATATCGTTAGATACGTCGCTGCGTGTAACGGGGCCTTTACTTCTGAATATCCTTTTTAAAATGTGAAGTCCAAAACTGGATCCCATATTCCAGATGTGGCCTTACAAGTGATTTATAGAGGGGTAACAATATGCTGAGATCACGGGATCTCTCTTTATATACCCTAAAATCTTGTTTGCTTTTGCAGCTGCTGCCTGACATTGAGTGCTGCTGCTCAGCTTATTTGTTGCAACCAGAATCCCCCAGTCCTTCTCCTGTTCTGTAGTCCCGAGCTTACTTCCATTTAATGTAAACACAGCTCTAGGATTACTCCGTCCTAGGTGCATTACTCTGCATTTATCAACATTAACCCCTTCACGACTGGTCGATTTTGCACTTTCCGGTTTTTTTTTTTCCCGCCATTCTTTTTCCGAGAGACGTAACTTTTTTATTTTTCAGTCAATATGATCATATGAGGGCTTGTTTTTTGTGGAACGAGTTGTACTTTTAAATGAAACCAAAAGTTTTTCCATATAGTGTACAGGAAAACGGCAAACAAACTCCAAATGCAGAAAAATTGAAAAAAAAAAGTGTGATTGCACTATTGTTTTTGAGATAGTTTATTCACAGTGTTGGCTATATGGTAAAACTGATGTCACTCAGGTCGGTGTGAGTTCGTTGATACCAAACATATATAGGTTTACTTTTATCTAAGGGGTTAAAAAAAATCAGAAGTTTGTCCAAAAAAAGTAGCGTAAGTTTTGCACCATTTTCCACGACCCATAGCATTCTCATTTTTCGAGATCTATGGCTCAGTGACAGCTTATTGTTTGCATCTCGAGTTGACGTTTTTATTTATACCATTTTTGTGCAGATGCTACATTTTGATCGCCTGTTATTGCATTTTGCGCAAAATTTGTGGTGACCAAAAAACGTCATTTTGGTGTTTGTAATTTTTTTTGCTGCTACACCGTGTACCGATCAGATTAATTGATTTTATATTTTGATAGATCGGGTGTTTCTGAATGCGGCGATACCAAATGTGTGTATATTTTTTATTTATTAAACCCTTTATTTTCAATGGGGCGAAAGGGGGGTGATTTGAACTTTTAGATTTTTTATTTTTTTTATTTTTTAAAACTTTTTTTTAACTTTTTTTTTTTTTACTTGGTCCCCTAGGAGACTATAAGGATCAGCAGTCTGATCGCTCATTCATTTCTCCCGATCAAAGCACCATTTCTCAGACCGGGAAATATGATCATCTCCTGTAACAGCCAGTACTTGGCTGTTTGTTTACAGTTACTTAATCATGTAAGCACAGGAGTTATCACATGACCCTGTGCTACCATGGCAACCACCGGAAGTCATGTGATCACGTCACGTGACTTCCGGTATCGGCCTGTAAGTAAATTTTCAGCACGATTGAAGTTATAATGGCGCTGTCACTTATTGACAGGCCATTTAAGGGATTAAAAGGCATGGGTGGTTAACGATTCCACTCGTACCTGGCAGGTAAACATGTCAACTGTAGAAATCAGCTGAGATGTGCGCTGATCTCCCCCGGCTGCCAGCAGCAGCCGGGGTACATTAACACTGTAACTGCTAGGACGTAATTTTACTGCCCGAGGTCATTAAGGGGTTAAATCTCATTTGCCAAGTATCTGCCCATTCTGACATCTTATCCAGATCTTTTTGTAATATTGTACCATCAAGGTCAGTTTCTAATATCCGACATAGTTTGGTGTTGTCAGCACAGACTGACACTTTACTATCGATCCCATCCACAAGGTCATTAATAATGACTTTTTTAAAAAAAAATGGTCCTAGTATAGATCCCTGCGGTCCCATAGTGGTCCCTGTACAGATCCCTGCGGTCTGTAATGATCCCAGTACCGATCCCAGCAGTCCTCACTGCTCCCAGTACAGATCCCAGTGGTCCCAACTGCTCCCAGTACATATCCTAGCGGTCCCCACTGTTTCCAGTACAGATCCCAGCGGTCCCCACTGCTCCCAGTACAGATCCCAGCCATCCCCACTGCTCACAGTACAGATCCCAGCGGTCCACACAGCTCCCAGTACAGATCACAGTGGTCCCCAATGCTCACAGTACAGATTCCTGTGGTCCCCACTGCTCCCAGTACAGATCCCAGCGGTCCCCACTGCTCCCAGTACAGATCCCAGAGGTCCCCACTGCTCCCAGTACAGATCCCAGAGGTCCCCACTGCTCCCAGTACAGATCCCAGCAGTCCCCAATGCTCACAGTACAGATCCCAGCAGTCGCCAATGCTCCCAGTACAGATTCCTGTGGACTCCACTGTTCCCAGTATAGTTCTCTCCGCTCCCCACTGCTGACTATAGCCCATTTAGAGAATGTTCCATTTATGACTACTCTTTGTTTCCTATCTTTTAGCCAATTCCTTATGTGGCGCCCTGGACAAGCCAGGGCGTCACAGGTACTACAACAACACACCCCACACCCCGGCTAGGCACACCGAAGTCAAACAAAAATCCTTGTTGCCTCCCTCCAGGGGCTGATGTCCACACCAGGGGGTGGGCCAGGTGGTTGGCCCCGCTCACCGAGGAGTTCACAGTCCTGGAGGCGGGAAAAGGAGTCAGTGAGTTAGTTGAGTTGAGTGTTGAGAGGAGTTGAGGAGAGAGGTGAAGTGGCAGTAGAGGAGACTGAAGGCGTCTGGGTGTGTGGCCCGGACGGAACAGCAAGGTTGGCAGACGGTGGTGACCGTCTGCAGGAGAGGCTGATTGGAGCAAACCGTAAGGACCGGGGACGGGCGGTGGCCCGACAGTACCAGATCGGGGGGCAAAGAGAGGCCAGCACCATTCGGCAGGGCTTACGGACCCCGACCAGGCTAGGAGTCGCCGTAAAACTGGTCAAATCCATTAGCGAAGGGAACCTCCGGGGTTTCTCAGCAGTCAAGACCCGATTGAAGGCAACAGCTCAAACCGTAAAGGGAAACACAGTCACCGCCAAGGCTACAGTTCCCAGGGCCAGAGCCTGCGGGCAAAAGGGGCTCCTTCAGCATCCATCCAAGCTGGGGAGCGGGTTACCGGTGGGAAGCCATTGGAACCGTAAACACAACACAGGTGTAGGGAAAGGCAGTCACCACCAACCTACCGGGAGAGCTACTGCAGCCGTCTGTGGGACCCATCCTTCCAGCCGTTTGTTTTACCGGAGACTTTGCATTCATCATTGGCTGAGTGAGTACCACCGTGCCATGCGGCACAGCGCTGCCCCCGCGACCCTGCACCTCACCAGGCCCCGTAACCCGCCTGCCATCCATCCCTACCCCTCACCGGGCCTCGGGACTACCAACCCCCCTACCCACGGAGGGGAGAACCAACATCCAAGCTGCTCCCTGTCATCGCTCCCGGGATCCCCGTCCAGAGCAGTTGTGGTGTCACAACCTCAACACAACCGTGGGTGGCGTCACGGACAATATCCCTAAACCAAACCACCCCCCTTTCACTCACGGGCGAGGAACGCCGCTCGAGTCCCCGGGATCCGGCCCACCGCTCGAGACACCGACCGAGCGAGCAGCAGCAGCAGCAGCCAGACCCGAGCAGTGGGTGAGCGCAGCGTCCCCTCCTCCACCCGCGACACTTACTCATTTGCATATAGTTTCCCCTAGTCCCGGCTTCTGGAGCTTTATTATAAGACTGTTATTTTTTTTAAGATTTTGTTGCAATTTTCTGAGATCCATAATGTTTTTATTTTTCAGGGTCTGGGGCTCAGTGATAGTTCATTTTTTGTGCCCTGAATGACATTTTCACTAATACCATTTTTGAGTAGATGGGATGTTTTGATCGCCTCTTATTGTATTCAGGCCCCGAAAATGTTATTTTGATTTTTTTTTTCTCACATTGTTTACCGATTGGATTAATTTATTTCATATTTTGATAGATTGGACATTTTTGAAGGCAGCGATACCAAATATCTGTTTTTCTAAGTTATTTTATTTTCCATGGGGCAAAATGTTTTGAACTTTTGTGGGTGTTTTTTTTTTCAAATTTCTAAACCCTTTTTTTACGCTCTTTTTGTATTTAAAGGGGTGGTTCACCCATATTTTTTATTGTCTAGTTCGGTATTATATTGAGAAACAATGTTTCTCTGAAATACCTTGTGTTGGCAATAGTGCCTGTGAGAGGAGCTATTGCAGACCGCTGCTCCCGCTCCAGTGACGTCACGTCAAGTTCCGCACACATCACATCCCTGCGGCCGGATGCAGTCTTCCTGACTCACTGAGCTGTGGGCGGTGTTTCACCGTTTGTCACAGCACAGCGCGTCTGCTGCTTGCAGTGTTCTGCTGTGAGGGAGGAGGGAGCAGGGAGCAGATGGGCTATGACAGCGGTGAAACACAGCTCACAGCTGAGTGAGTCAGGAAGACTGCAGCCGGCCACAGGGATGTGACGTGTGCGGCACTTGACGTGACGTCACCAGAATGGGGAACAGCGGTCTGCAATAGCGCCTTCCACAGGCACTATTGCCAACACAAGGTATTTGAGAGAAACATTGTTACTCAATATAATATCTAACTAGACAATAAAAAATATGGGTGAACCACCCTTTTAACAAAATCCTTATGGGACTTTAAGTTACGATAAATAGCTTGTGCTGTACAGGGAAGTGGATCAGTGTCAGCCCCGCTCTGCACAGCAGATATGATGACTTCCTATGAATGTCGCTCGCAGTCAACATTCACAGGAAGTCCATCAAATGGTCATCAACTAATGCCCAGCTGTCATGACAAGCCATCAGTGCCCCAATGTGGAACAATAAACATGAACAATGAACAAAAAGAGGTCGCCTTGCCGTTGGCAGTTGGGCTCACATAAAACTGGCCATTCTTGTGTGCTAAGTATCTCAATTTTTACATTTTTTTTATAGCCGTATTGCATGTCTATATTCCTATATTTAGTGTTCCACATATCTTAGCACTACAAAGGTCAACTGTCTCATTTTTGTTACTATGTTTCATGTTCAGTTTGCACCTGTTCACATTAAAAAGGTGGGAGGTGCCATCAGTCTTTTTCTTAGATTGCAGGGTCATGCCTTCTGATTAAGCTCCTGCTTTTCAGCTTTAGGATATTTTAATTCTACATTTGCAGGTTCCTGTCCACCCATAAATTGTAGGGTTTTTTTTAACCCAAAGAGAGTTTGAGTTTAACCCCATTAGTTTGATAGGGACCTAACAATAAGAGGTCGCCTTGCCATTGGCTGTTGGGCTCACATAAAATCTGGCCATTTTTGTGTGCTATGTATCTCAATGTTTACATGTTTTTCATAGCAGTAATGCATGTCTATTAGTGATGAGCGAGCATGCTTGTCACTACTCGGTACTCGCACGAGTATCACTGTACTCGGGCTGCTCGGCGGGGACCGAGTAATCTCGCGATACTCGTGCTTTACTCGTGGTCTTCATTTCTGCATGTTGGCGCTCTTTTGAGAGCCAGCCCTCATGCAGGGATTGGCTGGCAGACCACTGCAATGCCACAGCCCTGTTAGTTGTGGAATTGCAGTGATTGGCCGGCCTGCACAGCGTCACCGAGCCTTTATATCGGCCGGCGCGCTGTGCTCTGCTCACAGCTATTCTGACAGTGAGTGTAGGGAGAGTGTCGCTGATTCAGGGAAAGCTTTGCGGCCCTTTATAGCTTTTTCAGTTGCAGGGCTGCAAACAGTGTGACCAAAAGTCCTTCTCAGGACTATTCTAGTTGTATACAGGCAGGCAGGGTATAGCCAGGTCGGAGTACAGTAGCAGAGTCCTTCTCAGGACTATTGTTGCTATATACAGGCAGGGTATAGCCAGGTCTGAATACAGGCTAGTGACCAAAAGAGTCCTTGTCAGGACTATTGTAGCAGTATACAGGCAGGCAGGCAGGCAGGGTAGTGGTGACCGTATACCAGCCTTCATATCTGGGGCTGGTGTACACAGTGTAAAACAGTCCAGATAGTGTCTGACTTGTCTGTACTGTAATTGTCGCTCCCCAAAAAAACCTGTTAGTAGGTTATTATTGCGTCCGTGCTTGGTTTTTAAAACCGCACGTGTGTGCCTGTTGGTGGCAGCGTACAGGTGCACTGGTGTGCGTTTACCAAACTATTATATAACGCACAAGTGTAGTGTATAATACACGTCAGTCAGCAGTGGCTGATAGTGTCAGAGTTCTTAATTTTTGCTCCTAAAACCTGTGTTAGGTTATTATTGCGTCCGTGCTTGGTTTTTAAAACCGCACGTGTGTGCCTGTTGGTGGCAGCGTACAGGTGCACTGGTGTGCGTTTACCAAACTATTATATAACGCACAAGTGTAGTGTATAATACACGTCAGTCAGCAGTGGCTGATAGTGTCAGAGTTCTTAATTTTTGCTCCTAAAACCTGTGTTAGGTTATTATTGCGTCCGTGCTTGGTTTTTAAAACCGCACGTGTGTGCCTGTTGGTGGCAGCGTACAGGTGCACTGGTGTGCGTTTACCAAACTATTATATAACGCACAAGTGTAGTGTATAATACACGTCAGTCAGCAGTGGCTGATAGTGTCAGAGTTCTTAATTTTTGCTCCTAAAACCTGTGTTAGGTTATTATTGCGTCCGTGCTTGGTTTTTAAAACCGCACGTGTGTGCCTGTTGGTGGCAGCGTACAGGTGCACTGGTGTGCGTTTACCAAACTATTATATAACGCACAAGTGTAGTGTATAATACACGTCAGTCAGCAGTGGCTGATAGTGTCAGAGTTCTTAATTTTTGCTCCTAAAACCTGTGTTAGGTTATTATTGCGTCCGTGCTTGGTTTTTAAAACCGCACGTGTGTGCCTGTTGGTGGCAGCGTACAGGTGCACTGGTGTGCAATTTCCAGAAACTTTGATATAACGCACAAGTAGTGAATATACACGTCAGCAGTGCACAGCATTGCAAAATGCGCAAGGGCATTGGCAAGGAACAAGGAAGTGGACGTGATGGTGGTGCAGGCAGAGGCCGAGGTCGTGGGCAAGCTCTAATTTCGCCACAACAAAGGGCCACATCTAGTCGCTCGCACGTCCTGTCCCAAATTCTTGGGGACCGCAGCAGTACACCGCTCTTGAACCAAGACCAGTGTCAACAGGTTGTTAGTTGGATAGCGGATAATGCTTCCAGTCAGATTGGCACCACCACAAACACTCTGTCTTCCACACGGTCAAGTGTCAGTAGCCGTGATACTGCACCGCACATTTCTGAACCTGATCCTCCTTCCTACCACCAGGCTGAGTACACGTCCTCCTCGGACATTAATGATCCCACACTTGGACACTCGGAAGAGCTGTTCACGTTTCCATTCACACATTCTGGCCTCTCGCCAGCTCATATTGAAGTGGGTCATGAGGAGATCGTCTGTACAGATAGCCAAATATTTGAGCAGCCACGTTCTCACGAAGTTGGCAACGTGTCTCAACAAGTGGTGGACGATGATGAGACACAATTGTCAGCAAGTCAGGAGGAGGAGCAGGGTGCGGAAGAGGAAGACGACGTGGTGGATGATCCAGTAACTGACCCAACCTGGCAGGAGGATATGCAGAGCGAGGACAGCAGTGCACAGGGGGAGGGAGGCGTAGCATCACAACAGGCAGTAAGAAGCAGGGTGGTGGTCCCAGGCAGAAGTCAGGCAACCGTTCCCCGTAACAACACGACGACACAAGGTGCCTGTACAAATGTTAGGTCTTCACGAGTCTGGCAGTTTTTTAAGTTGGATCCAGATGATTCAAAAAAGGCCATTTGCAACACCTGCCGTGCCAGCATCAGCAGGGGTACCAAAACTAGCAGCCTGACCACCACCAGCATGATCAGGCACATGTCAGCCAAGCACCCGACTTTGTGGGAAGTACAACAGAGTCGAGGAGCAGTGCTTGCTGATGTCACTGCTACGTCTTCGCTGGTTGTGCATGCGAGCCAATCCTCTGTCCATGCTGCCTGCGAACAAGCCTCCTCCACTCCTGCACCTGCAGTTGCCTACGCAGAAAGAACACCATCATCAAGCACGTCCTTGTCCCAGCGCAGCGTTCAGTTATCCATTCAGCAAACCTTTGAACGCAGGCGCAAATACACTGCCAACACCCCACATGCCACAGTTCTAAATGCTAACATTTCGCGACTGCTTGCGCTGGAAATGTTGCCTTTTAGGCTGGTGGAGACAGAAGCATTCCGTGACCTGATGGCGGCAGCTGTCCCACGTTACTCGGTCCCCAGCCGCCACTATTTCTCCCGGTGTGCCGTCCCCGCGTTGCATAACCACGTGTCACAAAACATCACACGTGCCCTGAACAACGCTGTTTCACCCAAAGTCCACCTAACCACAGACACGTGGACAAGTGCTTGTGGGCAAGGCCGCTACATCTCGTTGACGGCACACTGGGTTAATATTGTGGAAGCTGGGACCCAGTCTGAGCGAGGGACGGAACACGTCCTTCCCACACCAAGGTTTGCAGGCCCTACCTCAGTCAGTGTTTCACCCACACTCTACAGCTCCGGAATGTCATGCTCTTCAGCCTCCTCCTCCTCCTGCGCATCCTCATCCACTGTGCCCTCCACACCAGTCACAAGCTGGAAGCACTGCAGCACTGCCTCGGCGAAGCGGCAACAGGCTGTGCTGAAGCTAATCTGCATAGGTGACAAACCCCACAATGCAGAAGAGCTGTGGACAGCTCTGAAACAGCAGGCAGATCACTGGCTCACACCTCTGAACCTAAAGCCAGGAAAGGTCGTTTGTGACAATGGCCGGAACCTGGTGGCGGCTTTGAGGCGAGGCCAGCTGACACATGTTCCATGCGTGGCCCATGTGCTCAACCTCGTGGTTCAGCGGTTTATAAAGTCATACCCAGAGCTGTCTGATCTGCTGGTAAAAGTTCGCCGCCTGTCTGCACATTTTCGAAAGTCACCTACTGCTTCAGCCGGCCTTGCCGGCTTTCAGCGCCGTTTGCATCTTCCGGCTCACAGACTGGTGTGTGATGTCCCCACGCGTTGGAATTCAACTCTGCACATGTTGGTCAGGATATGTGAGCAGAAGAGGGCAGTTGTTGAGTACCTGCATCACCTAAGCCGTCGGGAAATGGGTCAAACTCCACACATAACACCTGAGGAGTGGAGATGGATGTCAGACCTATGTACCATCCTCCAAAACTTTGAGGACTCCACCAAGATGGTGAGTGGTGATGACGCCATTATTAGCGTCACCATACCGCTACTCTGCCTTCTAAAACGGTCCCTTTTGAAAAACAAACATGATGCATTGCAGGCGGAGCGCGATGAGTTGCAGCAAGAAACAGTAGTGGGTGTGGGTGATAACACACAGCCCAGCCTCGTCTCATCACAACGTGCAGTGGAGGACTATGACGAGGAGGAGGATGAAGACATGGAGCAACTCTCCGGCCAAATTGAGGATATGACATGCACACCAGTCATATCCTCGATTCAGCGTGGCTGGCCAGAGGACAGGGTAGATGAGGAGGAGGAGGAGGAGGAGGAGGAGGAGGACAGCATGTTCAGTCATCTTGTTGGTCAGGCTACTGAAGTCCTGGCTGTTAAGAGTCTGGCGCACATGGCTGACTTTATGGTAAGCTGCCTGTCTCGTGACCCTCGCGTTAAGAACATCTTGGCCGACAATCATTACTGGTTGGTAACACTGTTAGACCCACGCTACAAGGAGAACTTTTTGTCTCTTATTCCCGTGGATGAGAGGTCAACCAAAATGCAGCAGTTTCGGAAGGCCATACTCACGGAAGTAGGCAAAGCATTCCCCTCACAAAACGCTAGCGGCATAGGTCAGGAATCAGTGGACAACCGAGGCGTACAGCCGAGAGAGGCACAAGTCCAATCCGCCAGAGGTAGGGGAACAGTCTTTAAGATGTGGGACAGTTTTCTCAGCCCCTCACGTACCACAGCCCCTGAGGTGCGGGGTAGTGCCACAAGAAATCCTAAGTTTGCCCAGATGCTGAAGGAGTACCTTGCAGATCGAACAACTGTACTCCGACATTCCTCTGTGCCTTACAATTATTGGGTATCCAAGCTGGACACGTGGCATGAATTGGCTCTCTACGCCTTGGAAGTCCTGGCCTGCCCTGCTGCTAGCGTTTTGTCAGAGCGTGTTTTTAGTGCCGCAGGTGGAATCATTACAGATAAACGCACCCGCCTGTCAACTGAAAATGCTGACAGGCTGACTCTGATAAAGATGAACAAGGGTTGGATTGGGCCAGACTTCACCACACCACCAGCAAATGAGAGCGGAATTTAAAGTTTGCCATGTACCTCCACTCACCCATGGGTACACTTCTCGACTTTGGATAATCGCTGGACTGCTCCTCCTTCTCCTCATGCGCCATCATGATGACCGTTACAATAGTTAGGTCTTTGTTTCAGGTATACCCCCAGTGGTAAATTTTTTCGCCCATTCTTTGCAGAATGGACATTACAACGACAGGAGACCCGCTCCTTTGCAATGGGAACAATGTTTTGAGGCCCTCATGCACGTCTCTACCCAGGGACAACGTGTAGCCTCCCAATTTTTGGCTGCCCTGCCTAAGGGCTATACTGAAATACACCCACTTCCTTAAAATGGACACTTAATGTTTTGAGGCCCTCATGCACGTCTCTACCCAGGGACAATGTGGAGCCTCCCAATTTTTGGCTGCCCTGCCTAAGGGCTATACTGAAATACACCCACTTCCTTAAAATGGACACTTAATGTTTTGAGGCCCTCATGCACGTCTCTACCCAGGGACAATGTGGAGCCTCCCAATTTTTGGCTGCCCTGCCTAAGGGCTATACTGAAATACACCCACTTCCTTAAAATGGACACTTAATGTTTTGAGGCCCTCATGCACGTCTCTACCCAGGGACAACGTGTAGCCTCCCAATTTTTGGCTGCCCTGCCTAAGGGCTATACTGAAATACACCCACTTCCTTAAAATGGACACTTAATGTTTTGAGGCCCTCATGCACGTCTCTACCCAGGGACAATGTGGAGCCTCCCAATTTTTGGCTGCCCTGGCAAAGGGCTATACTGAAATAGACCCACTTCCTTACAATGGGCACTTCAGGTTTAAAGGCCATCATGCACGTCTCTATCCAGGGACAATGTGGAGCCTCCCAATTTTTGGCTGCCCTGCCTAAGGGCTATACTGAAATACACCCACTTCCTTAAAATGGACACTTAATGTTTTGAGGCCCTCATGCACGTCTCTACCCAGGGACAATGTGGAGCCTCCCAATTTTTGGCTGCCCTGCCTAAGGGCTATACTGAAATACACCCACTTCCTTAAAATGGACACTTAATGTTTTGAGGCCCTCATGCACGTCTCTACCCAGGGACAATGTGGAGCCTCCCAATTTTTGGCTGCCCTGGCAAAGGGCTATACTGAAATAGACCCACTTCCTTACAATGGGCACTTCAGGTTTAAAGGCCATCATGCACGTCTCTACCCAGGGACAATGTGGAGCCTCCCAATTTTTGGCTGCCCTGCCTAAGGGCTATACTATAATACACCCACTTCCTGACAATGGACACTTAATGTTTTGAGGCCCTCATGCACGTCTGTATGCAGGGGCATTGGTGAACCTCACAATTTAGGACTGCCCTGGCAAAGGAAAATACTACAAAGACTCACTTCCTCAAAATGGGCACATTAGACTCAAGAGGCCTTCATGTACGTCTCTTCTCAGGGACATCGGAGTGCCACACAATGTTTTCACGTAAAATCTTTCATGTATTGATCTCAAAAAGTAACATACACCAGATCTATCTCACTATTGGGTATGTGCCCTTAACATTTCCGCCATGAAAAATCATTTTGGGGTCATTTTGGAAGGTTTTCTGGTGAGTCCGTAAAAATGGCGTAAAACGCGGACAAAATTGTTCACAGCTGTGACTTTTGAGTGATAAATGCTTCAAGGGGTCTTCCCCATGCTGTTGCCATGTCATTTGAGCACTCTTCTGAGACTTTTGTGACATTTTTAGGGTTTCTCCATGCTGCCGGGAGGTCATTTCACAAAAATACTCGGGTCTCCCATAGGATAACATTGGGCTCGTTGCTCGGGCCGAGTACACGAGTATCTTGGGAGGCTCGGCCCGAGCTTCGAGCACCCGAGCTTTTTAGTACTCGCTCATCACTAATGTCTATATTCCCATGTTCATTGTTCCACATATCCAGTTAGCACTACAGAGTGCAACTGTCTCCTTTATGTTACTATTTTTCATCTTCAGTTTGCACCTGTTCGCATTAGAATGGTAGGATATTTTTATTTTATTTTTAATTTAAATAGCAGAAAAAAATTCAAGAAATTGTAAAAAATAATAAAAAATAATAGTTTGCATTACCATTTTCTAAGAACAGTAATGGTTTTATTTTTTTCTTCAACAGACCTGTGTGAGTGCTTGTTTTTTGTGTGAAGATCTTACACTTTTATTGATATCGTTCTGGGTACAGATATTATTTTTAAAACTTTTATTGAGGTTGAAGGACTAAAAAATGGCAATTCTGACATTTTTCATGATTTTTCACTATATTGTACAGATTAAACTATTGGTAGATTTTATCAGCACTGTGATGCCAAAAAATATCTCTACATTTTTAGTTGGGGGAAGGTGGGTGATGAAATCTTTTACATATTTTTAAAAAATAAAACATTAAAACATTTTTTTTTATTTTTACTTGATCTTTGGTTGATCTCTGGTTGTTGGTCGGTTTCCCCCTTGGTTGGACCACAGCCTGTTTTGTGTTGGTCCAACTGGTGAAGGATTTCTTGTCTTTCTTGTTTATACTTTGCCTTCCTGTTTGACTTCTATTTAGGTACATGCACTTACTCGGTTGGTTTGCCCAATCCCATTTTGGAAGGGTCTCTTTATACTCACTACTCACATTACTCAGTGCTGGTTATATCCCCGTGACAATGTTAGGGTTCAGTCATAACAGCCTGGTAGAGGACTTCACATTTATATCATTAGACTACTTGTTTTATACAGTGTAATTACAGGATATAGAGAAACTCGCATTCTGCTATGAAGCCCAGCCACTGGCTGAGCTTCATAGAAGCACCAAAATGACAGGCATTGGGGTGAAAAGCCATAAAACATATAGTACTGTTACTTTCTTGTAAGTGTTTATATCACCTTGGTGCAAGTTTCCCAGCTACACTGCTCAGTTGCTCAGTACTACTATATAATGTCCTCCATGCTGCTGCTATATCTGAACGTCTGCTAAATAGAGATAGTGTCATGCAATGTTCGACTCTGCTGGCACCGTTTCATGAGACTCTGTTCACATTACAGAGTCTGACAAGCAACCTGAGGATTCTGGAGTGTTCAGTCTGACCCGGGCGTCGGCTGATTCAGGTTCACTGGTCTTCAGCTCTGCAGGAGATAATTCCTGCAGATCTAAGTGCTCAGGTTGATGATTGCCACGTGTAATTCGCTATTAATACCCCGCCTTTCTTCCTGAATGTGCTGATGATAGCTTCAGCTTTAGCTCTAGCGATCCCGGTCTTGGTGCTTCTCCTGTGTATGGTGATCCATGCTGCGCTTCTGAGTAGTGTGTATATTCCCCTGTTGTGCATTACTTCCTCCCCTTTTGTGTTGCCCCCAGTACACATATTGTCTTTCCTGTGTGTTTTGAGTGCTGTGTGTACAAGTTTCCATTCTCCTCCATTCTCCCTTGTCCGTGTCATTTTGTGGGGTTTTGTCTTTGTGTTTTCTGGCCTGCCCCGAGGTTGTGGGACATGAGGAGTAAGATCAGGGCTTGGACAGGAGTTAGGGTCACACTGGGGGCTCGGACCTGGCTACCATCAAGCCTACCTCTGAGATAAAGGACAGCGCAGGGTCTCGAGTCTGAGGGCCAGCCTAAGGGCCCCTGTTCTGTCTTCCCATACCCCGTGATAAAGAGGAGTACAGGAATCCCTCATATCTCTGTGTTCTGTGTATGGGAGACATCAAAGCAGCTCATTTCCACCCAGACTTTGAGAGACAAATAATAATAATAATAGATAGAGCCTGCAAAGGGGAAAATTGGTAAAAAAAAAAATGCAGGATACAAGTCCTATGACGCCTAGAAATAGGTTTATTCCTCATGTACACACAGATACACACTCGACAGCATACTTTGAAAAGTCACCTGAAATTACAATTTTTACGATCTGTCACAAGTAACTAAAAAATGGTGAAATCAAAATAATAAACGCGGCTCATTGAATGAAACACTTTAATTGCGCGAGCGTGGAGTCAATGAATTAATCCTATAAGGAGATTGCTCTAACACTGCATTGACTACAACGTCAAAATGAAACAAAAATATATATATATATATATATAAAAGGTTCATTGGATTTAATTATTTTCCAACGTCCCTGCACACAAGGTTATTAAATTTCCAAAGTCTTTGGGGCAGTGTCCAAATATATCAGCAGCACTTTCATGGTTTGCTAAAACAAATTTAGAATAACAAACCTAAAACCTAACCAGTGTCGCGCAGACGCTGCCAAGAAAGTGCAATATTGAACCGTCCTCGTAACCAGACGGATCGGTTTGCTTCGATACATTCCGCTCCAGCTGCTCGATACTGTGTGAGGAATGTAACTTGTATTCTTTCGCTTCCTTAGGTCACCGTCAGATGTTCAAATTACTGATGTGAAATCTTTTAATCCTTCCTTTTATGTGTACGGGAGGATAGTTGGCCGGAAGATGATGTAGCGGTTGTATTTCTTCCTCTCAATGACTTACGGTAGTAAGATAATAGTGACGGCCGGGGGAAGCTATTGGCTTGGGTTTTGCCTGGATGGAAAACTACTTAGCGCTCCGGCATATTGTTGAAATGACAGAAGTGATATTGTCACCTAAAGAAATGAGAAGAAAAAAAAATCTTGCCAAGTGAACAATGTACGAGCCATAGTCGGAGCTTCAACTACGTCATACTGTGTTCAGGTCCAGACTCATTCGGTGTCATGGCGGCGTCAGGCTCTGTTCACAATGCAGAGCCTGGTAGGCAACCTGATGTGTCCTAGTTGTTCAGCCAGAGCTGGGCATCGGCTGTTTTAGGTGCTCTGTTTCTCAGTCCTGCAGTGGTTAATTCCTGCTGATCTGGGGAACTCTGCTTGGAACTCAGGTTGCCAATTATAGTCATCTACTTCCTATACAAGATCCTGGATCTTAATACTCAGCGCTGACTATAGCTTCAGCATAAGCTCCGGTGATTCCGGTCTTGTTGGTAAACCTGTTTATGGTGATCTTTGTTGCGAAATTGAGTGGTGTGAAAGTTCCCCGTTGTGCATTACTTCCTCCCCTTTTTCATTGTTCTCCAGTACACATATTGTCTCTCCTGTGTGTTTTAAGTACTGTGTGTATGAGTTTCTGTTCTCCCTTGTCCGTGTCATTTTGTGAGTTTTTTTTATTGTATTTTCTGACCCATCCCAAGTGTGTGGGGAGTAAAGCAAGCTTTACACGCTGCGATATCAATACCGATATTGCTAGCGTGCGTACCCGCCCCCATCGTTTGTGCAACACGGGCAAATCGCTGCCCGTCGCGCACAAAATCGCGCACCCCCGTCACACGGACACTGTCCTGCGATGTCGCTCTGGCCAGCAATCCGCCTCCTTTCTAAGGGGGCTGGTCGTGCGGTGTCACAGCGACGTCACACGGCAGGCATCCACTAGAAGCGGAGAGGTGGAGATGAGCGGGACATAAACATCCCGCCCACCTCTTCCTTCCGCATTGCCGGTGGAGGCAGGTAAGGAGATGTGTGCTGCCGCAGGAACGAGGAACAACATCATTAATTAAAAGAGAACGATTTTTTGTTTTAGGATGACCTCTCCGCGGCAAATGATTTTGGCCACTTTTGCGATCGTTTTAGGTCGCACAAAAGTGTCACATGCTGCGATATCGTTAATGACGCCGGGTGTGCGTCACTAACGACATGACCCCGACGATAAATCATTAATGATATCGTAGCGTGTAAAGCCCCCTTTAGATCAGGGCTCGGACAGGATTTAATGTCACGTTGGGAGCTCGGACCTAGATACCATCAAGTCTATCTTCAAGATAAGAGACAGCACAGGGTCTCAAGTCTTAGGGCCAGCCTAGGAGCGCCTATCTTGTCATTACATACCCCATGATATACACTTAACATTGGCATTTTCCAGTTCTAAATTAAAGTCTTCTGTGCAATAATATTATACATCATGGACCTTGCCGGTATTCGGCGTATGTGCTGGTACAAAAAACCTGTCACCTGAGGCTTGCCACAATTATAGATCTCGATATTTGTTATATAGTGGCATTATACAATCATGGCTGAAAGTGTTGGCACCCTTGAAATTGTTCCACAAAATGAAGTTTTTCTACAAGAAATTATTGCAAATACACTTTTTAGTATATACATGTTTATTTCCTTTGTGTATTGAAACTGCACAATAAAAATCAGAAAAAAGGGCAAATTTAACATAATTTCACTCAAAACGCCAAATATGGGCTGGACAGAATTGTTGACACTTTCCAAAATTGTGGTGAAACAACTTTGTTTGAAGAATATCATGCTCATTCAAACTTAACTGTGACAAGTAACAGGAGTGGGCAATATGAAAATCCAACCTGAAACCAGATAAAAAGAGAAGTTGACTCAATCTTTGCATTCTGTGTATGTGTGTGCCACACTAGGCATGGGGAACAGGAAGAGGAAGAGAGAATTGTCTGAGGACTTGAGAACCAAAATTGTTCAAAAATCCATAATCTCAAGATTACAAGTCCATCTCCAGAGATCTTGCTGTTTCTTTGTCCATGTTATGCAACATAATCAAGAGGTTTACAACCCATGGCACTGCAGCCAATCTCCCTGGACGTGAACAACAGAGAAAAATTGATGAAAGGTTGCAACACAGGATAGTCTGGATGGCGGATAAGCCCATATCATGTTCCAAAGAAATCTAAGCTGTCCTGCAGCTCAGGGGGCATCAGTGTCAGTGCAAACTATCCATCCACATCTGAATTATTATTATTATTATTATTTATTATTATAGCGCCATTTATTCCATGGCGCTTTACAAGTGAAAGAGGGTATACGTACAACAATCATTAACAGTACAAGACAGACTGGTATAGGAGGAGAGAGGACCCTGCCCGTGAGGGCTCACAGTCTACAGGGAATGGGTGATGGTACAATAGGTGAGGACAGAGCTGGTTGTGCAGTGGTCTACTGGACTGAGGGCTATTGTAGGTTGTAGGCTTGTTGGAAGAGGTGGGTCTTGAGGTTCCTCTTGAAGCTTTCCATGGTAGTGGAGAGTCTGATGTGCTGAGGTAGAGCATTCCAGAGTATGGGGGATGCGCGGGAGAAATCTTGTACACGATTGTGGGAAGAGGAGATAAGAGAGGAGCAGAGAAGGAGATCTTGTGAGGATCTAAGGTTGCGTGCATCTGAATGACATGAAACGCTATGGAGGAGACCCAATAGGATCCCACTGATGACACAGAGACAGAAAAAAGCTAGACTGCAGTCTGAAAAAATGAACGTGAGTATCCAAAATCCTTCTGGGAAAGCGTCTTGTGGACAGATGAGACTAAGAAGGAGCTTTTTGGTAAAGCGCATCATTTTACTGTTTATTGAAAACAGAATGAGGCCTACAAAGAAAACAACACAAGACCTACAGTCAGATATGGTGGAGGTCAGAGATGTTTTGAGGTTATTTTGCTGTCTCTGGCACTGGGTGTCTTGACTGTGTGCAAGACATCATGAAATCTCAATATCACAAAGGATTTTGGGTGGCAATGTAGTGCCCAGTGTCAGAAAGCTGGGTTGGCATCCACGGTTATGGGTCTTCCAGCAGGATAATGACTCCAAACACTTCAAGAAGACCGAGAAATGGATGGAAACAAAGTGCTGGAGAGTTCTGAAGAGGCAGCAATGAGTCTGGATCTAAATCTTACTGAGAGATCTGAAAATTGCTGTTGGGAGAAGAGAAGAGAAGAGAAGAGGAAGAGGAAGAGGACAGGAGACGTCTTCACATATGAGAGACCTGGAGAAGAGTCTGAGATTCCAGGTGACAGGAGGAAGACGCTTGTGGACGGTTATAGGAAGCGACTGATTGCAGGTATTTATTGTTTACCCACAATTTTGGAAAGGTGCCAACAATTTGTAAGCACCGTAAGTTGTTATTGTTCCAGCATTGTACATAGGTATTAATTTTGCACTGCATTGTGGTGTTATTTGAGCAATGTGTTATTTGTATATTGGTATTAATTGTGCACTGAGTGGTAGTATTATGTGGTTACTTTATTTTGTTATTATTTGAGTGATGTAAGTGCTCATTGTTCCAGCATTGTCTGTTCGTATTATTGTGGCACTGTATATTGATATTATTTGGGCACTGTATGTTAGTATTATTGGAGCATTATACTGTGATATTATTTGAACACTTCATGATGTTATTAGTTATTTTATGCCAATGTATATTAAGTATTATTGCAGTGTATTTTGGCAGCAGTGTTATTTAGGCAAATATAAGGAAGTATTGGGAATTTTATTAGGGCACCCTACTTAATAGCTCAATAAATTAGACACTGAATCATATATCTTGCAGTGTGTGGTGGTGGCGGTGCTAAATACCTGGGTCATTAAGGAAAGTGCATGAATCTCTTATTTGGCAAATAATACTGTGATTTGGCCTCCATAATGTGACATTTTTAATGACTGCAAAGTAGCATACAATAATACAAGTGGAAACAAAAACAGTACTGCCTGATATAAGGCCATCACTTTTGAGTTTTTCTAGTTATTATTATGAGTATACAGGTAGCATAGCGGTGAAATTTGCCATACCTGTGTGCCTCCTGGAGGAGGGGTCATTTTGCAAAAATCCTCTTTTATATCTTCTATCTTCCAGGCTATGGGGGCGCGCTTAGGGAGATATGCCTGCCTTCCATCTTCATTATACAGGTTCCTCCTCCCTTTCTCTTCAGTGTCCCTGTGTGTGGGAAATCACGCGCATGCGCATTCTGCCTGGCATCTCCTCCCTGCACTGTAAAGTAGCAGTGATTTCCCAGCGCCTGCGCACATCAAAATTGAAGACTGTGCCCACAGAATGGCGGAACAGTGCTGGGTAGAGACGTCAGGCAAAATGTGCATGCGCAAGATTTCTGGCCACGCACCTGAGGTCACAGGGACACCAGGGAAGAGAAGTGAAGAAGGAATCCTCTATAATGAAGACCGGAGGCTGGTTTATCTTCCGGGCAGCACACGCCCCATGGCCTGGAAGATAGAAGATCTAATCCATTTAGATTCCATAGCCTGGAAGATAGAAGATATAAAAAAATGATTTTTGCACAACGACCCCTCATCCAGGAGGCATACAGGTATGGTGTCATGCTCCCGGTCCGACCGAGCCGCCCACCACCCGTTGCTCCAACCCCTGGGGTCCCCGCTCCCCACCGAGTCCACTCTCCTGCTACCTCATCCATACATTTTCCCCATCTGTCCCAGCCCCGCGCCGCACACTCACTGCAGCCACCTGCGCTCCAGCGTCCTGCCTCTCCTCCTGTGGTCTCAGCTCTGACTTCCAGGTTGCGGTCCTCACACATGCACACTAGGGGGCACGCGCGTGCACTCACCTAGACTTAAAGGGCCAGCACAGCTGTCCGGGATATGACTACTAATTAACCTTGGGTATTTAAGACATCCTATTCCCCATGGCCAGTGCTTGTTCAACGTGTCCCTGTAGCTTGTCTCTTGTACCAGTTGTTCAGGTCCATTTATGCCTGTGTTTGGTGTAACTCTGTCTCTGCTTGCAGATCCTGAGTACCATTCTGAGCACACACTCCAGCCTGATCCCAGTAACCTGCTCCAGTCTCCGGTTCTGGACTTCAGCCTGATCCCGTTATCCTGCACCAGCCTCTGCCTCCGGACCTCAGCCTGATCCCGTTATCCTGCACCAGCCTCTGCCTCCGGACCTCAGCCTGATCCCGTTAACCTGCACTAGTCTCCGGTTCTGGACTTCAGCCTGATCCCGTTAACCTGCACCAGTCTTCGGTTCGGGACTTCTGCCTGATCCCGTTAACCTGTACCTGGTTCAGATCGGACCCTGTATCCAAAAGACTCTATCCGGTGACTCTTGCTGATCCGTGCATCTAGGTCCTCTGCGGTTACGCCCGATAGTCCCTGTATAGGGGTTCGCTCGAGGCGGTTCGCAGGGGAGTCCGGTGCACGGTCCAGTGGGTCCACTCCCAAGACTATCATTACATATGGCTAATGTCACCTCTATGCTACCTGTAATAACTAAAAAAACTCTAAAGGGGGACAGATTCCTAAGGATTAGAGCTCATAGGTATCTGGACACTCCGTTCAACTCCTCCTGGCTACAGCTGTGTGACTAGGAGAGAAGGAGATACAATAGTCCCCCATTTTGGTGATTGGTCCCAGCAGTGAATCCACCCCAATCTACAATTTGGATAGGTGATCATTTTAGTAGATAAAAATACCAATTTATTATTTTGACGAAGGCAGAGCATTACACGACTGTCAGCTCCAGGGCCGGGCTTTGCTGCTCTCCTCTATGAAATGTTGCCCTTTTCTGCATTCCACATTGAGTTTAACAAGTTGCCTAACAAACTCTAGTGACATCATCATCCATGGCCTTTTAAGGCCGACTCTTACACCAATATCTGTTTGTGTATTGAGTAGCTTTGCACTCAGTTACCTTGTGCTTTGAAGCTCATTCAGCTAGAAACCATCTCAGCAAGCTCCTGCATGCTTCCACATTTATACAATTTGCAATTACTTCTTGGCTCAAGTGTGCAAATAACTCTCATCTATGTATTTGTTCACATTACAGAAGCTGTTGCATCTGAGTGTATCATCTCCCAAAAAAATAGTTTGCCTGTACACACGACAATTGTCATCGGCTATCAGTTTGTTTGCTAACTAACATTTCCTCTGCTGTAAGCATAACAAACTCTTCTCTGGACTTTTGCACACTACTAACTCTGTTGCAAGTTTTGAATTGACCATAAATCTTCAGTTTTGGATTGTGTCACTCCTGTGTTATGATTCAGGGACCGAGGAGGATAAAAAAATGTGGAATCCCAAAAAGGTAGCAGAGTGGCTGGAAACTTAACGGACTGCAGACCAAATCCTGACACACAACTAGAAGTAGCCGTGGGACGAGCTTACGATGACCTGGACGCCTCGACAAAGCCGGAGAACTAAATAATCTCACAGATAGAGATATAAGAAAGCTAATCTGCTTCAGAGCAGTCCCCAAAGTATAGATAGATAGCCCCCCACATATAAAGGCTACTGTGATATAGAAAAACACAATGCAAAGGCATAAAAGACAGATTTCAGCAAAGGTGAGGCCCAAACTATCTGTATAGGAAAGGATAGGAAAGAGCACTGTCTGCACCGTAAAAACCCTAATAAATACCAGCACGTCTGATATGGAAAAATACTGAGGTCACACAACCTCTCCCCCACTGTATCAGCACTCAAATGTTACTGGGATCCAAAAACACTAATACAGATGAGGGACTGTATTAATACCAAGCATGACAAAACACAAACCTTGCAGAATCATGGAGCTAAGTATACAGACACTGCCAGCAGGGAATGATCCAATTCCACTAAGAACTCCACACAGACAAAATGGAAATCAAGCCTTAGTAATAAAGCAGAAAAAACAACAAGAAAGTGGAAAACAACCAGCAGAGGTACAAAGACCACTTATCTGAGAAGAGTTCTGGTAGTGAGCAGGGCTGGTTACAGAATGTTCTTAACACACAGGAGACATTGACCACCGGCAAGTAACAAGAGAACACTACTCAGTTAAATAGCCCGATCTGACCCTGATTGCCAGTCCTCTACAGGTGTGTGGCTTTCATTCCACAAATCAACTGCACCGCCAGCACTGACCACAAGAGGGAGCCCCAAACTGGAAAACGTATTCACAACACTCCTCGCTCTAGTTGTCTGCCAACCAACATACTTTTCTGTCCTAGTCCTTATTGTTCTACGTGCAATCCAGCAAGTCCTGCCCACAGTGTCATCACTTTTGGTCCTTGTTGTCCACCCTAATATGCGGCTTGGAGAATTCAACAAGTGAGACCATAACAGAGAATGACTTATTAGTACTCTCCTCTCTATCACCCAGCACTCGATATACACAACCCATCGGCCTCAATTCCTAGCTACACCCCTGATAAATAAAATTGAAGACCCCCTTTTGTATCCTCTCTTCAATTGAAAATGATTGCCAGGCTCAGTATTGGTACGAATGAGTAATTATTTACGCAGTAGAGTAGAACATGTGGTTTGACGTTGATGGGTGCCGAGCTCCGGGCTATGTTCCTATGTTTATTCAGCGGGGCAGAGGTCACTTCTGTAACTGGTGTTGACATAAAACTCTTTCTCTGCCACTTCTGCATATGACTTATATACAGAAATAGAATTTTTTTTTCTCGATAGTGAGAAACAACCGAAGACTTCAATTCTGATCACTCATTGTATGTGAAGCGACGATGTCCACCTACAGATCTAATGAAAAACTATTGAGATTTTGCCTTTTTTTTTTACAAAATATAGAATCTAAGGAAAAGCCTTCCAAGAGGCAAGCACAATAGTGAAAACAGAGGAATATAACTACTATAATACTGCCCCTATATACAAGACTATAACTACTATAATACTGCCCCCTATGTACAAGAATATAACTACTATAATACTGCCCCTATAGACAAGAATATAACTACTATAATACTGCCCCTATATACAAGACTATAACTACTATAATACTGCCCCCTATGTACAAAAATATAACTACTATAATACTGCCCCCTATGTACAAGAATATAACTACTATAATACTGCTCCTATGTACAATAATATAACTATTATTATACTACCCCTATATACAAGAATATAACTACTATAACACTGCCCTTATATACAAGAATAAAACTACTATAATACGGCCTCCTATGTACAAGAATATAACTACTATAATACTGCCCCCTATGTACAAGAATATAACTAATATAATACTGCCCCCTATGTACAAGAATATAACTACTATAATACTGCTCCCTATGTACAACAATATAACTACTATAATACTGCTTCTATGTACTAGAATATAACTACTATAATACTGCCCCCTATGTACAAGAATATAACTACTATAATAATGCCCCCTATGTGCAAGAATATAACTACTATAATACTGCCCCCTATGTACAAGAATATAACTACTATAATGCTGCCCCCCTATATACAAGAATATAACTACTATAATACTGCTCCTATGTACAAGAATATAACTACTATAATACTGCTCCTATGTACAAGAATATAACTACTATAATACTGCTCCTATGTACAAGAATATAACTACTATAATACTGCTCCTATGTACAAGAATATAAGTACTATAATACTGCCCCTATGTACAGGAATATAACTACAATAATACTGCCCCCTATGTACAAGAATATAACTAATATTATACTGCTCCTATGTACAAGAATATAACTATAATACTGCCCCTATGTACAAGAATATATCTACTATAATACTGCTCCTATGTACAAGAATATAACTACTATAATACTGCTCCTATGTACAAGAATATAACTACTATAATACTGCCCCTATGTACAGGAATATAACTACTATAATACTGCCCCCTATGTACAAGAATATAACTAATATTATACTGCCCCTATGTACAAGAATATAACTACTATAATACTGCTCCTATGGACAAGAATATAATTACTATAATACTGCACCCTATGTACAAGAATATAACTACTATAATACTGCTTTTATGTACTAGAAAAATGTTACTATCTTTCTGTTCTGTGTCTGTCTTTGGTATAGGACAGGTCCATGTTAATAAGATCCTGAGAAAATTTTGCTTTCTGTAAAATAAGTAACGGGACAATTTTTTATGGAAATGGCTAGATTTGATATTTTTGGAGAGGATGTGGATGTGGACTCTCTCAAGGTACCTGACGTGGCGACAATTTCTTCTATTTGCCAGGACATTCCACAGCTGGGAAATGCATTTTGCTATAAACGTTACTTTCTGTAACGCTTTCATCACTGGTACGTTGCGCAGCATCTCTCTTGTCCTACAGTCTCAGGACTACATTTGTTTGAATTGTTCATCTACATCAGGGGTCTCAAACTCGGCTGCAGATAAAAAAATTGATTTTGGGGGGCTGCATTCTTTGCAGGATAAAGCGACATTTTTAGTGATACCATACTTTTATTCTATACACATTTAGATCACTTTTTCTGAACATTTTTTGCATGTTTATTTATTTTTTTAAATTGCATTCATCATATGGATTATGGCTCATTTTTATAGCTTGGGTAGTTATGGATGTGGCAATAGCAAACATGCACTTGTTTTGTTTATTTTAGTGTATATATGAAACAGCATTTTTAGTGGTAAAAAAGTTTCATGCCTTCTTTTGAATTTTTTTGTGTTTTGTACTTTTTGTTTTTATATTTTATCCCCTTTTTGTAAGTAATTAGCAAAATATAGTCATTTTGGCCAACATCTTGTACTAATGTGCCCATTCTGCTGCTCATCTTGTAGCAATGTGCCCCATCCTGATCCACTTCTTTTAGTAATGTGCCCATTCATGGTCCCCTTCTTGTAATAATGCTTAATCCTTGTCTCCTTGTAGTAATGTGTCCAACGTGTTCCTCATCTTGTAGTAATGTGCCCATCCTTGTCCTCATCTTCTAGTAATGTGCTCATCCTGTTCCCCATCTTGCAGTAATTTGCCCAGTCCTTATGCTCATCTTGTAGTAATGCCCCATCCGGGTCCTCATCTTATAGTAATATATCCATCCTGGTCCTCATCTTGTAGTAATGTCCCAATCATGTAGTAATGTGCTCATCCTGGTCCTGATCTTGCAGCAATGTGCCCCATCCTTGCCTTCATCTTGTAGTAATGTGCCCATCCTCATCCTCATCTTATAGTTGTAATGTGTCCATAATGGTCCTCATTTTGTAGTAATGTGCCCATCCTGGCCATGATCTTAGAGTAATGTGTCCATCGTGTTGTTCATCTTGTAATAATGTGCTCCTCCTGGTCCCCATCTTGTAGTAATATGCCCCATCCTTATGCTCATCTTTTGGTAATGCCCCATCCTGGTCCTCATCTGGTAGTAATGTGCCCGCCCTATCCTTGTCCCCATCTTGTAGTAATGTTTTCATCCTGGTCCCATCTTGTAGTATTGTTCCCAATCCTTGTCCTCATCTTGTAGTAATGTGCCCATCCTCGTCCTCATCTTGTAGTAAAGCCCAATCCTGCTCCCCTTTAATGTGCCCATCATGGCCTCTTCTTGTAATAATGTCCCATCTGGTCCTCATCTTATATTAATGTCCCATTCTAATCCTCATCTTGTAGTAATGCTCATCCTTGTCCTCATCTTGTAGTAATGTACCCCATCCTGGTTCTCATCTTATAGTAATGTGCCCCATCCTGTTCCTCATTTTGTAGTAATGGGCCCCTCCTGATTCCCCTCTTTTAGTAATGTGCTCATCCTCGTCACCATCTTGTAGTAATGTCCCAAATACTGGTCCCCATCTTGTAGTAATGGTCATCCTTGTCCTCATCTTGTAGTAATGCCCCATCTGGGTGCTCATCATATAGTAATATGTCCATCCTGGTCCTCATCTTGTAGTAATGTGCCCATCCTTGTCCTCATCTTCTAGTAATGTGCTCATCCTGTTCCCCATCTTGCAGTAATTTGCCCAGTCCTTATGCTCATCTTGTAGTAATGCCCCATCCGGGTCCTCATCTTATAGTAATATATCCATCCTGGTCCTCATCTTGTAGTAATGTCCCAATCATGTAGTAATGTGCTCATCCTGGTCCTGATCTTGCAGCAATGTGCCCCATCCTTGTCCTCATCTTGTAGTAATGTGCCCATCCTCATCCTCATCTTATAGTTGTAATGTGTCCATAATGGTCCTCATTTTGTAGTAATGTGCCCATCCTGGCCATCATCTTATAGTAATGTGTCCATCATGTTGTTCATCTTGTAATAATGTGCTCCTCCTGGTCCCCATCTTGTAGTAATATGCCCCATCCTTATGCTCATCTTTTGGTAATGCCCCATCCTGGTCCTCATCTGGTAGTAATGTGCCCGCCCTATCCTTGTCCCCATCTTGTAGTAATGTTTTCATCCTGGTCCCATCTTGTAGTATTGTTCCCAATCCTTGTCCTCATCTTGTAGTAATGTGCCCATCCTCGTCCTCATCTTACAGTAATGTGTCCATCATGGTCCTCATCTTATAGTAATGTGTCCATCATGGTCCTCATCTTGTAGTAATGTCCCCCATCCAGGTCCCCATCTTGTAATAATGTCCCCCATCCAGGTCCCCATCTTGTAGTAATGTCACATCCTTGTCTCCATCTTGTAGTAATGATTATCCTTATGCTCATCTTGTAGCAATGCCCCTGTCACAAGGAGTTTGTTGCAGGCATCACCGATTGTCATGGCGGCATCAGGATCAGTTTAAAGTACAGTTCTTGCATTCTGCCTGCCAACATCTCTGATGTCTGTGATCAGCACAGGGAAACATGGGCGTTGACCCACAGACTTGTAGTTCATAGGCAGGCTAGAAAGAGTTATGCCGGCATCACAAGGTGACTTATATTGGGCGATATGTCGGCGGGTCACGTCATTAGTGACGCACATCCGTCATCGTCAGAGATATCGTACCATGTGACACCTCCGACCGACTGTGATCGAGCAAAAATACTTATCGTTGCTCGTTGACACGTCGTTCATTTTCAAAATGTCGGTCCTCCTTCTGTGCTCCGGTTGTTCGTCGTTCCCGTGGCAGCACACGTCGCTCTGTGTTACACCTTGGGAACGACGAACACAGCTTACCTGCGGCCGCCGGCAATGCGGAAGGAAGGAGGTGGGCGGGATGATACGTCCTGCTCATCTCCGTCTCTCCGCTTCTATTGGCCGGCTGCCGTGTGACGTCGCTGTGACGCCGAACGTCCCTCCCCCTTCAGGAAGAGGATGTTCGCCGCCCACAACGAGGTCGTTAGGGAGGTAAGTACGTGTGACAGGTGGTTAACGACTTTGTGCGACACGAGCAATAAATCACCCGTGATGCACAAACGACGGGGGCGGGTACGTTTGCTCGTGTGATCGCACGATAGATCGTCCCGTGTGACGCCGGCATTATTCTCTGCTGGTTTGCTTGTAAATCTCTTCTGCTCACTTGCTGTGGGGGAGTCAGTCACATTCGCTCCCCTCCTGTATGTGCCTGCTGGACTCTTCCTGTAATGCCAGCTATAGTTTATCTATGCTGGTCTGGAGAGGTGGTTTGATTCAGACTTACTGATGGTTGTAGTGCTTTATTACAGTGTGCAGTTGTAGTGTTAACCCTTGTTGTCCTTTTGTTGCTACCTGACACCTCTTGCTTTTTTCCTTAGTTTCTGTTTGATCCTGTTACTTAGCAGTGTATCTGAGTTTCTGTTTTTCCATACATGTCTAAATCATGCTCCTTCCTTTCCTGGGGTGGGGGTGAGGGGAACAGTTTAGTTCTGGTCAGAAGTATAGCAAGGCACGGGACTCGGGCCTCTGCAACATTAAGGGTAATCTGAAGTTAGGGATAGGAGCCCCTTTCCCTCACTATCCTGCAGTCACATCAGGACAGCCCCATCCTGGTTCTCATCTTGCAGTAATGCCCCATCCTATTCCCCATCTTATTGTAATATCCCCATCCTGGTAATCATCTTGGTGTAATGTATAATCCTGGTCCCATTGAAGTAATGTACCAATCCTGGTCCTGATCTTGTAGTAATGATTTATCCTGGTCATCATCTTGTAGTAATGCCCCATCCTTGTCTTCATCATGTGCTGATCCTGGTCCTCATCTTGTAACAATGTGCTCATCCTTGTCCTTTCTTGTAGTAATAATCCAATCCTGGTCCCCTTGATGTAGTAATGCCCCATCCTGGTCCTCATATTGTAGTAATACCCTAACCTGGTCCCCTTCTTTTAGTAATGCCCCATCCTTGTCCCTTCTTTGTAATAATTCCCCATCCTGGTCCTCATTTTGTAGTAATACCCCATCCTGGTCTCTTCTTTTAGTAATGCCCCATCCTGGTTTCTTCTTTGTAGTAATGCCCCATCCTGGTCCTAATCTTGTAGTAATGCCCCATACTGAGCCCCTTCTTTTAGTAATGCTTCATTCTGGTCCTCATCTGGTAATGTCCCTATCCTGTTTCCCTTCTTTTAGTAATGCCCCATCCTGGTTTCTTCTTTGTAGCAATGCCTCGTCCTGGTCCTCATCTTGTAGTAATGCCCTATCCTGGTCCTAATGTTGTAGTAATGCCCCATACTGAGCCCCTTCTTTTAGTAATGCTTCATTCTGGTCCTCATCAGGTAATGTCCCTATCCTGGTTCCCTTCTTTTAGTAATTCCCCATCCTGGTTTCTTCTTTGTAGTAATGCCTCGTCCTGGTCCTCATCTTGTAGTAGTGCCCCATCCTGGTCCTAATGTTGTAGTAATGCCCTATACTGAGCCCCTTCTTTTAGTAATGCTTCATTCTGGTCCTCATCTGGTAATGTCCCTATCCTGGTTCCCTTCTTTTAGTAATGCCCCATCTTGGTTTCTTCTTTGTAGTAATGCCTTGTCCTGGTCCTCATCTTGTAGTAATGCCCCATCCTGGTCCTAATGTTGTAGTAATGCCCCATACTGAGCCCCTTCTTTTAGTAATGCTTCATTCTGGTCCTCATCTGGAAATGTCCCTATCCTGGTTCCCTTCTTTTAGTAATGCCCCATCCTGGTCCTCATATTGTAGTAATACCCTAACCTTGTCCCCTTCTTTTAGTAATGCCCCATCCTGGTTCTCATCTGGTAATGTACCTATCCTTGTTCCCTTCTTTTAGTAATGCCCCATCCTGGTTTCTTCTTTGTAGTAATGCCTCGTCCTGGTCCTCATCTTGTAGTAATGCCCCATCCTGGTCCTAATGTTGTAGTAATGCCCCATTCTGAGCCCCTTCTTTTAGTAATGCTTCATTCTGGTCCTCATCTGGTAATGTCCCTATCCTGGTTCCCTTCTTTTAGTAATGCCCCATCCTGGTTTCTTCTTTGTAGTAATGCCTCGTCCTGGTCCTCATCTTGTAGTAATGCCCCATCCTTGTCCTAATGTTGTAGTAATGCCCCATACTGAGCCCCTTCTTTTAGTAATGCTTCATTCTGGTCCTCATCTGGTAATGTCCCTATCCTGGTTCCCTTCTTTTAGTAATGCCCCATCCTGGTTTCTTCTTTGTAGTAATGCCTCGTCCTGGTCCTCATCTTGTAGTAATGCCCCATCCTGGTCCTAATGTTGTAGTAATGCCCCATACTGAGCCCCTTCTTTTAGTAATGCTTCATTCTGGTCCTCATCTGGTAATGTCCCTATCCTGGTTCCCTTCTTTTAGTAATGCCCCATCCTGGTTTCTTCTTTGTAGTAATGCCCCATCCTGGTCCTCATATTGTAGTAATACCCTAACCTTGTCCCCTTCTTTTAGTAATGCCCCATCCTGGTTCTCATCTGGTAATGTCCCTATCCTGGTCCCCTTCGTGTAGCAATGTCTCATCTTGTAATAATGTCCCTTATTGTGCCATCCTTCACATATTCATTAAAGAAAAGGTTCTTCTCACCTGTCCTCTGTTCCCTCAGTGTCCTCTTTTCTATACATGTAGCACACCCTCAACCACTTGATGATTGCAGCTCGGTCCAGGGGGTCGCTGATGTCAGCGCTTTAATTCAGTTGAATGTACGTTCTTACACACGTATACAATTGAAATATATTGCCGAAAACAGGCAAAGACAAGCTCTCTGCACAGCTATACCACTATCAGCAGCCGGCCAATCAGAGGCCAGCAGCTGATGTCATTCACCGACGTCAGCTGCTGGCCTCTGATTGTCCAGCTGCTGGCATTGGTGTAGCTGTGCACAGATTTTGTCTTCGCGTGGCTTCAGCAATACAAAGTGTTGATGTTGGTGGACCCCTGGACCAGGCCGCAATCGTCAATGGGTCTATGCTGCTTGCAAGCGTCATGAAGCAGCCTCAGGGGCCGCATGTGGCCTGCGGCCCACACGTTAAAGACCCCTGATCTACATGATCATGCCTTTTCCTCAGGCTGTACAATGTAATCACATACAGTATATCAGTACATAAAGATATTTTGCGGTTACATCCAATACCATAAACTGCAAAATTGTATTAAATGTCTTTTGCAAGGTTCCTCATAGGAACAGCATTGCCTAAAAGGATCTTCAGATCTAGACAAATTAGAAAATGTCTATGAACCGGTCTAAAAACACTTTTGTGACAATTCAGTTACACAGAAAATTCTGAAGTTAAGAATTCACAATTATAATGAGTGCAGCTCTGGAGTATAATGCAGGATGTAATTCAGCATCAGTGCAGGATAAGTAATGTAATGTATGTACACAGTGACTGCACCAGCAGAATAGTGAGTGCAGCTCTGGAGTATAATACAGGAGGTAACTCAGGATCAGTAATGTAATGTATGTACACAGTGACTGCACCAGCAGAATAGTGAGTGCAGCTCTGGAGTATAATACTCCTGTATTATACTCCAGAGCTGCACTGAGGTAACTCAGGATCAGTACAGGATAAGTAATGTAATGTATGCACACAGTGACTGCACCAGCAGAATAGTGAGTGCAGCTCTGGAGTATAATACAGGAGGTAATTCAGGATCAGTAGAGGATCAGTAATGTAATGTATGTACACAGTGACTGCACCAGCAGAATAGTGAATGCAGCTCTGGAGTATAATACAGGAGGTAATTCAGGATCAGTAGAGGATCAGTAATGTAATGTATGTACACAGTGACTGCACCAGCAGAATAGTTAATGCAGCTCTGGAGTATAATACAGGGTGTAACTCAGGATAAGTAATGCAATGTATGTACACAGTGACTGCACCAGCAGAATAGTGAGCGTAGATCTGGAGTATAATACTCTATGTAACTGAGCATCAGTACAGGATAACTAATGTTAGAGAGAGAGAGAAAGATTGCAATAGGTCACAAGCTTGAAAGTGCACATTCCAGCTGTAGCACAGAGTGTTTCAGCAAATGAATATCGAGAAATTGCACTAGGCCACAAGCGGAAAAGTGCAGGTTCCATGTGCCATACAGTGTTTAAGGCATATGATAATTTGTGATTAGCCACAAGATTATCATACCCTTTAAATACTTTGTGCTGCGGCTGGAGCAAACACTTTCCAGCTTGTGACCTACTGCAATATCTTGGCATTGATTTCCTGAAATACTCTGTGTTGCTGAAAGTAATTCTCCTTCTCCTGTGTAACTCAGTCTGTGACCAGCCATAAGATTATCACACCTCAGAAATACTCTGTGCTGCGGGTGGAACCTGCACTTCCTAGCTTATGACCTACTGCAATATTGCAACAATCCTATCCTGAAATACTCTGTGACATTCCTCTGCTGAATTACTCTGTGCTGCTGGGAGATGCTTCATCTTTCACTATGAAACTGTCGGTCTGTGACCTACCCTAAGGTCAGTACACTCCTCCACTGAAATGCTCTGTGCTGCAGGGAGACCCCACTTTACTCTCTCCATTGTATATGTGGCGCCCCTGACCTGGTCAGGCACCACTGAGTACTGCACCCATGCTGGAACAGTGCTTCCAGGTAGTTCTAAAGGCTGGAAAGGGGTGTGTACGCACAGACTCATAGCAACCAGGTCTCCCACACCATTAGATGGGACCCTTGGGCAGTCACTGGAGGGGACTGGCCTTCAATTCTTATCAATGGGTGTAGAGGAGGGGCTGGGAATTAAAGTGCAGAGGCTGTCAGGAAAGAAGTGGAGCGAGCCAGTCTGGTAGTGGAGCGTGGCAGTTGCTACGGGAGACGGGCACGGCCACTAGGCAGACACTGCACGTGGAGTAGCCATTAGTGGGGGAGACCAGTTACCAGTCAGTCAGTCAGAAAGACACCGAGAGAGTGAGTTGAGTACGGGGACTGACGGTGACTAGACACGCACGGGGAACAAGTCCCTTGAGTAGTAGACTTCAATTTACTGATCTGCTAAACCTGCCAGTGAGGGGAACTACAAGTACCTCACCAACCATACAGAGTCCGAGCCTCAGCAGCAATGCAGGGGTCCATAAGGGGATAGAGCTTGAAGCCATCTCGCCTGGTCCACACTGCTGGCAAACGGTCCAAAAAGGGAGAAAAGGCAGTAGCAACTTCCCTGGATGAATCCCACGGTACTTCAAGTCAGGGGTTATCCGACACAGAAGTGCTAGGAAGGCGAGTTAATGGTTACCCTCAGACCGGCCTGAAGGAGCTCCTGGTTCTTACCTGGTTTATCGCAGCATCACCTGGGTTACCTCACAGCAACATCAAAGTGAGTAAAAACGAGTTGAAAGACTTTCTGGACTGAGACTAAATTATTCTGGGACCTGTTGTTGTACACACCCGAGCCCCTGGGGCCAGCCTCAATCACGGGAGGCCACACCATCCGACTGCAGACCCCATCAGCCCCAGACACTCGTAAAGTCTGTAGCGGCGGTCACCCCTATCCCTGACAGCAAACAGTGAGTGGCGTCACGACTAATAAATAAACATCTGACATACCTGTTGCCTTATAGAAGAAGCCCTGTGGCGTCCCCGAAGAGGAACAAGATCGCTGGGGCGGCACATATAGACTTAGCATAATACCGCCATATAGCAACCACATTATACTACATTGTATAGACCCAACATTATAGTACCATTACCATTACCTACACCTGTGTGTGCTCTGCTACATCTGACATTACATCTTACAACACTCAGATGTAGCAGAGTAGAGATGGTCAGATGCGCTACATCTGTGTATATGATGGTCTTATACTGGGTCAATACAATGAAATTTCATTACTATATGATGGTATTATGCAGGGTCTATACAATGCAACGTGGTTATTAGGTGGTATTATGCTCAGGCGATACAATGTAATCTTCCTTGTCACTCTGTTCTGTCACTCTGCACTGTCACTCTGTCCTGTTACTCTGTCCTGTCACTCTGCTCTCCACTCTGTCCTGTCACTCTGCTCTCCACTCTGTCCTGTCACTCTGTCCTGTCACTCTGCCCTGTCACTCTGCCCTGTCACTCTGCTCTCCACTCTGTCCTGTCACTCTGCTCTCCACTCTGTCCTGTCACTCTGCTCTCCACTCTGTCCTGTCACTCTGTCCTGTCACTCTGTCCTGTCACTCTGTTCTGTCACTCTGCACTGTCACTCTGTCCTGTTACTCTGTCCTGTCACTCTGCTCTCCACTCTGTCCTGTCACTCTGCTCTCCACTCTGTCCTGTCACTCTGCTCTCCACTCTGTCCTGTCACTCTGCTCTCCACTCTGTCCTGTCACTCTGTCCTGTCACTCTGCCCTGTCACTCTGCCCTGTCACTCTGCTCTCCACTCTGTCCTGTCACTCTGCTCTCCACTCTGTCCTGTCACTCTGCTCTCCACTCTGTCCTGTCACTCTGTCCTGTCACTCTGTCCTGTCACTCTGTTCTGTCACTCTGTCCTGTTACTCTGTCCTGTCACTCTGCTCTCCACTCTGTCCTGTCACTCTGCTCTCCACTCTGCCCTGTCACTCTGCTCTCCACTCTGTCCTGTCACTCTGCTCTCCACTCTGTCCTGTCACTCTGCTCTCCACTCTGTCCTGTCACTCTGTCCTGTCACTCTGCCCTGTCACTCTGCTCTCCACTCTGTCCTGTCACTCTGCTCTCCACTCTGTCCTGTCACTCTGCTCTCCACTCTGTCCTGTCACTCTGTCCTGTCACTCTGTCCTGTCACTCTGTTCTGTCACTCTGTCCTGTTACTCTGTCCTGTCACTCTGCTCTCCACTCTGTCCTGTCACTCTGCTCTCCACTCTGCCCTGTCACTCTGCTCTCCACTCTGTCCTGTCACTCTGCTCTCCACTCTGTCCTGTCACTCTGCTCTCCACTCTGTCCTGTCACTCTGTCCTGTCACTCTGTTCTGTCACTCTGTCCTGTTACTCTGTCCTGTCACTCTGCTCTCCACTCTGTCCTGTCACTCTGCTCTCCACTCTGTCCTGTCACTCTGCTCTCCACTCTGTCCTGTCACTCCGTTCTGTCTCTCTGTCCTGTTACTCTGTCCTGTCACTCTGCTCTCCACTCTGCACTGTCACTCTGCTCTCCACTCTGTCCTGTCACTCTGCTCTCCACTCTGCACTGTCACTCTGCTCTCCACTCTGTCCTGTCACTCTGCTCTCCACTCTGTCCTGTCACTCTGCTCTCCACTCTGTCCTGTCACTCTGCTCTCCACTCTGCCCTGTCACTCTGCTCTCCACTCTGTCCTGTCACTCTGCTCTCCACTCTGTCCTGTCACTCTGCTCTCCACTCTGTCCTGTCACTCTGTCCTGTCACTCTGTCCTGTCACTCTGTTCTGTCACTCTGTCCTGTTACTCTGTCCTGTCACTCTGCTCTCCACTCTGTCCTGTCACTCTGCTCTCCACTCTGTCCTGTCACTCTGCACTGTCACTCTGTCCTGTTACTCTGTCCTGTCACTCTGCTCTCCACTCTGTCCTGTCACTCTGCTCTCCACTCTGTCCTGTCACTCTGCCCTGTCACTCTGCTCTCCACTCTGTCCTGTCACTCTGCTCTCCACTCTGTCCTGTCACTCTGCTCTCTACTCTGTCCTGTCACTCTGTCCTGTCACTCTGTCCTGTCACTCTGTTCTGTCACTCTGTCCTGTTACTCTGTCCTGTCACTCTGCTCTCCACTCTGTCCTGTCACTCTGCTCTCCACTCTGCCCTGTCACTCTGCTCTCCACTCTGTCCTGTCACTCTGCTCTCCACTCTGTCCTGTCACTCTGCTCTCCACTCTGTCCTGTCACTCTGTCCTGTCACTCTGCCCTGTCACTCTGCTCTCCACTCTGTCCTGTCACTCTGCTCTCCACTCTGTCCTGTCACTCTGCTCTCCACTCTGTCCTGTCACTCTGTCCTGTCACTCTGTCCTGTCACTCTGTTCTGTCACTCTGTCCTGTTACTCTGTCCTGTCACTCTGCTCTCCACTCTGTCCTGTCACTCTGCTCTCCACTCTGCCCTGTCACTCTGCTCTCCACTCTGTCCTGTCACTCTGCTCTCCACTCTGTCCTGTCACTCTGCTCTCCACTCTGTCCTGTCACTCTGTCCTGTCACTCTGTCCTGTCACTCTGTTCTGTCACTCTGTCCTGTTACTCTGTCCTGTCACTCTGCTCTCCACTCTGTCCTGTCACTCTGCTCTCCACTCTGTCCTGTCACTCTGCTCTCCACTCTGTCCTGTCACTCTGCTCTCCACTCTGTCCTGTCACTCTGCTCTCCACTCTGCACTGTCACTCTGCTCTCCACTCTGTCCTGTCACTCTGCTCTCCACTCTGTCCTGTCACTCTGCTCTCCACTCTGTCCTGTCACTCTGCTCTCCACTCTGTCCTGTCACTTTGCTCTCCACTCTGTCCTGTCACTCTGCTCTCCACTCTGTCCTGTCACTCTGCTCTCCACTCTGTCCTGTCACTCTGCTCTCCACTCTGTCCTGTCACTCTGCTCTCCACTCTGCACTGTCACTCTGCTCTCCACTTGGTCCTGTCACTCTGCTCTCCACTCTGCACTGTCACTCTGTCCTGTCACTCTGCTCTCCACTCTGTCCTGTCACTCTGCTCTCCACTCTGCACTGTCACTCTGTCCTGTCACTTTGCTCTCCACTCTGTCTTGTCACTCTGTCCTGTCACTCTGCTCTCCACTCTGTCCTGTCACTCTGCTCTCCACTCTGTCCTGTCACTCTGTCCTGTCACTCTGCCCTGTCACTCTGCTCTCCACTCTGTCCTGTCACTCTGCTCTCCACTCTGTCCTGTCACTCTGCTCTCCACTCTGTCCTGTCACTCTGCCCTGTCACTCCGTTCTGTCTCTCTGTCCTGTTACTCTGTCCTGTCACTCTGCTCTCCACTCTGTCCTGTCACTCTGCTGTCCACTCTGTCCTGTCACTCTGCTCTCCACTCTGCACTGTCACTCTGCTCTCCACTCTGCACTGTCACTCTGCTCTCCACTCTGTCCTGTCACTCTGCTCTCCACTCTGCACTGTCACTCTGTCCTGTCACTCTGCTCTCCACTCTGCACTGTCACTCTGTCCTGTCACTCTGCTCTCCACTCTGTCCTGTCACTCTGCTCTCCACTCTGTCCTGTCACTCTGTCCTGTCACTCTGCTCTCCACTCTGTCCTGTCACTCTGCTCTCCACTCTGTCCTGTCACTCTGCTCTCCACTCTGTCCTGTCACTCTGTCCTGTCACTCTGCTCTCCACTCTGTCCTGTCACTCTGTCCTGTCACTCTGCTCTCTACTCTGTCCTGTCACTCTGCTCTCCACTCTGTCCTGTCGCTCTGCTCTCCACTCTGCACTGTCACTCTGTCCTGTCACTCTGCTCTCCACTCTGTCCTGTCACTCTGCTCTCCACTCTGTCCTGTCACTCTGCTCTCCACTCTGCACTGTCACTCTGCTCTCCACTCTGTCCTGTCACTCTGTCCTGTCACTCTGCTCTCCACTCTGTCTTGTCACTCTTTCCTGTCACTCTGCTCTCTACTCTGTCCTGTCACTCTGCTCTCTACTCTGTCCTGTCACTCTGCTCTCCACTCTGTCCTGTCACTCTGCTCTCCACTCTGCACTGTCACTCTGTCCTGTCACTCTGCTCTCCACTCTGTCCTGTCACTCTGCTCTCCACTCTGTCCTGTCACTCTGTCCTGCCACTCTGTCCTGTCACTCTGTTCTGTCACTCTGTCCTGTCACTCTGCCCCGCCACATCTGATGTGTCTCTGATCATCTCAGCTCTGCTACATCTGGTTGAGGTCACATGTAGCAGAGCAGAGACAGATGTAGCCTTTCTGACTGTCTCTGCTCTGCTACATCTGACTGTCTCATTCAGTTAGAGCGGTCAGACTGTGGAATGCCACCACAAGAGGTAGTAATGGCCGACACTAGAACAGCTTTATATCAGGGCTGGAGGATTTCCTCACTACACAACATTGTGGGTTATAGATAATTTAGTGACAAATATATAATTGGTGGAGGAAGGTGACGAGATGGACGGGGGCCTTTTTGAACCTATGTAACTTTGTAGTAATCTATAACAGACAATATTGTGTACTGAGGAAATCCTCCAGCCCTGATATAAAAGCTGTTATAGTGTCTATGTAGCGCCCCTGAATACATCAGGTGCTACAGGGAACTGCATCCTGTTCCCTCAGGATGCAGGACCTACCCCCCCATGGTTCCAAGTTCCCAGAAATCGATGTCACCTCCATCAGCACCACAAATCCCAATCAACACCTCACATCATGACCTGTCAGACACACCAGTGGGTTGGTCTAGCTGGAAAAGGGCCACCCACCTAGGGGTCAGGCAGACTGGTGGGAGGGAAATGAGAGAGACTAGTGAGAGCCCTCAAAGAGAGAGGAGCTGGGGAGAGTGATCTCCAAGGGAACTAGAAGGACCGAGGTTGGGTCGTAGACAGTAGTCTGGGACCAGAAGAGTAGGGGACCGGTAGCAGTGACATTGGCTAAGGGTGTGACGGACATAGTCTAGGAGGATTGTCGGCATCAGAAAGCCCAAAAGAACTGACCGGTACCAAGCACGACGGGGTACAGGACCCTAGGTCAGGGGCCAATTCAACGTCCTGGCAATTAACCTGCAGAGGAAGGGGACCTTCAGGGACCTTCCCAGAGAGCTCAGAGACTGAGGGCATCAGCACAACGCGGGGGACAGGTCTTTCCACAGAAAGCAACCCAATGAAGTCCCAAGTACCAGCCCTTGGGAGCAAGACTTCACTTAAAAACTTCAGAGTGGGACCTTATAGTTTCAGGCTAGAGGGACCCACACGGACACGAAACTGTGCACGGAGGCAGGCTCCGGATTACTATGTGACACCGGTGGGACCGGGTACTTGGACAGGCTCTCTGCAGTGGCAGCGGCACACAGAGACTTTGGTTTACCTATAGCGTGTGTGTCTCTTTTATAAACCTCATCCAGCACCACGACTACCCACAGTGAGTACCCTTGTCCCCTGCACCCTGCTCTCCCAAATAACCACCAACACCCTGAGCCCGGGGCCTTCCCTACCTGTGGAGGGACTAACATCTGGCTGCTTAATTCCATCTGCCCCGGTACTCCCATCAGCAGCGGCGGTGCTCCCATTACCGCAACCCACAAGTGGCGTCACGAACTTCTCCCCTGTAAATACCCCCTTTTACAGATCAAAGTATCCGCCAAGCCAGGTCCAGGCCCCCCCTTGAGCCATAATCCCGGATCCGAGCAGCCCGACCAACACCAGGATGGTGCATCTGCCATTGCTACCTCTTGTACTAGGGCATTCCACAGTCTGATGACTCCATTAAACTAACTGGTTTGGAGGTACAAAATTTGTGTGAAAGAACTTTAATTTTTTTATGTGACGGGGAAGGAAAAAAAAACAGTTGGTTTAAGATAAAAATAAGTTAATTTTATATTATGAGCTCAGACGTGGGGATGTCATTTATGCAAAGTTTTTTTTACTTTATCAATTTTTTTTCTATCAAGACATTGTGTAAAAGCAAAATGTTTTCTTTTGTTATTTATTTATTTTACATTTTTTTTATAAATTAATATATAAATAATTATTATTATTATTAATAATAATTAATAATATATATTAATATAAATTTTATATTTATTTATTTTTAGTTTATATTATAAAATCATAAAATATTGATCTATTTTCTAAATGTTTAAATCCCACTAGAATCCTCTGATTCTGAGTGAATTGTGCCAGCCTTTCTGACAAGGAGCCTATTAACTTTTGGTCAAATTTTCCAAAAGGTTTGCCAAAATTTCCTAGCAGGTGCGGTAGGCGCTTGGCTGTGAGGACAATTTAGCATTTCTCAAATATCCCAATATTTAATGTACCAGGTTAACACTCACGCAAATATTATGTGACTATGGTTTGAGCTGGAAAGACCAATCATGCGTCAATCGTCTAATTAAAGGGATCGTCATTAATGTACTTAATCTGATTATGGCACGATGTATGAAATAAGAACCCACTTTTCCTTTAAATCTTCCCCCCCTCCAGCACTGTTGGTCCTGTGATTCCCCTCATTACTTTTTTTTTTTTTACGTAAAAGCATGTATTTGGGGTTGGGATTCATGGAGATACATTATCTGTAATTTTGTAGTTTAACATAATCATAATGTATTATATTATACGATTATTGATTATATATTTTTGTTATTAAAATCTAATAAAAAGAAGGTTAAAAAAAAAAAAGCATGTATTTGGGGTGAAAATAATTTTTGCAATTCAGTTTCATTAAACATTATGGCATTTTTTTGTCTTGCATAGCATCTGTGTTGCACTGTTGGCTGTAGAATGAGTTAACTGAGAACCCATCAGTGAGTTTTTAACTCTTTTTTTATTATTTTTCTGCGCTCCTCTCAACTGATTTATGAATACAGGTCACATAAAAATTTAAGGTGCCCTGAAAAAGTCTGTAAAACCAAATGGTGAACAGATTTTAAAGAAAAAAAAATAATATTTGGCCACAAATATATTGATGATTTTTTTTTTTTACATTTTTTGTTGTTTTTAAGCACAAATAACATAAACAATACTTTTGAAATAAAAATCTCTCTTCCTTCAGGTTACCGTCAGCCCGGGTTTTTTTCCGATACTCTCACACACATGTATGCTGAGTAATATAATTTTATAGTTAGGCAATGTTAGTCTTTACAGTGTCACATATACAGGCAGCGGCGCTCCAGAAACAGAGAAAACACAGATTCTGCCGCCTCTACAGTGTTGACTAATATTCCAGATATTCTGCGGCGAAGAAAAAAAAAAAAAAGAAAAGAAAACAAAGGTTACAAAGTATCGAATTCCAAAGGAGTGAAATATTGAGGCACTGACAGGTGTGAAACATCAGAGAAAATGAATATTTTTGTATCTGCTTAGGATGAAAAAGAAAGATGTGCCATAACGATTGTATGGAAAAGTCGTAGGAAAATTCACTACAAAGTATTTTTTTTCCATTTAGAACGTATAAAAAATATCATTAATTTTGGAATGTGTTAACATACAATGTATCACTCTCCATTCCTATTACATAGAGAATCCACAAAAATGTGGCAACAATTTCAACTTGTTTTTTTTTTCTTTATTTTCCGAGCGGACGACTTTCCAAAATTCAGAACTGTTGCAACCAAAGTTAATATTTTATTATCTAATTCTGCTTTTTTTGTTACATACAAGAACTCAAAAAATAAGAAAGACATTAAAAAATTATTATTTATTTAATGTTACAAATTGGAAATGAAAAGTCTTTTCTTTTCAGGGCCAATGATGTATTGTGTAATGGTATTTAAAAAAAAAAAAATCACATCTAAATAAAAAAAGAAAAGTAATTAAAAAAATATATATTTATATTTCTTTTTTTAGATGTGTTTCTTAAGAAACATAAATATATATGTATATTTAAAAATGTTGAATTTAATTGCTTAACGTGTTAACAAAGTATTAATTTTATGTATTAAATTAAAAAACAAGTTTGGAAGAGAACCTCAATTTTTGTAAAATAGTTCCAAATACACCAAAATAACATATAAACTGTAATATAATAATAATAATAATAATAATAATATACTGTAATTGCTAAGAGTATTAATGTATTAATTTTATACATTAAATTTGGAAAAAAAACATTTTGAAGAGAACCTCAATTGTCATAACATAGTCCCAAATAACCCCAAATAACATGTATACTGTAAAATAATAATAATAATAATAATAATAATAGTAGTATTGCGAAGAGTATTAGCAATATAATAATTTTATACATTAAATTTGGAAAAAAAGAGAACTTCACTTTTTGTAAAATAGTCCCAAAAAAACCCCAAATAACATGTAAACGGTAATATAATAATAATAATAATAATAATAATAGTAATAATAATATAATTGCTTAGAGTATTAACAATGTATTAATTTTATACATTAAATTTGGGAAAAAAAACATTTTGAAGAGAACCTCGATTTTCATAAGATTGTCCGAAATAACCCAAAATAACAGGTAAGCTGTAATATAGTAATAATAATAATAATAATAAGAATAATATAATTGCTTAGAGTATTAACAATGTATTCATTTTATACATTCAATTTGGGGGAAAAAACATTTTGAAGAGAACCTCAATTTTCGTAAGATTGTCCGATATAACCCAAAATAACAGGCAAGCTGTAATAATAATAATAATAATAATAATAATAATAATTATTATTATTATCATTATTATTATTGTTATTATTATTGTTATTATTATTCAGTGACCACCTCTCTGGGATGATCACCTCCGTATCTTCCTCCGAATTCCAGTATCAGATTCTTAGATCCACTACATACGGTAATATGCAGACCGGGCCTAACACTTGTGATGCCACTTATATTCCATCTTCATCAGTGAAATATTAAACATTTTTAAGGCTGAATTCACACATGCAATTCTTTTGGATAAGGCCAGAAGCTCCAAAAAGAAGGACTAGTATAAGGTTGATTTCAGATATCAATGTCCTTTAAACACCGGCCCGGCGGCAAAGCTCCTCCTCGAAGACATGTCGAGCACAGTTGTGTTTGGGTCCGGAGACCGCACGCTCCGCACGCTCCGCACGCTCCGCACTTCCACTCTGCTTTATAGACATCTGAAGTCAACTTTAAGGGCAGACTAATTCTCTCTTTTGTCTCTGCACACGAGTGTGATTCCCATCTATACATTCTGTCTCCTTCATATTTCCCATATAAAGTAGCCAATAATTGTTTTTGACAAAAGCTAAAAATAATGAATACAATATTTTACTTTGATGTTACAGAAATAATATTTTTCCACCTTCTCAATCGTAATGGAAGTAAAAAGTATAAAGACACGACCATATTTGTTCTTTTTTGGTATCCACTTATGTAAAAAAAGAAATGCTTCATGTGTACGGCTCGGATGTCTCAATTCTTTCTAGCCTGATGTAAGTCAACAGATCAGAACTGATGGCAAAACTAAGACATTTCCACCATTCAATCACTAGTGCTGCTCTGGATCACAATGTTACCTGAGACGTTGTGATTCGACCCCTAGACCAGCACCTACATCTGGACGGGAAAAACTTGATGCATCATACAGGTGGGAATATTCCTGTTTAATGATGAGCGGGCACTACCATGCTCGGGTGCTCAGTACTCGTAACTAGTGATGAGTGAGAACTACCATGCTCCGGTGGTCAGTACTCGTAACTAGTGATGAGTGGGCACTACCATGCTCGGGTGCTCAGTATTGGTAACTAGTGATGAGCGGGCACTACCATGCTCGGGTGCTCAGTACTCGTAACTAGTGATGAGTGGGCACTACCATGCTCGGGTGCTCAGTACTGGTAACTAGTGATGAGTGGGCACTACCATGCTCGGGTGCTCAGTACTGGTAACTAGTGATGAGTGGGCACTACCATGCTCGGGTGCTCAGTACTCGTAACTAGTGATGAGCGGTCACTACCATGCTCGGGTGCTCAGTACTGGTCACTAGTGATGAGCGGGCACTACCATGCTCGGGTGCTAAGTACTGGTAACTAGTGATGAGTGGGCACTACCATGCTCGGGTGCTCAGTACTTGTAACTAGTGATGAGTGGGCACTACCATGCTCGGGTGCTCAGTACTGGTAACTAGTGATGAGCGGGCACTACCATGCTCGGGTGCTCAGTACTTGTAACTAGTGATGAGTGGGCACTACCATGCTCGGGTGCTCAGTACTGGTAACTAGTGATGAGGGGGCACTACCATGCTCGGGTGCTCAGTACTCGTAACTAGTGATGAGTGAGAACTACCATGCTCCGGTGGTCAGTACTGGTAACTAGTGATGAGCGGGCACTACCATGCTCAGGTGCTCTGTACTCGTAACTAGTGATGAGTGAGCACTACCATGCTCAGGTGCTCTGTACTCGTAACTAGTGATGAGCGGGCACTACCATGCTCGGGTGCTCAGTACTGGTAACTAGTGATGACTGGGCACTACCATGCTCGGGTGCTCAGTACTGGTAACTAGTGATGAGCGGGCACTACCATGCTCGGGTGCTCAGTACTGGTAACTAGTGATGAGCGGGCACTACCATGCTCGGGTGCTCAGTACTGGTAACTAGTGATGAGTGGGCACTACCATGCTCGGGTGCTCAGTACTCGTAACTAGTGATGAGTGAGAACTACTATGCTCCGGTGGTCAGTACTGGTAACTAGTGATGAGCGGGCACTACCATGCTCAGGTGCTCTGTACTCGTAACTAGTGATGAGTGAGCACTACCATGCTCGGGTGCTCAGTACTCGTAACTAGTGATGAGCGGGCACTACCATGCTCGGGTGCTCAGTACTGGTCACTAGTGATGAGTGGGCACTACCATGCTCGGGTGCTCAGTACTTGTAACTAGTGATGAGTGGGCACTACCATGCTCGGGTGCTCTGTACTGGTAACTAGTGATGAGTGGGCACTACCATGCTCGGGTGCTCAGTACTCGTAACTAGTGATGAGTGAGAACTACCATGCTCAGGTGCTCAGTACTGGTAACTAGTGATGAGCGGGCACTACCATGCTTGGGTGCTCTGTACTGGTAACTAGTGATGAGCGGGCACTACCATGCTCAGGTGCTCAGTACTCGTAACTAGTGATGAGCGGGCACTACCATGCTCGGGTGCTCAGTACTGGTAACTAGTGATGAGCGGGCACTACCATGTTCGGGTGCTCAGTACTCGTAACTAGTGATGAGCGGGCACTACCATGCTCAGGTGCTCAGTACTCGTAACTAGTGATGAGCGGGCACTACCATGCTCGGGTGCTCAGTACTGGTAACTAGTGATGAGCGGGCACTACCATGCTTGGGTGCTCGGTACTGGTAACTAGTGATGAGCGAGCACTACCATGCTCGGGTGCCCAGTACTGGTAACTAGTGATGAGCGGGCACTACCATGCTCTGGTGCTCAGTACTGGTAACTAGTGATGAGCGGGCACTACCATGCTCAGGTGCTCAGTACTGGTAACTAGTGATGAGCGGGCACTACCATGCTCGGGTGCTCAGTACTGGTAACTAGTGATGAGCGGGCACTACCATGCTCGGGTGCTCAGTACTGGTAACTAGTGATGAGCGGGCACTACCATGCTCGGGTGCTCAGTACTGGTAACTAGTGATGAGCGGACACTACCATGCTCAGGTGCTCAGTACTGGTAACTAGTGATGAGCGGGCACTACCATGCTCAGGTGCTCAGTACTGGTAACTAGTGATGAGCGAGCACTACCATGCTCGGGTGCTCAGTACTGGTACCTAGTGATGAGCGGGCACTACCATGCTCAGGTGCTCAGTACTCGTAACTAGTGATGAGCGGGCACTACCATGCTCGGGTGCTCAGTACTGGTAACTAGTGATGAGCGGGCACTACCATGCTCGGGTGCTCAGTACTGGTAACTAGTGATGAGCGGGCACTACCATGCTTGTGTAGTTGATACTCGTAACGAATAGTTGGACGTTTGGACGAGCGCGACTCAAGTACCCGAGTATGATGGAATATCTTCTGTAAAAATGTTTGAGTTCCCCATTGATTTCCATTATATTCGGTAGAAGAGTCGCGTCCATCTGAGCATCCAACCGCTGGTTACGAGTACTGAGCATTTGAGCATGGTAGTTTTCACTCAACAGTAACCTCCACTGACTACAGGACCTTCCGTGACGTCTTGCGGTGACGCCAGCTGTACCCTCAGATAACCCCGACTCTGACGTCAGTGCTATCACTGCCAACAAGCACTCACATTATGGCAGTGTTGCAGTGACGTCAGTCGAGGTTACCCGGGGGCACAGCTGACCGGCCTCAGCTGTGCACTCAGGTGGAGTCTCTGACAGCTCTCAGCTGAGTCTCTGTGAGTAAACCTGTGTTTGTCTCCTCGCACAGATGTAGCAGAGCTGAAGATGCTCGCCCGCCTTTGGACTACGTTGGAGGTTTTTTTGGGGTAATAAAGATGGAGTCCTAAATATCTTCTGTTTAATTTCTAATAAAATATTTTTTCTCTGTGTTGTTGTTTTATTTTACTGTTAATATAACAGCCAATCACAGACGCTGTCACGGAGTGGGCATCTGTGATTGGATTCTGGAGTAATTTGAAACCAGCCCATACAATCTAGCATCTAGAATGTATGGGCAGATTCCAGGTTACTCCAACAGCCAATCATAGACACCCATTCTGCGTGACAGTGTCTGTGATTGGCTGTTGGGTCCCTCACACATATAGAACTGTAAAAATAAATAATTAAAAATTACGTAACACTACGCGGTACCTTTGATTCTCAGCGCAGATAAAGCAGACAGCTATGGGCTGCCACCCCCATCTGCTTGGCTTTGCCTTGGATAGCAAATAAAATACAGGAAGCCCATTATTTTTTTATTTTTTTAAATTATTTAAAAACATAATTTAAAAAAATGTGCAGGCTCCCCCCATATTTTGATCGCCAGTCAGGTAAAACCAGGCAGCTGGGGGCTAGGATTGTCAGCGTGGTAAGGCTCAAGCATTCTGGGTCCCTTTCGCTGAAAACCACAGCCCGCAGCCGCCCCCTGGAAATGGTGCATTGTTTATTAACGCTATTTCCACGTGCTTTACTCGGCTTCTCCAGCGGCCCTGATGGCGGTGGGTAATAGAGGGGTTAACACCAACTTTGTATTCTCAGCTGGTACTAAGCTTGAAATTCATGGTGTCATGCCATTAGAGATTGCCACCAAGAACTTCTAGCAAACAGTAAAAAAAAACACAACACATAGAAAATGTTATCTTTATTATAAAAAAATCCTTAATCTGACATAGTCCACAGGTAAAGCAATCTCAGCTCTGCTTCATTGCTATGTACAGACAAGCATCTATACAGAGCGAGAAGCAGAGAGAGCAATGTCAGCTCTGCTTCATAACTCTGTACAGAGAAACAGACTATACAGAGCAAGAAACAGGGAGAGCAATGTCATCTCTGCTTCATAACTCTGTACAGACAAGCGTCTATACAGAGCGAGAAACAGGGAGAGCAATGTCAGCTCTGCTTCATCACTCTGTGACAGTGAGGGTATGATTCCACTTGCGTATGACTCGTGTGAGTTTCACATTGCATCACCCCGCACAGCCTGACCCTCTCCTGACAGAAGCACCTCAGCTGCATAGAAATACTCCTTACTCCTGTAAGGAGAGTGTGCGCTGTGTCAGGTGATACCAATGCAAGACTTGCACAGTGACAGTCAAAGTTCAATCGAGTTCATGGCTCATGGACTTGGGTGAACACTGACGTCACCGTGAACATGGCCGAAAAAAGCCGAAAGCTGCCGAGTGATGAACAGTGCAGTGAATAGCACTGGAAATGAATGATCTGACCCAGAAGCAGAAGCGGCCAGGAGACAGCGGCTGAGCAGGTCTGCAGGACGCGTCGCGGAACCGGTAAGTATAATCATAATGTTTTTTACTAATGTGCCTTTTATAATAATCCCTAGACCAAACCAAACTGGACCCAAACTGTAACATGAGTTTGCCAGGAAAAAAAAACTTGTATTTGGGATCGTGTGCCAAACACTATGTGTTCGGTACTGACCCCAAACTTTACAGTTCAGGTTCGCCCATCACTACTCAACACTAGTTACAAATAATAGATCAGCTCCTCCATCAGTGTCCATCCGGCTAAACACCAGAGGGAAACAGCAACAAATCTCTACTCTGACTTCCTTCACTTTTTTTTGCAGCATTTTTTTTCGTTATAAAACGGCCATGATTTTCATGTGGTTTTATACACATATTTTAAAAAAAAAAAATTCTGTGGTTGATCCTATGGAAAAAAAAAAATCATGAAAAAACCCTACATATTTAGAGTATGTTACTTTTGGGAAAAAACGAAAAGGCTACAATAAATGCACCAAAGGAAAAAAACACATTCTGTTTGAGTTTAATTTCCAATTTTCCTACTAACAGCCGAAATCTGTCCAAAGTGGGTTTTTTTGCAGCAAAACCACTAAAACAGAGACAGACTGTTTCCAAAATACTCTAAAATCAGAATGCTGCTTTTCAAGAGGTCATACTGCTGTTTTTGTTTTTTTTTTTTCCACAAATGGCATCTATTGTATTTTGATGTTTTGTAAATGTGTTTTTCTTGGTGTTTTGGGAAAAAAAAACCCTCTAGAAATAATTCTATATGTCAAACCCCAAAAGCTGTGATTCTGTAATGTACCTTCTGGCTGCAGTATTTCAAGCACATAAAAAAACGCCTAAAAAGTAAAGTAATAAAATGTTGCAAAAATGGCAAAGATGACGTGTGAGCAAGTCTGGAGAGAACTTACATGGGAAAGGTTTTCTGCAGAATTTCTGCAACTTTTATGTTTATCAGCATATCCACATTTACATAGATGTAACTCACTTTTTCTTGCCTAGCATCCCTATTACATATGTTTTAACATTATTCATCTCTATATACATTCTTGCTAGTTGTCAGAAATAATAAAATAGTCAAATGTAAATGATAGGTAGATAGATATCCAGCAGATATATAACGTCCCGACCCCACTATATATTATACACTTGCACCCTTTAGTGTCTTTCATGTGACACTAAAGGGTATTTAGCCTGGTTTAACCTAATAAATAATAATAAAGCGATGCGGGGTCCCCCATGTTTTTGATAACCAACCAAGGTAAAGCAGACAGCTGGGGGCTGGTTGTATCAGGAAGGAAAAGTCCATGTTTTTTCCCAGCCTAAAAATAGCAGCCTGCAGCCACCCCAGAATTGGCACATCACATTAGATCTTGCGCTTTTCCCTGGCTCTTCCCAACTGCCCTAGTGCGATGGCAATCAGATTAATATTTTGGGGGTGGATGTCAGGTGTGAGTTGACAGCTGGCATCAAGCCCAGGGGCTAGTAATGGAGAGGCATCTATCAGACACCCCCATTACTAAGAGAAAAAACACACACAAAAATACTTACCCCGACACTTTCCCTAATTCACCAATTTATTAAAGAAGAAAAACAATGCAGGACTGATGTAGAAGAAACCTGAAAGACATAAAAAGAGAGAGACACATTGTCCCTCATTCACCAATTTATTAGAAAGCAAAGTTCCCAGGTATGACATAGGGCAGAACGACATTCCTTGATTATGGTGATCAAAGTCTTTGAAGGCTCACAATGAGGCTCCTTAGACTTTGAGCTGCAGTCACTCCCAGTTCACGCTGCTCTCTGGCGACTCATGAGCGGTGATGTCAGGAACGTCATCACCAAATGTCACAAAATTTTTAACTTTAAATTGTTTTGACAGAATTCTGGCATCAACATCTTGTCAATTGGACCCATAGGCCCAGATTCATCAAAGTGTTTACATCAGAAATCTGGTGTAAAACATTTTGAAAAGGTTGTGCAAAAAAACCTGTGATTTTCGGTGTTTTCTCACAATTTTGTCAGAGCTAGGGAGCGATAGGGGTGGGATGGGGCATGGCAATGCCCACTTGTCTAATACATGATGAATTGTGATCGAGCAAGATTTGTAGCGAGAGACCTCTGCATCTTCTCATTGACTCCCCCAAAAACACATTGTTGCATTTTTTCCCCCTAAACTTATTGTTGCATTTCCCCCAAAAAACATTGTTCCATTTCCCCCAAAACACATTCTTACATTTTCCCTCCAAAACACATTGTTACATTTTTCCTCAAAAATGCATGTTGCCAACCCCCACCCCAAAAAAAGAGCATTATTTTATTCCCCTCAAAAAAGAACACGTTGCTTTTCCCCCAAAACACATTGTTACGTTTTTCCCCCAAAATGCATTGTTGCATTCCCCCCCCAAAAAAACACATTGTTGCATTTCCCCACCAAAATGCATTGTTGCGTCCCCCCCCCCAAGAAAACACATTGTTGCATTTGCCCTCAAAAATGCATTGTTGCATTCCCCCCAGAACCACATTGTTGCATCCACCCCCCCAAAATGCATTGTTGCTTCACCCCCCAAAGCACATTGTTACAGCCCCCCCAAAACCTCATTGTTGCAATGCCATTAAAAATTGCATTGTTGCATGTGTCCCCCAAGAAAAAAATAAAATGACTTGTTGCAATTTTTTTCCCATAGGACTGAACAAATGGCAGGAAAAATGCTAGCTGCAAATTTTTCAGAATTACACAATTAACCCTAAATACTTGCGAAAATCCCAGAAGTTAATGAAAGTTTATGGCCTTGTTCACAGAAAGCTCAAATGTTGCATTTTTTATTGCTGTTTTTTTATCTATACATTTTCTGTAGGTGTCGGTACCAAAATACACAAAATCAATTTTCTCTTGTTACTGCGTTTTTTTAATAAATTTTATATTCTGTATTTTCTTCTTTATTTATTTTGTTGCAGCATTTTGTAGCAGTGTGTTTCTTTGCATATTTTTTTAGCACATAAAAGCTTTGATTCTGTACCTAAAAACACAACTGCACTTCTTGACACTTTTTTTTACATATATTTATCTAAAAGCTTCCTGTAGAAGTCAATATAGAACATAATGCATCAATAGACGCATGGAACTACAGTTTATAAGAAAAGATGCAGCATTTACAAAGTTGGTACCATGGAAAAAAAACAATAGTGGTACCTATCTTTGACCCCATGGTACCAGACAAGGGTTAACACTCTTAAATAAAACTGCATTAAAAATGTCCTCAAAAAATGCATTTTTTTGTGCAACACTGGCCTAAAGTCTTCTTCTCACCATCATTATCAACGTCTTTAAATGCTTATGAAAATACCATAAATTTCATAGGGCCATGGCGCCTTGAAAAACATTTTTTATAGTGTCTTTTATTTTTTTACAATTTATACATATTTTTTTCTGACGTTTTTGAAGTCCTATGCTGAATATTACAGTAAAAAAATAAAAAATGAAAATAAAACACTAAATATGAATCCAGTTTTTGATAAAAAAAAATATACAAGATTAAACTTGATCTTAGTCTAAATGATAAGTCCTTGTAAACTTTTTTATAGGAAGTTTAAAAGTTTATACTGAACTTCAAAAAAAGAATGAACATTCCGATATTCTGAGATCCAGATAGCGTTACTCTCCCCAAGAAACAAAAATATCTCAACAATATTAATAAAGTCAGAATTCTGAACTTAGCAGATATTATTTTGTATTGAATCCGGTATAAAAATAAAACAATTTTGGCATCAGTCGTTCAAATCTCAGAATTCCATTTTTTGAACGGATGTAACAATCACTTTTGGAGAAACTGTTGTTTTATATTTTCTTGCGGCGATGACGGCTGCGTCGTCTTCTTTTGTCTATATTACTTGTTATATAAAGTGTCATTGAACGCTGGAAACCTTTGGAGAGTTTCTTCTGGCACAGGCTGAAAGCATACCAATTTTGACAGGAAATTTCAAAAGCGGAGGTTTTTTTTTCTCTTCTCTTTACAAAGATACTACAATATAAATATTGTTGCAACTAATACTCCATAAATCATTCACAAGCAGCATGTAAATGACCAAACCACACACGTGTTCTGTATGTCATGGCTGCTTCACGGGAGAAACTGTATAATATATTGTCAGGGCATAAAGAGAAAATATGATTCATTCTTTTTCTTCTTTTTTTTTTTACTCCGGAAATCAGTAACAGCTTTTTGTTTTTTACCATTTCTAAACATTGTATTTAAAAAAAAAAAAAGTCTTTAACATTTTTTTACAAATATATTTTAAATAACTGTCTAATTTTTTTTATGTCTAAAAATAATCATTTAAAAATAAATATTTAATTAATATTTCTTTTCTTTTAACCCTCTGAAAATCAGTAACAGCTTTTTGTTTTTTACTATTTCTAAAAAGTGTATTTTAAAAAAAATACATTATTTTCCTTTAATATTTTTTCAAACAATATTTTCAATAACTTTATAATTTATTTTCGCTAAGACATAAAATGAAAAAAACAAATATATATATATAATATATATATTTGTATATATATATATATATATATGTATAAATATAATATATATATTGTTTTTTTCATTTTATGTCTTAGCGAAAATAAATTATTATGTTATTGAAAATACCGTTTTATATATATATATATATATATATATACATATACATATATATATATATATATATATATATATATATATACATACATATATATATATATATAAAACAATATTTTCAATAACATAATTTATTTTCGCTATTTTCGACTTTGCATATATATATATATATATATATATATATAAAAAAATTTTTTAATATTTCTTTCTTTATTCCCTCTGGGAATCAGTAACAGTTTTTTGTTTGCTTTTATTTTTACCGTTTCTATGAATTCTATTTATAAAAAAAATATGATTTTTCTTTAATATTTTTTCTAAATATATGTGAAATAACTTTCTAATTTTTTTTAGCTGTCTAAGACATACAATGAAAAAGAAAAGATGAAATAAAAAAATATTGTTTTTTAAATATTTCTTGTTTTTGTTAATATTTTTTTGAAATATATTTTCAATAACGTTATAATTTTTTTTAGCTAAGACATAAAATGAAAAAATAAATAAATAAAAATCTCTATGCAACCGACCCGCTCCTGTGAGGAGACTGTGAGTCCATGTCGGGTGATGCAACGTGAGACTCGCGCAAGATACACGTGAGGCAATCGCAAGTGTGACACCAGCCTTAGACATAAAATGAAAAAAAAAATTAAATGAATTAATAAAAAATTAAATGTTTCATGAAGATTTCATTTTCTCCCTCTCTGGAAATCAGTAAGAGAGTTTTGATTCTTCCCATTGCTAAAAATTCTATTTAAAAAAAATATGATTTTTCTTGAACATTTTTTACAAATATATTTTAAATAACTTTCTATTTTTTTTTATCTGTCTAAGATATAAAATAAAAAATTTGATTTATATATATATATATATATATATATATATATATACATATATATATATAGATAGATATCTATATATATATATATATATGTCTCTCTCTCTCTCTCCCTCTCTCTCTCTCTCTCTATATATATATATATATCTATATATATATATTTATATATATATATGTATATACATATATATATATAAATATATATATATATATATATATATTTTTTTTTTTTTTTAAATCTTTCAGGAATACTTGACTCCAAATGCACAGAGTAAAACTAAGCATCAACTTCTAGATAGACACAATTAAGCACATTAGCAGATGGACGGTAAAACTTGGTATACTGACAAAAAAGAGAGTTAATAATATCTTAAACAGAATTTTTTTTTCTCATTGGTGTGTTGAGGTTTTTGGGCCATTTCCCGTTACTATTTACCCAGAATTTCATGCCTTGGCGTGTAATTTTTATTTTGTGTGTGTGTCTTCTCCTGCCAGTGCATTTGAACAGTAATTTTTCATTTTTCATTTTATTATAGTCTGTAAGAAGTTTTCTTTTTTTTTTTTAAAGTTCACTCTTTGGGTGTTACAGTATTTTTACAAAAATAATCAATCATCACATTAATATAGAATATTGACTTTGCTATTATATTAATGCTCTATTTTTTTTAACCAATAATATGATTAAATTATTGACAAAAAACATTTATGTGTCTTATCAAATATTTAAAAAAAAAAAAAATAAAAATAAAAAGTGAACAAAAAAAATAAATAAAAAATGAAAGTGAATAAAAAAAGAAGTAAAAGTTTAAAAAAAAAAGGAAAATAAAGGGGTATTTTCTTAATTAATCTCATCATTCAGAGATTAAGAATTTTCACAAAAAATTCCTCACTGGTCACAGGAAGGTAAAAAGTTTATCTTGTGTTATCATTTTTATTTTAGGTAAAGTAGAACAAAAATTGTATTTTTTTACTCAGTAAAATTATAATGGTTTCTAAAACAAAAATATAGGGCGGGATTAATAATTATATGTATTATTGTTTTTTGTTGTTTTGAGCCTATTTTTTTTGCACCAAATTTATCTTTCCATTTGGGCCTATTTTGGGGTCTGTTTTACAATCCGGTGGTCTCTTACCAGGGAGTGGTGGTGTTGAGGTTAAAATGAGACTCAAGCGGTCTCTCTGGATCTGACTGCTGTTCTAAATTATATTTTCATGTGTGCACGCGAGAAAGAATGATAACAGACACTATATCGATTATGGACCTTCTCCATGACAGGCGCTGACTAACTGGTCTTTATTGTTTGAAACTTTCTATAGCTCTCAGAGAAGTGAAGGGTGTAGACAAAATACAGTCCAATCAAGTATCGCAGGCTGGACTCAGGACATATAGGAATTAGCATAGTCTCTGTTGGGTTGGTCAGTCCAAACTTTAGGAATTCCTTTGTTCATCATCTCCTTTGGGAGTTGTCCAGGATGCAGCAGCCATCTTTAAAATTACATATGCTGGTATATACTATGTTAAGGAAAATCACTAAATATGTAATATACATATATATACGTGTTAGTAAGGAACAAAAGCATTCATAAATATGTGTGTTAGTTTACATCTACTAAACTATATACCTGAGTCTATGAAATGGCTGAATTAAGTATTTTTAGTTACTTAATTCTTATCCTCAACAGTGGCAGCGCTGGTGGAACGGGGTCACAGGAGGCAGAGGCGGTGGTGGAGCAGGTCTATGCTACGGGCAGTGCGGGTGGCGGGTGTCCCAGATACTATGAGGTAGGCAACTTCCAGAAACAGTTGGCCGTGTGGGCTTCAAAGAAATATTGCCCGGAGTTAAGGCGTATGCAGATTGACATGCTCAATAACAAGCCGAGATCTCATCTGTGCACGCACCACCTCCGGGTGCCATTATCCTTAAGTCTGCTGATGGGAGATCAATGGGCCGGCGGCAGTGCGTGCGCAAATGAGATCTTGAGCCGAGAGCTCCATCTGTGCACCCTGCACTGCCGATATTTTCAGGAGGCCCCTGTCTCATTTTCCTCCCAATTTTTGTGCATCTTATAATCCGAAAAACACGGTAAATGTTTTATTTTTCATTTTCTCCATTATATTGCATTCTGGAAAATTCTGGTAACTACTGTAACAATATACATTCTGGCAATATATTCTAGGGAGTAATCATTCTACATGAAATGTGGCCGTCTCTTGAAAAAGAAGTAAATGAGACCTTTTGCTTTTAAAGATAGAAAAAAAATCTTAAATATGAAATTCCATAGAAAAAACTAATTTCAAAGAATAAAACAAATAATTCAGTATCTCTTTGTCCTGTGTATTAGAGGCAGAATGTGAACCGGAATCTTCATGCTATTGATAGCAGCTGTAACGTTCGTATTCCATCCTGCACGCGCTTTTTTTTTGTGAGAGCTCCGGTCTCCGTCCATGTAACCTTTGATTGACAGGAGCAGGTTGACCAGCAGTTTCAGGGCAGGTCGTTAGCATCTGACACTGAAAGAAAATGCAACCTCTCCACATCCAGGATGAAATCTGCCACTTCAGGAAATTCTCCGAGCCGGGAAACATTCAGGTCGGAGTTTACTTCCAGAGGGCTATGTTAGGAATAAAATGGGAATCAGTCCACTTGATCTTTTGCTTTATTGTGCAGCTCACTGAAGGTTCGTACTGTAAAAGGAATGGGGCAAGATAGGTTTTTGGAACGAGTGTCCTTTGGTACGGTTCTCCATTACACCATACATGAGGGCCATAATTGTAGAAGAAAATGTGATAAATCAATCCATATATAGAGTTATTTTATATAATGCCATTAGAGTTGGTGGGAATCGATTTGCACAGCCTGGTCCATAAACCATGTCAGTAATCTGTGGCCACTTGACAGGAGCCCTGAGAACCAACTCTTACCTATAGGCATCAGTGGCTCTCCTGTTGGTTACACACAACGTCACGTATGGCCTAAAGGTCTCTCTCACTTGGAGAAATGAACCCAAATAATGAAAATATTCTCAAAAAAGAGAATGGCTCAAAAGTCTTTCTCACTGTCTTGGCACAAAACATTGGAATAGACCTAAAGATGAGAAAGACGCAACGGTGTTTCTCGTTATCTTGGCCAGAAGCATGGAAATAGACCCAAAACGAGAATGATCCAAAGTGAGAGCAGTAAAAGAGTGGAAATCTTCAAGTGGAAACTGGATAAACATATAGTTGGGATGATTTAGGAAAACCTGCACTCGCAGGGGGTTGGACTCGATGGCCCTTGAGATCCCTTCCAACTCTACCAGTCTATGATTCTGGGATTGTATTTCTCACTGTCTTGAGTCTTGACCAAAATCATAGTAATAGATCCAAAAATGAAAATGGTTTAAAAGTCTTTCTCACTGTCTTGCCCCACAAAAATTTAGGACTGTATATAAATTTGAGAATAACCCAAAGATCATTCTCACGGTCTTGGCAAAAACTATAGTAATCCAAAATGAAGATGACCCGTCTTTTTAACGATCTAGGCAAAAAATGTAGGAATAGACCAAAAAATAAGAATGAGCCTGCAAAAAAAAAACCTAAAAAAAAATAGTGAAAGAAGAGAAAATGGCAATGAACCAAAGGCTTAATCTCATGATTGTAGTCTAGACCCTAGACCACTGATGCCCCCAAACTCCTTGCCATTTTAGGGCTGAGGTGAGGAGCATAGGTAAAGAATGGTAATCTGGGCTCTTCTACGTAAGGCAACCAAGAAGCCCACTGACAATTAAGAAGCTACCATTATTAGAAATAGCACATGGTAAGCACCGGAGTGGGGAATGGCTTTTACAGTTTTTATTTTGGGTGGCTGGACTCATCTTTTGGTTAGGCCTCATCTTCCTGAACTCTTCTACATTATACGTGATGGAACAAGGACCTCAAAAATGGTCAAAGTGTGCGGGCGACCGTGTGTCCGTCTGTGCATGTGGGTGGCTGGGTGCCTGTCGGTGCAGGCGAGCGGCCTGCTGGCTGCCACTCTGTGCGGGCGGCTGGGTGGCTGTGCGGACTACGGTGGCTGTGCGGCTGGTGTCCCAGTCTGTCCCCGGACCCGGCTTCAAATGATGGCGCCGGGAGTCAGCGTGTGCACAGATGGAGCTCTTGGATGAGAGCTCCATCTGCACACGCACTGCTCCAGGCACCGTTTCTTTGAAGCCCGGACCGTGGACAGACTGGGACACCCAGCCGCACTGACCTGCTCCACCACACAACCACCGCAGCTTCCACTGCCACTATGGACCCGAGGCTGCTGCCACCACTGACCCGCCGCTGCTGCCACCACTGACCCCCCGCTGCCACCACTGACTTGCCGCTACAACCACTGACCCACCGCCGCTGCCAGCACAGCCTCTGCCTCCTGTGACCCTGCTCCACCATCACTGCCACCCCCCTCCAGTAAGACAACACTGGAGTATAAGATGGACTCCATTTTTTTTTTACCTTTTTTATCTCTAAATTTGGGGTGCGTCTTATAATCCGCTGCGTCTTATAAAATGAAAAATACGGTGTGTGTGTATATATATATATATATATATATATATATATATATATATATAAGCTATAATATCGTGAAAAAGTTAGAAGTGCCAGAAGTAGTAGAAACTTCTAAAAGTCGAGACCTTCGCTCTGCACTGTTAAAGGAAGTTCAGCAGATGCTATTTCACTGGAAAAATATGTCTGCTAAAGCAATTTCCCTCCAAATAAAATTAAATTTCCGTTTGAAATTGAGGTTTAATTTTCTTCAGAAACTGTAAATAGTCGTTCATTAAATAGAAGTAAATAAAACTTAATAAAACGGAGGAATTAAATAAATATTCCATTTTTTACCACTAATTTAAAAATAAATGTTCAGCGGATGTAATAAAATGGTCAAATGACACATTAGTGGAATGAATCATAAAACAATCAAAAAACTGTACAGGAGGAGAGCTGATCATACGCATAGCGAGCAGTTTAACAGACAGAAAAAGAGAGAAGCTGAGAAGCTGCAGCTGCTCCTTCCCTTCTTACTTTCTAATATTCCTAATATTAATAATTTTACTCTACACCAGACCTGGACAAAGTGTAGTACGCCGGCCACATCCAGCTCTCTGACTGTCCCTGTCCCATCCATGAACCGACACAGCCAAAGGACCGAAAATAATGGCCAATGGGCAGCAAGGTATAGCTGCCCCACCCCATCCGGCATCCTGATTTCACCGCTATCTGCTGGACTGCTTTAGTCACATGCTATGGGAAATCCAGTCATATTTACTCCTCTCCTTTACATACTGATTGGACACTTCCATTAGTGCCAGCTATAGCTTGTCTATACTGGTCTCGAGAGGTGGTTTGATCCAGACTGAATGGTGGTTGTTGTGCATTATTGCAGTGCGCACTTGTGGTTTTTACCCTCTGTTATCCTTTTGTTGCTGCCTTACTTCTCTTGCTTTTCTCCTTAGTTTCTTACTGTTTGTTCCTGTGAGTTTGCAGTGTGTCTGAGTTTCTCTGTCTGTAAACATCTGTGTTTAAATCACACTCCTACCCCTTCCTTCCCTGAGGGGGAAACAGATTAACTCTTGTCAGGAGAGCAGCCAGGCACAGGACTCAGGCATCTCCACCATTAAGGGTAACCCTGAAAAAGGGGATAGCCTAGGGTCCACTAGTGTGAGGGACCATATAGGTAACCCCTGCCTCTTGGATCTCCTCCTACCTCTGCTGCTTCACTGTATCGTTTACTGACTCCTCTGCCTCTCCTCTTCCCCTTAATGTCGGGGTTCCTTAGGGTTCAGTCCTAGGCCCCCTCCTCTTCTCTATACATTGACCCTATTGGACGAACCATCAGTAGATTTGGTTCCCAGTATCATCTCTATGCTGATGACACCCAATTATATACCTCTTCTCCTGACATCACCCCCATCTTAATATTAAATGCCAGGGATTGTCTGTTCGCTGTCTCTAATACCATGTCCTGACAACTTCTAGTGTTTCCTCCCTCTACAACCGACCTATACCTAATATTGCAATTTTCTTGGGTGGTTCAACCATAGCTCCCCAGCACCACGCTCACTGTCTTGGGGTCATATTTTATACAGAACTTTCCTTTATTCCCTACATGTCACATGAATGAAGAGAACTCAGCTCCTGAGCCCCATCCACGCCAGACACCCCAGTGCAGGATTTAGAGTTATGCCCATATATAACCCAAATTGCAAAATCAATTTCTAGCCCACAATACATGAATTTAAAGCAAATTGTGACAGCAAAATATAACTGTTTTGTAAATAGAGTAATAGAGCTGGAGTGACAGAGTCTTCTGAACTACAAGTAACTTTTCAGCCTCATTTGTATATAAATTCAAATCGCAATTTCTCAGTAATGGAAGAACGGACCGGCCATGTAAAGGCATTGCTGAACTTGTCTTTGGAAAAGCTACATGGGCATATTAATCATTTAGAGGGTGAAATCCTGCAGAGAGACTCACTGTAAGTTGAAAAAAACTGTCCCCAAAACTCTATATCTACCACAGTGCAAATAATGAGGTAGCTGACAAATCTGCTACACCTGAAAGGCACACATTATAACTTTAGGATAGGACTGGCATCACCATCTCGCCCTGGACAAATAGGTGGGTCCACTCACCATCGACAGGGCCGGTGACTCCCAGGCGGATTGCCAGGTCTGCAGTGCTTGGTGCTGAGGCTGCATTTTGCTGGCTGCAGGCCCTTGAAACTTGTACTTGCACTGTGAGCATGCACACGCAGCATTCACTGCTGAACGCTGCGTGCACATACATCCCAGGTTGGATATGCCAATCCAATAATGAGTATGACCCCCCAGTAATGTGTATGTCCCCAGTAATGTGTATGTCCCAAGTAATGTGTATGCCCCCCCAGTAATGTGTATGTCCCCAGTAATGTGTGTGCCCCCCTAGTAATGTGTATGCTTCTCAAGTAATGTGTATGACCCCCCAGTAATGTGTATGACCCCCCAGTAATGTATATGTCCCCAGTAATGTATATGTCCCCAGTAATGTGTATGACCCCCCAGTAATGTGTATGTCCCCCCAGTAATGTGTATGACCCCCCAGTAATGTGTATGCTTCTCAAGTAATGTGTATGACCTTCCAGTAATGTGTATGTCCCCAGTAATGTGTATGCTCCCCCAGTAATGTGTATGTCCCCAGTAATGTGTATGCTCCCCCAGTAATGTGTATGTCCCCCAGTAATGTGTATGCTCCCCCAGTAATGAGTATGTCCCCCAGTAATGTGTATGCTCCCCCAGTAATGTGTATGTCCCCAGTAATGTGTATGCTCCCCCAGTAATGAGTATGTCCCCCAGTAATGTGTATGCTCCCCCAGTAATGTGTATGTCCCCAGTAATGTGTAAGCTTCCCCAGTAATGTGTATGCCCCCCAGTAATGTGTATGCTTCTCAAGTAATGTGTATGACCCCCAAGTAATGTGTATGACCCCCTAGTAATGTATATGTCCCCCAGTAATGTGTATGACCCCTTAGTAATGTGTATTATCCCCAGTAATGAGTATGATCCCCTAGTAATGTGTATGTCCCCCAATAATGTGTATGACCACCCAGTAATGTCTATGACCCCCAGTAATGTGTATGACCCCCAGTAATGTGTATGCTTCTCAAGTAGTGTGTATGACTACCCAGTAATGTGTATGACCACCCAGTAATGTGTATGTTCCCCAATAGTGTGTATGACCCGCTAGTAATGTGTATGCTCCTCAGTAATGTGTATGTCCCCCCAGTAATGTGTATGTCCCTCCAGTAATGTGTATGTCCCCAAATAATGTGTATGTCCCCCAGTAATGTGTATGTCCCCCCAGTAATGTGTATGTCCCTCCAGTAATGTGTATGTCCCCCAGTAATGTGTATGTCCCCCCAGTAATGTGCATGCCCCCTTTTTTGGGGGATGTTATACATTCACCTGACTCTGTATAATCTTCTTACTATGTCTAGAACAACCTAGATGAGAAAAGCACATAAGGAAAAGACATCATATACAAGTACTAAAACATCAGAAGTCCATGAGTCTCTGCAATATTGCGTATTATTCCATTGTAGCAAACAGGAATACATGTTGTTATCTACCAGCCATGAAGAAGGTGGGGGATGGTGGGTGTTCCTTAAACATCGCGTGTAAATTTAGAAACTGGAAACAGCCATCACATGTGTATCAAAATACAAGGGACCCGCACATTTTTTTAAAAAAAATACTTAAATAAATAATTTTAAAAGCAACGTGGGGTTCCCCTAATTTTGATACCAGTGAGGATAAAGGAGACAGATGGGGGCTGGTATTCTCAGGCTGGGGAGGCCCATGTTTATTGGGCCCTCTCCAGCTTAAAAATAGCAGCCTGCAGTTTTGTTTTTTGTTTACCAAGGATAATACCGAGAAGACTTATTAGTGAGCAGCCACTATGTGGCAAAGACATGCACACTCTTTAATATCCAAGCTAGGACACAGGGCTGTTTCCCTTGTGGAAACTGTGTAGCCTGTCCCAGCATTACTAGATCAAAATCTTTTGTATCCTCTGATATCCTCTATGAGACCTCCCATTTCTAATTGTGTAAGCAAAAAGAAATAAAACACAAAACACAGAGAAAAATCCTTTATTTGAAAAAAAAAAAGCAAACAAAAAACCCCTTTTCTCAAATTTATTATCCCCCAAAACACCCCTGCAGATTCAACGTAATGCACACATGACGATCCCGACCCATGACACCCTGAGGTAGCAGTGCGCAGCCATATTAGAAAATGTGACCTATCAATGCTCTCTTCGAGACACACTGACGGAGCTGCAGCAGTGAGAGCGGTGATGTCAGTGAGTTCACCTGAGGTTCCCATAGTACCCCAGCTGGTGAACTCATTGAACTCAATTCCAGATTATCGGATGAGGCTGTGTGCGTACATTGAATATTTGGTTGCAGACAATTTTGCACCAAATCTGCATCTCCTGCGTGATGTGTTTTTGATGCCTTTTTCTACCAGTAGGTAATCACGAATTGAATTTAATGAGTGCACATCAGGTGAGGTCACTAAGTTCAATGAGTTCACCTGAGGTGAGTTCACTGAGTTCACCCAAGGGGTACCGTGGGAACCGACTGCTGTGACCTCCGGTGAAGTCACTGACATCACTCCTCTCACAGCTACGACTCTATCAGTGTGTACCACAAGCCACAGTGATTGGTCAGATTTTCTAATGCGGCCATGCACTGCGAGCTCAGAATGTAGCAGAGCCGGGATTGTTGTGTGACGTTGAGGTGTGGAATACATAGGACCTGAAGGGGTGTTTTGGGTGCTAATAAATCAGAAAAAGAGGAGTTTTTTTTAAATAAAGGATTTTTCTATTTTGTATTTATTTCGTTTTATTTACACGATTAGTAATGGGTGGGTATCATAGGCCTCTACCCATTACTAATCCAGAGCTTTGTTGGAGATGTGATTTTTGGAGAAATCACAGCTGTCATTAACTCCGTATATTAACCTGATTGCCACTGCACCAGAGCAATCAGGATGAGCTGGGTATGCACCAGGATCCGCGCATTTAATGGATGCACCCAATAACCACAGGCCTCCCCAGCCCGAGATTACCAGCTCACAGCTGTCTGCTTTATCTTGGCTCGGTTTCAAAATTGGAGGGACCCCACATCGATTTTTAAAATTATTTATTTAATTTTTATTTTTTTTTAAAGTAGGGTCCTTTGTGTTTTGATACACAGCCAAGATAAAGGTGCTTTATTTGTGATGGGTATCAAAATACAGGGGACCTTACGCCATTTTTTTCCAATTATTTAATATTTTTACACTCCACTTCAGACCCAGACAGCAAGTGTGAGAGCACTCATATAGAGACACTGGCACAGAGTGTGGGGGGAGCAGTGAATATTCATAAGCTCTAATGAGTGGACCCGGAAGCAGTGTGACAGTCTCCCAGAAACTTGGTAGGTATAAATGTCCTGCTATACTCCCCATTTTGTTTCCTTTTGCAGTCTAACACCATTTTATAGCACTAAAGTTAGGGTCTCAAAGTCTTATATGGGGTTTGGGGTCCGGACTCAAGTTCAGGTCAAGTCTGGTCCTGAACCGGACTTTTATTTAAACTCCCGTTGGACCTGGCAAACCTGAACATCTGCGTGTTTGCACATCTTTAAAGAGGAGCATACACTGCTCGCCATCAGTACTGGGGCATCCGCCTCACTTGGAGTGTATGGAATTGGTTCTGGATATGTTTGTAGTGATGACTCCATGTTTTTTCCTTGCTTTTTGTATTGGTATCTGCTGCTGAACCCGGAACCATCAGATGGGTGTGATCATTCCTTTTTTCACATATTTCACTACTGCTACTACTGAATTACTTGGGCACTGTATGTCAGTATTATATTTATATTGTTGATTGGTATTATATGGAGGGCATTATTTTGCTGGTATTATTTGAGCACTGTACGCATTTTGTGGTTTGTAATAGTCGAACATTGTATATTGGTATTATTTGTGGACTGTATATTAGTATTATCTGGGCACCGTATATTAGTATTATTTGGGCATGCTATCTTAATATTTGTATTATTAGTGATATATAGAAACTGAACATCAGCATTATTTGGTTTGTATTATTTGGGCACTGTACATTGGTATTATTTGGTTGATTACACTAGACTTTAGGATAACACCTTTGGTCCATTGTTCTGCAGGGGGCAGTAATTTGGACAAATGTTGCTAAGGTTTGCCTATAGGATTGGATCACTAGTCCATTTTTTATAAAGGGGAATGGCAATGTGACGCCCCGGAGAATCCAGGTAGTCACAATTAGGCCCCTGCATAACATCTTCCCACACTTAGGAAACATTCAGCCAACCATTAAACCCTAGTCACCCCCTTAGGGACGGATAGACACACCAGTGGGTGTGGCCAGGAGGTTGGTGCACGCCCACCCAGGGGTTTAGACAGACCAGGGAGGGAAAGTAAACAAATTCAATTGAATTTCAAGTTGACAGGAGCTGGGGCTAGGTGTAGTCCCAGCAGCAGGAGAGAGAGTTCAAGTTGAATGGTGCCAGGGTTGGAGCCCTGGTACCACTGGCAAGGAGACAGATGCTGGTCTCCGTCAGCAGGAGACGGGATGACGGCTCGGTGGGTGTAGCCCGCCGGTACCGACATGGGGAACCGACCCGGAAACCGTAGCACAAAGGGGGGTACTCGGACTCTGAAGCCAGAAACCAGAATGGACTGGAGCAGGTTAATTAACCGATTGAGGCCAGGACTAGAGGTTCTGTACCACCCAAAGTCCGTCATAGAAAACAACAGCCCACCGATAGGGGATAAGCTGTCACCGCCAAGGCCCTTAGATCCCACGGGCCAGCATCTGCGGGCACGGCTCCTTAGGCCACATCCAGCCGGGAGCGGACTCCTACGTTATATACTGGGAAGTCTTTCTTTAAGTAAACTGTGCAGGAAAAGGATAGAAACCACCAGCCGGGTGGGGGACCGTGAGTACAGCCGGCTGTGGCACCGGCCACCACCACCTTGGTTTACCAGAGACTCGTGTGTTTGTTTCCAACAGTGAGTACACTACCACCCCCCTGCGGTTGCCATTCCCCCTGCATTGGAGCCATCGGGTCCCGGGGCCACCATCCCTGCCCACAGAGGGGTTAACAGCTTGCTGCACAATATCTCCCCCGGGTACCCCGTAACAGCAGCGGTGGTGTCCCACCTCACCACACACCGTGAGTAGCGTCACAAACTTAATACGTACATATACGTCCATCCCCCTTTTCACTTGGCGTGTCCACGAGGCCACGGGGTCCGGAGACCCTCGAGCCACCACCCCTGAAGGTCCGGACTCGAGCAGCGCCAGCTGCTGGCACGGGGCGGCACAGCAACCTATATAGGGCTTTGCACAAGTTGATGAGATTCTTTTTAGTGCATGACTTTGCACTGTGTGTTGTTGCAGGTTGTGTCACAGTATATTGGTATTATTTGTTTTTCATTATTTGGGCTCTGTATGTTGGAATTCATTTTACATGGTGTGGTAGTTTGTGTTGTGTGATTGGTGTCTGTGTTATGTGTCTGGTGTCTGCACTGTGTTTTTTGCCTGTGTTGTGTATTTGATGTGTCTGTTTGTTGTGTGTATTTGATGTGTTGGTGTGTGTTTGGATTGTGTTTTTTAGTCTTTATTGTGTTTTTTATGTCTAACGTGTGTATTTGTTGTCTCTATCGTGAATTTGTTGTGTGTATTGTGTATTTGTGTGGATTAGTGATGTTGAAAGCCATGCGGTTGGCAATGAATTTTGCCATCAGGGACACCCCAGGTGGACAGGTTTCAACTGAAGTACCAAACTAAGCATACTACCCAGTGCCAGTATCAGCGCCAGGCCGATGCGTGATGAGGCTATTTGTATTGACAATGTATAACTCTGATTCAGTGTGGCTCCTTCACAGAAGCCACATTACTGCACCGAAGAATTACTAATTTGGGGTGCAGGTGTCAAAGGGATAGATGCGTATCATATAAATGGCATCAACCTAAAATTAAGGCTACATAATTTGGCGCCCAACGTGGGGCCCGAGCGGACTACTACGTCTGGACCGAGGAAAGCCGTGACATCACCTTCACTCTACCTTGACCACAGGAGGCCGGACATTGCAACTCCAAGGAGGTGAGAAAATCTGTGTTATCTTATCTTATCCTCCTGTGTTAAAAAATTTTTATGCGATATATATCACTACACAAATATAACTAATGGAATTCGATATAGTGCTGGAAGCTGCACCACTAGGTCGGTAGATGTGTAGGATGGTGTAAGGCTCAGCTGCCCCTGTCCCGCAGTTCACCATTTGCTTATGTAACTGTGTAATGTTTGAAATTGATGTGATGGTGCAATGCGCTTATTCGGCCACTAGGTGGCCACAATGCAGTAACTGCTTCCCTGGTACTCTCGGGTTAGGGAGAGTTAATTGCAGGGAGGAGTTTAGTTATTAAAAGGTTAGGGACATAGGAAGTGTCAGGAGAGTCCCGAGTGAAGAGTAACAAGCTGCATCTATGGGAGGCGTAGCAATAGTGGGGTCCAATTAATCAGAATTTGGCTAGACCTTTGGGTTAAATTGAGGGCCCGGACACGCAGGGTCCTAGTACGGAGAGGAACAGCTGAATCTGCGTCCCAAGGTGTGAGTTGAGTCTGTGTGGCCTGAATGATGTCCGTCCGTACCCAAAGAACCCCCTCAGTCGGCTGAAGGTTAGTAAGCTCTAAAGCAGGAGTAGGAAGTGAACAAGCAGACAGAGGAGTGTTGTCACAGAGGGTCCCTTCAACAGCTCCATGCAGTGCTGTGGAGCCAAACCTCCGACTCCTCAATTTCCTTGATTCCAACTCCAACTCAACAACTCCGACTCCCTCATACAGTTGAAACCAGAAGTTTCTCTTTGCTCTTTATAAAGACACATCTGCAAGTTTTCCCCTCCGCTCTCTATAAAGACACATCTGCAGGTTTTTCCATCCGCTCTCTATACAGACACATCTGCAGGTTTTTCTCACTATCTGACATGAAATCAGAATAAACCTTTCCTGTTTTAGGTCAATTAGAAACCAAAATTATTTCTATTTGCCAAATGCCAGAATAATGAGAGAGAGAGAATGAGTTCAGGCATTTTTATTAGTTTCTGCAAAGTCAAACGTTTACATACACTAAGAGTACTGTGACTTTTCATAATATGGGACCACCCATAAGATGATATCATGTTTTTGGAAGCTTCTGATAGGTTAATTGGCAACATCTGAGTTAATTAGAGACACACCTGTGGATGTATTTAATGCACACCTGAAACGCACGGCTTCTTTGTGTAGAATCATGGGAAAGTCAAAAGAAATCATCCAATATCTCAGGAAGAGAACTGAGGACTTGCACAAGTCTGGTTCATCTTTCAGTGCAATTTCCAGATACCTGAAGGAGCCTCGTTCATCTGTACAAACAATTTTACGCAAGTACAAAGAAGATGGCAAAGTCCAGTCATCATACCACTCAGGAAGGAGACGGGTTCTGTGTACCAGAGATGAACGTGCTTTCGTCAGACATGTGCATATCAACCCAAGAACAAAAGCAGAAGACCTTGTGAAGATGCTGGCAGAAGCTGGTAAGATTGTGTCATTATCCACAGTGAAACGAGTCCTGTATCAACATGGGCTGAAATGCTACTCTTGAACTGTTTGTCCATAATGACCATCATTACAGTTGGAGGAAAAAGTGGGAAGCTTTGAAGCCTAAGAACACCATCCCAACTGTGATACATGGAGCAGCAGCATCATGGTGTGGGTTGTTTTGCTGCAGGAGGGACTGGTGCACTTCACAAAATAGATGAGGAAAGAAGATTATGTGGCAATACTGAAGAACATCTCAAGACCTCAGCCAGGAACTTAAAGCTTGGGAGAAAATGGGTCTTCCAAATAGACAATGACCCGAAGCTACTGCCAAACTGGTTACAAAGTGGCTTAAAGAGAAAAAAGTCAATGTTTTGGAGTGGCCATCACAAAGCCCTGATCTCAATCCTATTGAAAATTTATGGGCAAAGCTGAAAAGGACAGAACAAGAGGCGACCTCCAAACATGGCTCAGCTACACCAGATCTGTCAGGAGGAATCTGCCCAAATTCCACCAACTATTGTGAGAAGCTTCTGGAAGGATCCAAAACGTTTCCCCCAAGTCCCACAGTGTAAGGGCAATGCCACCAAATACTAATGACATGGAGGGAAACTTCACTGTGCAGAAAGGAACAAAAATGCTTGAAAACATTCTCTCTCTCATTATTCTGGCATTTGGGAAATCTAAATAACTTTGGTTCCAAATTGACCTAAAAACGGGAAAGGTTTATTCTGATTTCAAGTCAGATAGTGAGAAAAACCTGCAGATGTGTCTGTATAGAGAGCGGAGGGAAAAACCTGCAGATGTGTCTTTATAGAGAGTGTAGGGAAAAACCTGCAGATGTGTCTGTATAGGAAGCGGAGGGAAAAACCTGCAAATGTGTCTGTATAGAGAGGAGGGGGAAACCTGCAGATGTGTCTTTATAGAGAGTGGAGGGAAAAACCCGCAGGTGTGTCTTTATAGAGAGCGAAGGGAAAAACCTTTAGATGTGTCTGTATAGAGAGCAGAAAGAAAAACCTGCAGATGTGTCTTTATAGAGAGCGGAAGGAAAAACCTTTAGATGTGTCTGTATAGAGAGTGGAGGGAAAAACCCGCAGGTGTGTCTTTATAGAGGACGGAGGGAAAAACCTTTAGATGTGTCTGTATAGAGAGCGGAGGGAAAAACCTGCAGATGTGTCTTTATAGCGAACGGAGGGAAAAACCTGCAGATGTGTCTTTTTAGAAAGTGTATGTAAACTCCTGGTTTCCACTGTACATTAGTCATGTTTGTGATAAATTTACTGTAGTAAAATAACATCACTACTTATCACAGATCCATCTCGGTAAAAGTCCAGATCCTCAGATTAGGAACAGGACAGACATTTATAGGACAGTTCACAGCTTTCCCACATTGTTATGAAAAAATATTCAGCACATTCTGCATTTAACTACTGTACCCAATTGATTATATATTTTAGGATTCGGAGTCGGTCCTTTTTATACCGACTCCAAGTTTGACTCCGACTCCACCAAAATTAACTCTGACTCCACAGCCCTGGCTCCGTGCTAAATCCTTGCGGGTGCGACGAGGGTGACCAGAAGGACTTTTTGTACGAACCATGAACAAAAGCAAACATGACATCGTTAAAGCTGAAATGGACAGAACAGTACTCAACTTACTCGGAATTAGCAAGATGGACATTTCCAGTCCACACACTTCCAGTCAAACAAACATTGGGTCTACTATTCTGGCAATGATGACCAAAGAAGAATCACAGCTATTATCAACCCCTAGGTTAGTAATGGGCAGGTGTCTAGGAGGTACCCCCTTTACTAACCCTATAAGTCAAAAGAAATAAACACAAATACAGAAAAATCCATTATTTAAAATAAAAACACATACACCCTCTCTCACCCATTCATTAACCTGAAAAACACCCCCACAGGTCCAACTTAATCGACAACAACGTCCCTCGATGATGCTGGGCTCTGCTACATCCAGAGGCCATGGTGAGCAGTGACATTAGAAAATGTTACTGCTCACTGCGGCATCTGGAACACACTGAGAGCAGCAGGGGAGCCCACAACTTGGAGTAGTGACGTCAGTCAGGTCACTGAAGTTCACAGCCGGCAGTTCCCACGGTACCAACCGTGACCTCAGGTGAACTCACTGCTGGACTATCAGATTGCTTGACACAGTAGCTGAGCACTCTGACAATAAGTTCACCTGGTGGCTCGCACAGAGGGTAATATGGTAATCACAATCTGTGATCTCGGGTGAACTCGCTGCTGGACTGCTTAACTTCTGTGTCATGCAATATGACAGCCTGGCAGTGAGTTCACCTGCGGTCACAACTAGTGACTCACATAGAGGGTAATATGGGAATGGCAAGCTGTGACCTCAGGTGAACTTGCTGCTGGACTGCCGGACTGCTCTACCTCTGTGTCACGCAATCCGACAGTCCGGCAGTGAGTTCACCTGTGCTCACAGCTAGTGACTCACATAGGGGGTAACATGGGAATCGAAGCTGTGACCTCAGGTGAACTTGCTGCTGGACTGCTGGACTGATCTAACTTTGTGTCACGCAATCCGACAGTCCGGCAGTGAGTTCACCTGTGCTCACAGCTAGGGTAACATGGGAATCGGAAGCTGTGACCTCAGGTGAACTTGCTGCTCGACTGATCTAACTTTGTGTCACGCAATCTGACAGTCCAGCAGTGAGTTCACCTGTGGTCACAGCTAGTGGCTCACATATAGGGTAACATGGGAATCGGAAGCTGTGACCTCAGGTGAACTTGCTGCTCGACTGATCTAACTTTGTGTCACGCAATCTGACAGTCCAGCAGTGAGTTCACCTGTGGTCACAGCTAGTGGCTCACATATAGGGTAACATGGGAATCGGAAGCTGAGACCTCATGTGAACTTGCTGCTGGACTGATCTAATTTCGTGTCACGCAATCCGACAGCCCGGCAGTAAGTTCACCTGCGGTCACAGCTGGCAGTTCCCACATTACCAACTGTGACAGCAGGTAAACTCACTGCCGTACTGCTCCTCCACCGTGCCACAAATGTCCAGGGTACCGCGGACACTCCTGTATCTGCTGAATGTCCTTCACTACCCACCCCCCCCTCTGATGACGACTCCTCCCAAAGTAGGAGGAATTGGCAAACATGTGTGGCTTGGTGTGTAGATAGGGGTGCAGTCGAATTTTGCTGTGGCCACACACTTCATAACTCTTTCTGTTCTGTAAAAGTTGGTAGATTTGCATGACATCATTATCTGAGCACTGTATGGTAGCACTATGTAGTCACTCTATGTAGTATTACACTATATTGTCGTAGCTTGGTGATCCTTGCTCCGAGTGACATGTCTGTCTTGATTTGTTCCAAAATTGATGTTTGTTCTTTTTGCCACCCATGGTTCTAATAACCTCCTTCTCTAGCACCACATTTCGAAGGCATTGATTCTTCTTCTGTCCTTCAAAAGACAATGCCAAAATTACTGGTTCTCCCCAGGAAGAGTTAATAAAATTTAGAGCATAAGTTATGTATAAACCAAAAAGGTTACATTGAAAAATATAACGCTTCTTGGAAAAAAGAAACTCCCACACAGCTCTGCTGAAGGAAAACAATGCGACTCTTGGAATGGGAAGAAGAAAAAAAAGGTTTGGTCTTTAAAGAGAACCTATTGCGTGAAAAATCGCTATTAACCTGCAGCTATGGGGTTAATCTGCGGGTTATTACTGTTTGGAACCTGTCTAGTGCCAGCACTTACAGCGTTTTTTCACATGACGGGTTCCCTTTAAAGGGAATATATCAGCATGTTTTGTGCTATTTAATCTGAGAGCAGCATGATGTAGGGGTTGAGACCCTGATTCCAGCGATGTGTCACTTATTAGGCTGTGTGTTGTAGCTGTTTTATCACTGCTCCACTAGGTCTCACATGCACGTCAGTCCACCTAATTTGTGGAACACCCTCTTATATCACTTATTGGCCACTTGCTGACAATATACACTGTACAGAGAAAGCTGCCAATCAGTGGTGGGGTTTGGGCTATACACAGCTCAGCAATATAGTCAATGTTTTAGCAGCAAGAGATTATCACTGCCCCACTAGGTCTCATATGCAGGTCAATCCAGCAAATTTGTGTAACCTCACCTCCATCACCGATTAGCCACATGCTAACAGTATACAATATACCCAGTAAACTGCCAATCAGAGCTTGGGGTGGGGTTACACACAGATCAGCATTACAGTCAGCAGGAGATTATCACTGTGCCACCACATCTCACATGCAGGTCAGTCCAGCTAATTTGTGTGACCCCGCCCCCATCACTGATTAGCCACTTGCTAACAGTATACAATATACATAGTAAACTGCCAATCAGAACTTGGGGTGGGGTTATCACTGCTCCCCTAGGTCTCACATGCAGGTCAGTCCAGCTAATTTGTGTAACCCCGCCTTCATCACTGATTGGCCACTTGCTAACAGTATACAATATACATAGTAAACTGCTGTTAGGGCCAGGTGGACGGGCAGACCCAGGAGGTGGATCCACTGGGCCGAACTCCTTGATGAAGGTAAGGGGTCCGGTAGCTGGAGCACTACGGGTAGCAGGACAGTCCGTGCACAAGAGTAGAATGGAGAAGTCCCTGGGACCACGGAGTCACTGATGGTAGTCCGGGTGACGGAGCTCAGGTTCGGAAGCCGAGATGTTGTCAGGCGGAGTCCGGAACCGATGGAGCGAGAGGACGGGTCACCACAGGGATCAGAGATGGAACGGACTGTCAGGATGGCAGATAGTCAGCGTTCGGGGTTCGGGATTCGGCAGGACCGGATGGCGAGGCAGGCACGACTCTACAAGAGAGATAGGTGAGTATCTCACAGGAACACAAGGAGACCTGACTCCTAGCTTGGGAAACACGAAGAACAGGCCCCGCCCACTTGGACACTAACCCCTTTATACCCTGTACCTGTGTGCTCAATTTCCTGTCAGTGGACGCTGGCCCTTTAAGAAAGTGTCAATGACCGCGCACGCGCCCTAATGCGCATGCGCGAGGCCCGGGTGCCAGAAGCCAGGGCAGGGAGCGGTGAGGAGGAAGCAGGAGAGCCGGGCTGGGGCTGAGTAGCCGACGGGCGCCGGGAGCGGGGACCAGGACGCCTGGGAACCGCAGGCAATGGAGGCTGGAGACCGGGGAGTGGCGGACGCCGGACAGAGGAACCGGGGAGCGACGCAGGGAAGCCGGGGAGCGTGGCAGGTGAGCCGGGGAGCAGAGCAGGGGACCCGGGGAGCGTGACAACTGCCAATCAGAGCTTGGGGTGAGGTTATCATTGCTCCCCTAGATCTCACATGCAGGTCAGTGCAGCTAATTTGTGTAACCCCGCCTCCATCACTGATTGGCCTCTGGCTGACAACATACAGTATATACAGGAAGCTGCCAATCAGTGGTGGGGGCAGGGTTATACACAGCTCAGCATTACTGTTAGCTGTTTATCAGCAAGAAATTATCACTGCTCCACTACATCTCACATGCAGATCAAGTCAGCTAATTTGTGTAACCCCGCCTCCATCACTGATTGGCTGCTTGCTGTCAGTGTACAGTACACACAGCTCGGTATTTTGAGCTCTGCTAAATCTACAGAAGAGAAAACACGGATTCTATGAAAACTGCATCAAGCAGCCCAGTCAGTGACACATCGCTGGAATCAGGGTCTCTGCCCCTACATCATGCTGCTATTAGATTACATAGTGAAAACCTGCTGATAGATTCCTTTTAAGGTTCGAACAGGCCTTATCAATTAAGGGTTAAAGGAATTTTGCATTACTGTGTTATTGCTATTTTTGAAATAGAGGGATAGATACACCCTGCACAGTCTCATTCAGAGCCACGTCCACAACACAAAGCATGGGAAGATATACGCCTGCTTTGTAGACTTTAAAAAGGCCTTTGACTCAGTGTGGCACCCGGGCTTGTTCTTAAAAATGCTGGAAAGCGGAATAGGAGGAAAGACCTATGATGTCATCAAAAGCTCCTACACCGAGAACCTCTGCAGCGTGAGTGTGAACGGTAGAAGAACGGCTTATTTCCAGCAGAGCCGAGGAGTCAGACAGGGCTGCAGCCTAAGTCCAACGCTCTTCATTATTTACATCAATGAGCGGCTACTGCTCTAGAATCTTCACCTGCTCCAGGTCTCACACTCCATGACGCCCAGGTGAAATTCTTGCTCTATGCAGATGACCTACTGCTGGTGTCACCAACCGAGAAAGGTCTCCAAGACAACCTACAAATCTTGGAGAAATTCAGCTCCACATGGGCACTACCGATCAATCTAAAGAAAACCAACATCATGGTGTTCCAGAAGAGAAAAAGAAGATCTGACCAGCATCCTTCATTTGTCCTAAACGGCTACACTCTAACAGGAACAGACAAATACACCTACTTGGGCCTGGAAATTCACCAGTCAGGGAGCTTCAAACAAGCCATAGAGACCCTGAAAAACAAGGCCTGCAAAACCTTTTATGCCATCCGAAGGACATTGTATCATCTGAAGCCACCAGTGAGGGTCTGGCTAAAAATCTTCGATTCCATCATTGCCCCAATCCTCCTGTACGGCAGCGAAGTCTGGGGCCCTCACACTTACCCAGATTGGTCAAGGTGGGATTCCAGCCCAACAGAAATATTCCACCTGGAATTCTGTAAGCCCCTTCTCCAGGTCCATCGAAGCACCTCCAACAGCGCCTGTCGAGCTGAGCTGGGCAGATTCCCTCTACACCTAGCAGCTCTGAAGAGGGCACTATCATTTCAGGCTCACCTACAGAGTAGCAATCCAAGCTCCCATCACCACAAAGCTCTGATATATATACGTGGGCCAGATGAACCAGGACCCCGGGCACAGCCCTCCCAAACCCAACTGGACAAAATAACCAATCACAGCAGCCTGACAAGAACCAGAATCAGGAAGATGGTAGACGAGGGCCAGGAGAGGTATGTCAGTGACTGGAGGACCGACATCAACACCTCACAGAAACTGACCACGTACCAGAGACTACAGAGAGACTACAGACTGGCCCCATATCTGGAGAAAATCCCGGACCCCAGAGACCGCAGGACCCTGAGCCGATATAGACTCAGTGCCCACAGTCTAGCCATCGAATCCGGACGTCACAAGCAGAGCTACAAGCCCAGGGAGGACAGACTGTGCCAACACTGTGACCTGGAGGCCGTGGAGGATGAAACCCACTTCCTGCTACACTGCACCAAGTACTCAGCAGTGAGGGACACTCACTTCAGGAGACTCTCCCATCTCTTCCCGGATTTCAGCTCCATGAAGGAGGAAGAGAAAATATATATCCTGCTGGGGGAAGAAGAGAGCGCAGTGGAGATAGCAGCGCAGTATGTGAGCGAATGCCATAGACTTCGAGAAAGAGAACTACGATAAGTCATGGACTTCCATAGCCCCCCATCCCAGATGTGGCCCCCCCAATCCCCACCCTGGATATGTCCCATCCACCGTTACCACAGTCCCACCGTGGATATGCCCCATCATAAGCCATGGACTTCCATAGCCCCCATCCTAGAAGTGCCCCCACAGTCCCCACCCTGGATGAGCCCCATCCATCCTTCCTACAGTCCCCACCCACCATCCCCACAGCCCCAGCCCCTAATGTACACTTGCTTTGGCAAAACTAATTTGTATTTGGTCCTGCCAATAAAGCTTATTTGATTTGATTTGATTTGATTTGATTGATAGATAGATAGATAGATAGAGGGATAGATAGATAGAGGGATAGAGGGATAGATAGATAGATAGATAGATAGATAGATAGATAGAGGGATAGATAGATAGATAGATAGATAGATAGATAGATAGATAGATAGATAGATAGATAGATAGATAGATAGAGGGATAGATAGATAGAGGGATAGCGGGATAGATAGAGGGATAGATAGATAGATAGATAGAGGGATAGATAGATAGAGGGATAGAGGGATAGATAGAGGGATAGATAGATAGATAGATAGATAGATAGAGGGATAGATAGAGGGATAGATAGATAGATAGATATATAGATAGAGGGATAGAGGGATAGATAGATAGAGGGATAGATAGATAGAGGGATAGATAGATAGATAGATAGATAGATAGATAGATAAATAGAGGGATAGATAGATAGATAGATAGATAGAGGGATAGATAGATAGAGGGATAGAGGGATAGATAGATAGATAGATAGAGGGATAGATAGATAGATAGATAGATAGATAGATAGATAGATAGATAGATAGATGGATAGATAGATAGAGGGATAGATAGAGGGATAGATAGATAGATAGATAGATAGATAGAGGG